>NC_047056.1:51987307-52290337 GCF_000738735.6 Corvus cornix cornix
CCTAAGTTAATCCTATTACTTTAAGAGATATTAAGAACCTAGAATCATATCCATAGAAAACTTGGGAACCATGGGGACTTCAGGTTTGCAACTCTTTCTTTGGACTACTAACTGATAAGATTTTTTAATTCATTATACTTATTATGGTATATTATATTATATAATTCTATATTACATTATACTATTATATTGTACTATTATATTATTAATTCACTATACTCTCATCTGGGAATAGAAGAAGTTGGTAAATTAATCTTCTCTTTATTACACCAATTTCTTTCACAAAGTGGCAGGGTTGTACTTACTTTTCCTGTTAAGGTCTTAATATAACCCATACTATTAAATAGAGTTTGTATACATACAACCCATAACTGTGCCTACTGTTTTATTTCAAGTCCTATTTTCCAGCATACATAGACCTACTGGATTATAAAAATCATGGAGTCTTTTATCCTCTATAGGAACTATTTTAATGCAAAAAAGCATTTATGTTATCAATGTCCTCTGAAAATATTTGTGTGAAGATTTCAAAAATAAACATCCTAAAAGCTTTTTTTATCAATGATAATTATAGAAATATCTTTCTAAAAGATTTAATTAAACGTCTGCAACTGTTGTGAAGGAAGACTTTCACACAATTCCCACGATACATGTTTCAGAATAAGTAGGATAAGTAAGATTGTTCATGATTAATATAGAACAGCAGTATATTATCAGCTATTTTACCTCCTAAGAATAAATATAAATATTAAGTACTCTCAAATGGTCAGAAAATTAAGAGTCATTGACAGCAATCAAGACCTAAGAAAAACATAGCAGAGAGTTTCAAACACTTTACCTACTTTTGGTATTACTTGGCTCCAGCTGTAACATAGGGATGTCACTGTGCTGAGCAGCCAGGATGCTCCAGAGGACATCACTGTGTGCAAGTCTTCATTCAGTATGTAAAATATCTTCAAAATCTGGTCCCAAATTCAAGATTTCTTTCTGAGTATGAAAAGTTTAATTCCCATTAAATTGCAATAGGATGTGAGTGCCAAACTCTTTCATTTCTTTCCCTTGTTCCCACAGCTTTAAAGTGATGACAAATTTTAGTACTTGCACTTTTCTTTCATTTGTTTCTGGTCTGGTATAAAGGAGTAGCTTTTTTCGGGCTCCTAAATGCAGGCAAGGTCTTGTAAGACTTGACAGGTTTTGGTTATAGGTATTCTACTACCACATGGAACATGGAAACAATGCAGCACTTTCCCACTTGCAGTTTTACAGCTTGAACAGTAGAAGTTCATAGGTGAAAAATACCCTTGCAGATGGATTAACTGGGGGCAGCTTGGATCAATGATATCTTTACACAGGATAAAACACCAGCTGGATATTAGTGCTGATTCCATAGTGCTGTGAAATTGACTTCAGGAGAAACAAGCTACCATCAGTCTCAGTTAGGCTACAGTAGAGGCATTTGCACATACTTGAAATCACACAGCAATTTCTCTGTGCTCTGGAGCACCAATAATCCAATGTCCATTTATTATGTTCTATGAGTAAAACTGAGAAATACGTGCAAGCCTCCCTCAAAAAGTCATCCAAGGGACAGACTAAAACATTTTTACTCCTAACAAAAACTACAGCCCCGCAATGCCTCAGAAGTTATTGACAAGTAGAACACAATATGCAGTGTCCACTCACAAACTTCCTCAAAATAAGCATTGAGAACACTTTAGCTCACTTCCAGGTATTCAGACTCTTATGAATAAGAACAAAGGATTTGCTTCACACTGAATTGCTTCAGAACTCTTGTACTGGTATGTTCATTAACATCACAAACTTTGAAGAATATTTATCTTAAACTATTTCATCTCTGCGTCTCTGTTCATTTTGAAATTATATAGAAATGATCCAAGTGTAGAGTACAGAAATGCATTTCCACAGTGATATTAGCAAGGCAATGTAAGCAACCATTTAAGTTATTTTTAGGTAATACATTTTTCCTTTCCTTTCCAGACACAAAAACTTCTGCATAAAACATTAAGCACTTTTAAATTATTACTGTTCTCCTCTGCATAGTTTTAAATCTGAAGAAGAACAGGCTTTCAAGGAGACTGACTGAAATACTTCAGTTTTATCAAAGCTCAAGAAAGCCATTTGTGTTAAGTTCCTTTTCCCATTTTTTTGTTCTTTACACTTGCTCATTACATTGTATTTCAGATTAGATTTTAATGCTTTTGGCAATACACCTTATAAAGCCCAGGAAATGGAAAGTCCTGGAAATAAACCAGCTACAGCTGTGGAATGAGTTTTTTGAGAATTTAGAACATGGAAGGATATGCTGCAAGATCCTGATTTCTATGGAAAATCTCAGTTTCATTACTTTTAAAACCTTTAGTCAACTTCTCCAGCAGTAATACATCTAAAATAAACAAACCAAATATAATATTCTTCTGCAGTACTGGTGTTCTCAATGCTGAAAAAACTATCAAAATTAAATACTTTGTGATCAAACTTATTTGATCCTGTTGATCCAACCTGAGAAACACCAAGCTCCATGCTCGCCTCCCTGCTAAGGACATTTCCTTCATTTGTAACAGACATTTGTATGTAAAAGAATGAAAAAAAAGAAAGATAAAATCATATCCTTTACTCCAAGTCAGGAGTAACACATTATGCAGAAACATCACTCTAGCTGTGAAGATACACAAAGGAACTCTGCTCCTGCACAGTGTGCTCTGGGTCCAATTTGAGATTGCCAGAGTACTTGCCTCAAGAAGATTTGCGCGGATGAGACACCAGTCTGTCACTGGCACTGGTCTGTGTGCATGTTTTCAGATCCAGGTTATTATTAAAATCCAAAAAGTGTCCATGAATGAGACTTCTAACCTCCCACCTGAAATAGAAAGGTGTAAAACTTACAGGGAAAGCACTTTACCATGTGTTCACCCACACATGGATACATGCTGCAAAGGAAAGACATTAAGCAGGAATAGCAGACCTGATTCTTCCTCTTCTTGCAATGTGAGCCAGTTGAAAATCAGGCTTGTGTGTTTTGAGGAAGGAACTCTCTGAAATTAATATCCCTAATGTTTCAGGATGAAAGTATTTACTCCTTATCCAGGGGGAATTAAAACACAATTTTTATCTGTTATATTTTTATTACAGAATTGGAAAATAAAGCAGCAATTACAAATGAAACAAGTATAACAACAGGAAAACCCTTTCAAGTAGAAGATGTCTTTTGTGTACACCACAAAACAAAAATATTATAAGCTGCTTCAGACCAATACCATGAATATATAGGCAAGCTCTGACTTTTTATAAACCTATAGTATACTGCAGATTTACTGCTTCAAATGAGAAAAGAGACTGAGCACCTGCATAGGGAATGAATACCAAAATTCCATTAAATATAATGGTGTGAACTGTGTAACTAATATTTCTGATTTCTACTTGAAAAGAGGCAAGGAAATATTTTATTACATATTAATGTCAAAGTGCTCTTCATTATATGACTATTTAAGGAAGGCTCTAATCACCAGTGTAGATGGTGGAGAAATAATGTAAGCTAAGTAAAGCCCAAAAAAGTTTGCCCAGAGTAGCAAAGTGTTGGCCAAGGAAATGACTATTTTGCTGATGCTTTTTTCAGTAAAGTCTGAAAGAGTGTTCAATTTCCTGGACTCCTCAACACTCCCCAGACAAATGCACACCAAACTACAACTGCTGCTATCCAAAGGGGGCTTGGTCTGGGGGATGACAGCTGCTGCTATGGGGCTCTACTGAGAAAACCCGGATCCAGCTCTTGCAGCAGCTGAACCTGGAATAGCCAATATTTTTAAGCTCTCTTCATGCATCAGTCAGTCTGCAGGCCTGTTGGTCTAAAAATATAAAGAATTAAGATTATTTCATAGAGAACTAAAGAGAAAGTAAATAATGAATATCAGTCCACACAGTCTTACGGAAACAAAATCTTGTCAAGCGAATGTGATATCCTTGGAGGGGATTTCACTTACAGCACATAAAGACATAATAGAGGCAAGCACAATAGAGGCAGAACCAAGACATTCATCTGAGTGCTGCACAACAGTCTGATTAAAAGGTTAGTAGACACACACATAGCATCCATGAAGCATAAGTTTAATAGATTTGAGTATATACAAGCAGTGATAACCAAATGCTATTCTCAAGGGGGAATCATCATAAAACAGAAGTATTTCTAGCATTTACAGTACTATAATAGACTGAAAGCTCTCAGTACCTCAGTGATGAGAAACACATAAAAGCAATCCAATATTTGCAGATGACACAGAGCTGACAAAGTGCTAAATACTGATAAGGAGAGAGTAATCAGAGACACTTCTCTGAATTGTTTGTCAAAAAAAACTTGTTTAAGCACAATGTTTCAGTATAGCAATTGCAAAGTAATAGATCTATGGAAATAACAACATTCCGTGTGCTAAAAAGCGGCACACTGTTAGAATGTAGCACAACTTCTGCAAAATCTGAACTTTAATAAAATGACGGTAGAATAATAAATCTACTTCTAGTTTTCATAAGTTTAGAAGTGTAGTAGAAACAAGACAATCCTGAGAACAGAATAAAAAAATAATGAAGGGTTGGGAAAAGTACTTACATCTTTAAAATTTAAAAGGATGATTAAATGATCTATTTACAAAGTTTATGTTTCTTTACAGGTAGAAACTACCAGGCATCAAACAGCTCTTTAATCTTGTGAAGAAAAGCACAGTAAAATCAATAACTGAAGATAAATAATTCAAACTAAAAGATTAGGCATAGTTTTCTGTGACAGTGATTAAAACATGAAAATCAATTACCAAGGGTTATACTGCTTCTTCTGACTTGTTATACTTAGGTATGCCTGTCCTTTAAGCTAAATAAAGTTGGGTGCACTCATCATGAGGGTAACTTTGAATGATCCAGTCTCATTCAAAAAGCAGCAGTTCAGTTGTACCTTTGCAATAAATTATGAGCATCTTAAGATTTTAATTAAGGTCATTCTGCACAGCATTGTTTTGGGGTTTTTTTGCCTTTCAGTGTGATATTTTACCCTCTTTTTGTGGTAGATCTCATCTTTGCTTCTGTCCAATACACATGGCATACAGTGAAGCTTTCCCTTCAATAGTATTTGATTTAGTTTAGCTTAGGTTTTAATGCCTGGTCTGATGCTGAAGCCTCCATCAACTAATCCATTTTGTTTTCTATTAAAACAAGAACTGGTCCTTGAAAATACCTGCACTGAAACATTTGTCTTTCCCAGGACAGTCTGGTAATCTTTTGTTTATTACTGTATCCCGCAGCCGTAGGGAGGAGAGAAGATCCAGCAGGCAGGAATTGTGCAGCAAGATTGATTTATTTAATTATTTTACAAACTCTTTCATAGACTTTTTCTTCACAGTCTAATTGGTCAAAGGATCAGCCACCCTTGGGGATGATTGGCTAAAATCCTAAAACATCCATTGTCAAAATATTTTCCTACTATACCATAAACAAGGCTTTGCAAGGTCATAGGTGTTCATAGTTTATAGAACTCTGCTGCCTCTTCTGTGAGAGAGAGAAGTCTCTCAGGGGCTTAGAAAGAAGCAGGAAAATTTCTTGCTAGCAGCATTTTTGTATCCACATTTGTTACTCTGTGTTAAAAGTCAGTGAACACTTGATAAAACCTTTACATGCATTTCTCCTTTTATCAGTTGAATTCTTTAGCCTGACCATTATTATACTAGAAACCCATGGTTATAAGCTCCAGGACTAGTTCATTTTAATCTGTTCTAGTGGGTTTAATAGTACATGTTATCTTGCCACTGTTCATTCTGCATGCTGCTTGTAGGTCTGGGAGACCTCCCCGTCAAAAATGTGCAAGCAGGTTACAATGTTGAACTGCTTCCTTCTAAAGCCAGTGGGTGAAGAAGGTACAAGAAGCCACTCACATACTAAATTTTGTCATCACCCTGCAGCATCGACTTTTTCACCTTAAATAGATTTCTTGCCTTCTTGCACATAGGTGCAAGCGGAACAATTTCTCGTGGTCATCAAAAGATCTGCAAACAGCAAATAGCCTTTCGAGTCTTTCAGCTAGCAACAAAAATATGGTGTTCATTTTATCTTACCTTATCTTATCTTATCTTATCTTATCTTATCTTATCTTATCTTTCTAAAGGTTTCCAGATGAGACAATTTCCATCTTAAAACATCTTCCTCATGAGGGAAGGTGGAGGGGCAGGTACTGATCTGTCTGGTGACAGTGACAGGACCCAAGGGAATGGAATGAAGCTGTGTCAGGGGAGGTTTAGGCTAGTTATCAAGAAAAGGTTTTTCATCCAGAAGGTGGTTTGCCACTGGAACAAGGTCCCCAGGGAAGTGGTCACAGCAGGAAGCCTGATGGAGCTCAAGAAGCAATTGAACAACGCTCTCAGGTACACGGTGTTTCTTGGGTGAATCTGAGGGCTGTCCTGTGCGGGGCCAGGGGTT
The DNA here is from genome assembly GCF_000738735.6 of Corvus cornix cornix. Classification (NCBI taxonomy): domain Eukaryota; kingdom Metazoa; phylum Chordata; class Aves; order Passeriformes; family Corvidae; genus Corvus; species Corvus cornix. Next base: position 51,993,779 of record NC_047056.1, read on the forward strand.
GGACTTCAGTGATCCTTGGGAGTCCCTTCCAACTCAGGACATTCTATGATTCTGTGATTTCGGAGTGGTTATATCAGCTGTGAATCACCCACATGGATGATGGAAGTGTCATCCCTGCTGCAAGCGTGCTGACATGACAAAACCAACCCAGTGCAATTAGGAGAGGAGCACAGAAGACACAGGCACACGGGCATGAATCTAGGAAACCATCAATCTGCGTTGGTCTTGCACCATGCCTTAAAAACTTCCAGTGCTGAAGAGGAGGAGCTCACGTATTTTAGCTCTTCACTATGGCTGAACTTAGAATTTTGGGTTTAATACAGTAGTGAAGCCGGTGTCTGGGGGTCTCTGCATCTCAATGCATTGAGCAGTAGAGTAGTAACAGCTTCAGTAATCCTGGCAATTCGCTATGCAGTATTAATATTTCAGTGTGCACATTTTGTAATACTACATGTGCGGATTGTGTGTTTCTGCTGAAATTTTGTGAACCTCACTGAAAAACTGCCATTAAATGGCTATACTATAAAATACAGCAGAGAAACCCAGCTGTAGTATTTTATGCATATTCCAAAGGGCACAGTTTAACCTGTCAGGTATCTTTATTTATATTTATGTTTCTTGCCTGTCTTGTGAACCAAGGTGAAGGGGGAAATGTGAAATAGAAAATATGGAAATATAGAGGGCTTTTTGGACATTCAGAGGACAAAAAGTTAGTATCACACAAATTGGCCTTTTAAAATTTTATTAACCAGCTCAAATAGCAAAGGATATTTATTTAGCCTTACTTTTCATCATACAAATCCTCTTTAACTCTAGTAAAATGATATACTTGAGTGCGTTTTACCTCAAAGCTTCTTGCTCTTCCTGTATATATATATATATGAACCACTTCAAAATTGTCTGATTCTTTTATGAAAGTAGAATAGATTTTTTTTTCAGTGTGGTTTTAATTTTTTCTTTTTGTTATTGAAATATTTTCACTGAATTATATTTTAAATTAGCAAAGATAGACAGATTTACTGTACTAGCTGACCCATGTCAGGAAACTGATTTTACAGCTGAATTCACATTTTGGCATAATGATGTGTTGGAGACACTATGGAAACCTGGACAATGTTGGTATCCTCTTCATGAACTTCCATATGAAATATAATGTTATCATTACTTTTTGAAACAAAGGATTTTTAAAGTTGAATTGATATAAAACAAGAACAAAAGCAATTTTAGGTTCATAATATCTTGTTAATTATTTAGCTATTCATCAGCAATATTGTTACTCAAGAACAAAAATAAGGAATTTATTAGAATAAATGTACACAGAATGTTCTGAAAGCTAATGGTGTCCTCACCAATGTCTAGTGGCAGATTTTTTATAATGTCATGTTATAATGTCCTGGGTTTATTGGAGCAGTATTTTATGCAACCATTGCAATCTGCAAAGATTTCAAATACTGACTTACTGCAATGAAATATCACCTTCCATTTTCTGCCCATGGTTTAGATAGATGTGTGTATATAGCTGTGAAGCTCAGAGAATTGAAAACTAATGTGGAAAATTGCTGCGAGGTTTGCCTTACTGTACCTTTTAAAGTTCCAAAGCCTCCTCCTTGCCATCAAAAATCCTGGCTGTCTTCATGTTAGTCAAAACCTAAGCAGATGTTGCTTTCTGTACCAAGGCCAAGGATTGTATCCTCAGTATATTCCCAGGGAGAGACTTGTCTGAGGCTGTTAACAACTGTTAAACAGAAGTGGAACTTCTTAATATTGGCCAAATAGAAAATCTGTTGGGAATGAGTTTTGGACCATGTATTTATTTGCAGTTCTTTTTTGAAGTAAATTGTTATATGAATGTAAAATTTGCTTAAAATCTATTTAAAATCAACTGAGCTAGCTAGCTGCAGAAAAATGCAATCAATTTAAAACTACAAAAGTTAGCTGTTTTGTTAAATTATCTGGGTCATTCTGGAAATCCTGAGCCTTACTTGTAATAAAATGAAAATAAGTGCATTATCAGCAATTGTGTTAATTAAAATATTAGAGAAAGATTGTGTAATTTTGATGACTCATGTGCAATGAAATCATTCTATCTGCCAAATAACTAGACAAGTCTATTTTATGGAAGACAATCAAAATAAAAATGAAGGAGGTTAGTAATTCTCATGGATTATTATGCTGTGATTCCTTCCGAGATTTAAATAAATTATTAAGAAAAACAACAAAAAAATTGGCTCTACTTGGAATCACACAGACATATACAACTGGTTTGACTTTTCATACACCCAGTAAATGGGGATGCTGGTGTAGATATCCACTTCAGTAGCACCCAAACTATCCATGGTCTGAATGCAGTATAAATATATTTGTGCAGTACTTGTTTTACTGTGATTATGAATCTGCAAGTACACAGCCTATAGCCTGAAGCATGTAAATTTGCACAGTGCTGTTCCATGCTACACAAGATGAGGGGCAAATTTATCTCCTGAGATGATAGAAGTATATCTTCACCACAATGCATTTCAAGCCACAGCCATGTTAATAATTACTGTTCTCTCTTGCAGAAAGACGTTTTTGCTTTTCCAGAAACCTGAGCTGGTCTGTGCAGCCCTGTGCATTCTGCATCTCATTTCTTGCTCCAGCATGAGCTGTGGAACTGCTTTATGACCTCAGAATGCACCATGTACTTCTGTCCTAAAAGTAAATTGTACAGGAAGCAAGAGAGGGGTAGGAGGTATACAGACATTTAAAACTGAAGTTAGTCTCAGCAGGGAAACCAGAATCAAGAGCTGTCATTCTTAAACAGTTACATGGATCCAAATATCGTAATCATATGTATGGAGAGACTGGATGGATGGATTTCTAGTGCTGTTGGACAACTTCTCTCTAAAGTCACATTCCAAGGAAAGTTTTCAAATTAACTTTTGCTAGAATTAGCACAGAAATTTAATCTTACCTAACCATGTCTTATAAAACTTCAAAATGATCTACAAAATTTTAATTTTTTCCTTGTGTGTATTAGGGTACAGTTTTCAATTATATCTTCTCACTTCATTTTTTTCCTTGGGATTCTTGGCTCATTGTAAAAAGTAAAAAGTTTGGATTCAGTAAAAGCTTTTTTAGCATTATAAAATATGGAAAGGAACTATGACAGAAAATATGTTGGGTATGATCTTTGCCATCTACAATAATAATTCTGAAAATTGTATTCACTCAGTTAGAAGAGGGTCCTGTACTACAGGCATTATTGCCACTCAGAATTAGAAACAACAACATAAAATTTGGGTTCTTTACAGAAGCAAGGCCAGACCAAGCAGAAATATCTTACTACTCAAACTTACTATTAATGGAAATAAATAAATCTTGCATTTACTTTTAATGGAAGTAAAATTTCCATCTTACTTCCATTTAAAATGGAAGCATCTTACAACCATAAACGTAAGGTGGATCTCAGTAAAGTTCACAGGTCTGCTGCTCATTGTACTAGGACCAATTTTTCTAAAAGGCATTTATACCTGCAAAGACACAATACATAAAGTTGCGAGTTATGGAACTAACTCAGGCATACTGAATTGCCAAAGAACTTTTGAAAGATTATCAGAAAAATAATACTTTCTCTAGAAAAGTGACAGGATACAAACAGATCTGCCAGCATAAGCAGCACTCTTTTAAAAGATAATGAATCCTCAGTGCATTCCAATCATGGAAAAAGAGTGATAATTTATTCTGTATACTGAAAGGCAAAGAATGAGTTTTGGAGTGCTGCCTCAGCTGCTTTCAAATCCTAAAGGGTGAGAAGGAGTAAACAGGAGTATTCTTATGTCTGAATAGCAGGCAAAACATATGCCATAAAAGGCCTCTGGAGCTGAAAATGGTCCCCCAGGGAAAGAACTCAGAGGGGAGATTTGGTAATATAATCATAAAAGACATTGGGGGAAAATAGAGGCCTTTTTGTTGTTTCATAAAAACAGAATGCATCTACTTCTCTCCCACAGTGCGAGTGAGCCTTTAACTCTGGAAAGGTGTGATGAAAAATCTGCCACACCTTGGCACAGAGCCGGGATGCTCTGGCTCTACCCCTGGCTCTTCTCTGACAGTGTTACAAAGCTGCCTTTCTTTCACCCAGAGAGGTCTGCAGCAGCCAGCTGACCGTGCCAGTCTGAATCTCTGCAGGGAGAGAGAGCCAGAGCACAGTCTCTGCAGTCTCAGTGTGGCTCTCCATTTGGAGACGGTCGGTGGTGCAGCCCTCCAGTGGTCAGCTACTTGGTACACCTCTGCAACAACTGGACCAAAATCCCAACTCTGTGCCATTTATAACTGAACCACGAGGCACTGCATTTTCTCCATCGCCTCTGTGTATTTCATGGCCAGTACCAAAACAGATCTGTCCAAACAACTGACCTTTGGTTGATGTTAACAGTTAATAATCATTTCACAAAACATTTCCATGGTTGTTTTGGTGGAGGATAAATGCCACAGATGTCAAATCTCTATTTTTTGACAAAGAAATTCTGCTAAAAATTGTGCGAGTGTAACCCAGAAGAAGAAATTCAGTCTTTACACTTTGTAATAACAGTTGTGGGACAATTAAAAACAAGTTAGTAGAAGCTGTCAGGCAGGAGTGCCACATGTAGCAGGAAAGCCAAGAGGCTTGGAATAGCTCCACTGTTCTCTAGGGGCTATTTGAACCAAAATGTGCTCTTTTAATCCACTTTGCCAATCTAAGTAAGCTTACACATTAAGTAACAATTAATGTTGAAATTGTTTTCAGGATTTGTTTGGTTTGGTTTTTTGTAGAAATCAGCTAGTGTTGGCCTCTTAGAGAAAAAGTAGGAGAAAGTAAGGTTCTACAAATAGTACTATGATGAAAGCTGCTAATGAGTGAGATCCAAGAATCAGCTGGATCTATGAGGATTAGAGATGCAACACAGCACATCAGAACTGCCATTTTCGCTCAGGAGATGGAGCAGTTAGTGCTCCTTAAAATAATAAGGAAGATAAATGGGCAGATCCCTGCAGTAAATCTGCATGGTATGTCAGAGATTAGCCATGTGGGTTTATGGATTTGCGAAAGCTGCAAAAGTGTAAGCATAGATAGAGTGAACAGAGGGGCAAGTGTATGTGATGGAGACAGAGAGTCTGGAACAGCAGCTGAAGGTCAGAAAAACTCTAGAGGGAATGAATCCGTCTAGAGCTGTCAGGTCAAGATCTCCTACTTCAAGTGTCCTGGGTTTCATGCTGATGACCTGTCTGTAGGTCAGGATTAAAATGATAACACTGTGCTCATGAGGAGGCAAGTGCCAAATAGCTGTTCTGTGGCAAGCCAAGCCAGAAAAAATCTCTACTGAAGTTGGTGCGGTTCGTATGTGTTAATGTGTGAATGACTGGAGAGTCTAGACTTGTGACCAAGATGAAGTATGTGGTAAGTGATAAACTTGGAGTTTCCTGGGCACACAATTGAAAAATCTGGTGGGTTTCCAAATGCTAGTTTTAATGACTGTGGGTTTGTTGCACATTTGTGGGAAACAACATAGAACAAGTCCCAGATAGTTCCTGAAAGCAGCTATGGCAATAATCCTTCTGGTGAATGGACTGGGTTCCATCTTAAAACATTTGAAGATTTTTGCCTCTCTATTCAAAATGAAGGTGTACTTCTTTGGAAACTAAACACCTCCTGGTGTTTTACCACGTAAACTCATTGACTAATACACACAAATCATCTCTTGTCTTCAGTGACATGAAGATTGGTGGGGTTTGCAAGTCTCACTGTATCCAGTCACCATATTTGCGGCATTATTTTGGATAACTCGAATTTAGTGTCTTGTTTTGTAAAATAACTTTAGAAGCATTGCAGCTGTATTTTATTGATCATTATCCCTTTTAAAACCCCCATGGAAAAAGTCTTGTCAATACCTCTGTGTAGTTTTCTATTATTCTCATGAAGATTTGTACTTTTTCTGTTTTGTTTTCCTGCTGTTTGTTACTCTTTCATACATTTAAGTTTCTTGTATAACTGACTGTCCTCGTCTCAGGTATCAACGTAAGTTCCCAACCTCTCTCCATAATAGAACTCCCCTGTAATCATGTCAGATCTAAAAATCTGTTGTTCCAGAAGTCACACAGTGTCCAACTCCCCAGGGTAGTTCCTACTGTGAATACATTTCGGTTATAAAGACCAAAATCTCCTTCATATGGTACTTCAACCATCTGATCATTCTTTAGCACTTTCACTGTTAAGTAACACGAGCATATCACTGAATCTCATCTAAATCTCTGAGAATAGTTAGCTGGTATCTAATTAAATAGGAAACATTTATTGTAAGAACATTAGGGGAAAAGAAGTGACAGTAAAGTAAAAAAAGAAAAGACTAGTTAGCCCCCTGCTCTGCACAGTCCTCCCCCAAAAAAAAAAGAAAAAGTCAGTGAAGCAGAGACCAGTATTCAAGGATATCATATGGCAAGTAGGAAATAAAAGAAAACATTTTGAAAAATGCATACAAGAGGAAGAACATAAAGAGCAGGACTGAAGGCTAATACCAGCATCAGAATCAGGCAGATTTATGAGGAACCACAGGCCTTTTACTGGAGGAAGGACAGGAAGGAAGTATTTCTGCCAGGGACAAGCACCTATTTCTAAAAAGCAATGAAGAATTCACTCTTTGTAATAAATTTCAAGACTAATGCTCTTCCAAGGTTCCTATTTAATTAAAACCAGGCTGACAATTCCCAGACAGAATACAGAGGATCTTCAGTGATGCCATCAGATTAATCCTTCAAGGAAGTGCTGAGAGAAATAAAAATCAGGATTTTCATGCCTTCCTGACAATGTTGACTGGATACCACTTGCTATTCTCAAGCTACTCTGTGCAGGAGACATCTATACCATGATTCCCTATTCAAGTGATAAGAGAGATTATTGCTGCAGAAATCCAACAGACTTTTAATATTCCCTTAATGTACATTTTGTGTGATCTTTATACATTATAATGCTGACAAAAATGAATCCAGCTTCTTCTGGGTTTGAATTTGCACTGTGAACAATACAATTCTATTTTCTGTCCTTTCCATCAGTCTCCTAAACATAACGTAATACCCCCCTCTTCCTCAGATAGCAGTCTCTCCAGAAGTCAAATTATACTCATTTTTTACTAATTACATTTTAAAGTTTGGCGCCTTAATATAACCATTATGAATGTAATTTTATTGGCTCTTAACTCTGCCAAAAGCAACAAGTATCCATTCCTGTAAAATGTGACATGAACTGTTAATTAGACTCAGATGTTCAGCTTTAGTTTCCCATTTTGGAGCTATTAGGAACATGCTAATTGTAACACAGCAGGTACATAATAATCTGAAACTCTATTTCATAGCAATTACAAAGAAGTCAAGATAAATGTTTGAATTACAAATGGATTTAAAAAACATAGCGTGCTTAATGACTGCTTACACATATTACAAAACTTGACTGTTGCTAGTAGTCAAACATTTATACAAGTTGTACAACAGAAGATGCATTTTGATGAGAAGACAGGGACATCTGTAGTGTCACTGCATCTTCCAGCTCCATATATACAGGACACGATAAGCAAATGTCATCCTTGGTACAGAAGATGGAAGCATCTTGCTCCTAATAGTCACTGTTCTCTGGCGCCATACAGGCACAAGTGTGACAAGAACTGACAGGGGGCAATCATACCCATAGGTTTGACCGACCTGATGACATTACAGCTCTAGAAATGTGTTAGGAAATACCAAGATGACTCAGTATTTCCATCTATTGGAGTTCTGACAGCTTTGTGGCAAAGTGCTGCATTGAGTGTGACTTTGATGTGGAGTAGCACTGCTTTCTACTGGCTCCAGTAAATTCAGTAAGCAGAGTATTCAGAAATAGCTCTGTCCTTCTTAAGATTGAGCATTAAAGTTGTTTATTTCATTAGTTGTAAACTGAAAATTTCCAGGTGTTGGGTTTGTTTCCTTCTTTCTTTTTCACCTTGCCATCACACTTCTGCCCAAGCTCAGAGATTTTTTTTCCCAAGTGACTGTTTCAAGGGAAAGAGACGCAGCTGGGTAACCACAATAATTTAAACCACCTTTTATTACAAAGCAGCCTTGAACATGAACCTACACCTTTACAAGATAAGCTGATATCACTACAGATAAGAATACTTGTATATCACCATAACAGAACACTATGTGCTGCAGCAAGAAAAGGGCAGATCTCTAGCATGCAGACATTCAGGTTCATTAGAAAAAAAAAAAAAAGGAGGGGGTGGTAAAGCAGTAGAAATATTTTAAAAAAATACACACACAAGCTAAAAATTTTTTCATAGGAGGCATTACGTGAACTAAAATACCTGCTTTTTCTGAAGGACCACATTTTGGCTAGCTTGGATCCTCTGTGCTATCTTATGAGAGTTTGATACATTTCTGACTGTTTCCTGTATCTACCAAATTTTCATAATTCCCACTACATTTTATGATGCCTTTGGTGAATATAAATTTCATTGGCCAGAGATTCCAGGCATGATAAGAAAAAAATCTCAGTACTGGAACTTCTTTCAATATATAGTGGGCTGGCTGAGGCCTTGCAGGACCAGGAGGGAAATGTTCAGAAAGATGTGACCAAGGAGTGTAAAGCTCTTTGAGAGGGGTGACCTTCGTATACGCGAATTAATAGCAACACCTCTGACATTCCCCATGCCTGAAAGGGAAATATCATTCAATGGCATTAGAAAATTTACAGAAATTGCACTTCTTTTGTGATTTCTGAACTTTGAAAGTGGAGTTGGAACAGATTCAGAAGGGGTTTCCTCGCTTTTTAGAGTGTAACTTTTGAAAATGTTACTTATTTATTCTCTTTACTCTTCCATATGAAGTCAGTGTTAACACACTTAATTGTCTATATTTACTTGTCATATTGAATTCCTCTGAAAGAGATTCTTAATTTCCTTGGGATATGGAACATTCATGGCTCCTTTGAGGCTATATCCCTAATATGCCTCCTGCCTTACAATGCTTAGCAAAGCAAAACTTCCCATGTATACTCATTATTTTTTCTCTGCTAACAGATACAAAGTGAAAGGTAATTTCTTTCTGCTTCTTGAAAAGGTTTTGTGGTAAATAAATAGTTGTATTTCACCTAACTGCAATATAGAGCAATATGCAAACTACTCAGAGTCACACAGAATTGTCAGCATTATCAAAGGCTGCTGACATGATTGAACTGAAAACAGATACTCTGACCTCATCCTTGATGGCTTGACACATTTTCCCATGTGCAGTCATTTAAAATCCAACCAGAACCCTGGTAAAAGTCCTTTCCATGTCTGCTCAGTGTCACCCAGTGCTCTGCATATTGGTAGACTTCGTTTAGGATTCCTGACTAAATTTATCTCCCATTCCCATCACTTTTCTGAAAATCAGCTCCTTGGCATCTCTATAGCAGAAACTGGGAACGTGTAAGTGGAAATATATTAAATTATCTCCCCTTTTCCCTTTCTTTTGCAATAGTGTTGGTAGTAAGATGCAAGTGTGAGTCAATGTTACAGCTTTCCCCAGAGGATGTTGCCCTCAGTCTAATCCTTTCATTAGAAAATATATTTGATGATCAGATCCTATTGCTTAAATCTGTTTCTTCACTGTGAAATCATAAAAATGTAATAAATCTGTTTTAAGAAATAAATATTTAAAATACTCTTAAAATTCATATTAATGGAATTCTGAAAGAAAATAGCATGAAAAAGGTAAGACAGGAGTTGCACAAATGTAACAGGGTAGGAAAAATGGAAGAGAAGCATAAAATAAAAATGAAGCAGCATTTTTCCCCCTCTCCCCTGCAAATGGTAGAGCAACTAAAAGGAAGCAACAGAGCCTGAAAATCACAGAGCAAGCATAAGAAAAATGGAAACAGACAGAGGAAATTAATAATTTCCTGTACAACCAGAACAATGTTTTCAAGATAAAAAATCAGCTTACAAATGAAAACAACAAAGGGAGAAAAAAGTTTCTAGAGAACATTCTTTCTTCTTGAAATGCTAAACAGCCCAGATTCTCTCTATGTTCTGAAAGAAACCTTTTCAAGAAAAAGCTTTGTGATTGGGCTGTATTTAGCTAATATATTTTCTTGGGGGTCTTTTTATACAATCAAGTAAGTCTGAAATGTATAAAAATATTTAGCTCAGTAGATATATCAGAGTAACTGTTTTTCATGTGGGTACTAGGAATAGACAGCTAGAAAGCTCTTTGCATAAAATTATGTGTGCTTCTTTATGGTAGTTGTGTTATTTGCATTAAATAGCAAGTTAAGGATACATTATATTAAATTATCTAGGACATTATTAACACATGAATAAAACATGCTTTTGATAATGTAAGGTAATACTTTTGGTCTGTGAGAGTCCCTAAAATTTAATGGAGAGGAAAATACACTTCAAGGAGCAAAACACAGCATGGGCCAACATACAGTGCTATCACTCTGCTCACATGGGTGATACTGATTTGCATCAAGTGAGGGTTTGGAATTAAAAACTTCCCTTTCCCATTGACGGTCACCAAGAAAAGCAGATGCAGATACTATTTAGGGACACCAAGCGATGTGGTATAAGACAACTGATCTGTGGCCCTTGAATCTCCTGCACTTTGTGAGCAACTCCTGAACAGCTCCCACTCCTGGGCGAAGTCACACAAATAGCAGTGTGGTTTTGACGTCTAATGGTTGCCAAGCTGTACAAATTCCCAGCTTTGGGAACAGCTGAGCCAAGCACAGGCTAATGAGTCTGATACCAGTGGCTGTCATGATGCCCAAAGGGATTTCCAAGCATACACTGCAGACCTCACGAAAAACATATGTCTTACATATATGCATTTGGGTTTAGGGTCACAGTAAATGGCTGGCACAGGCTAATGGACAAAGTCTGAGGTCAGTGAGACAGAGACTCAAGGCAGACAATTTGTTCAGGCTTCAGATTTTAATTCTCTTGCACCACTGGAAAACTGGCAAAAGTAGCTTCAAGCTTGTTATTCGAGAACTAAGCGCTCAGTCAGAATCAGCTAAATCTGTATTTTTCCTTCTAGCTAGGACTGTATCAGAGATAAAACTGCAACTAGTGCAAAAGAAGATAAGAAGTGTAGGGTTACTTTTTCTGTGCTGTTGTACTTCAGTACTTCTGAATGTTAACTTATTTTGATGATCACTAAAAGTTTTAAAAACAGTTGCAAATTAATTTCCTGGCCAGAGGAAAATGGCAGATAATTTGTATAGCCTGTAGAGCCTCCCACTAGTCATGCTTGACAAGCAAGACATGATGAGTTTCTTTAGCTTCATTTTCCCTACTATTTTTACATGAAAATGAGGGAAGGATGTGATGTGATTGCAATGCACATGTGAGAAAAGGAGAGGAGGCACTGAAATTTTCCTACTTAATTAAAAATCATAGACTTATATAATATTGAACTTCGGTCTACTGTAGATTTTAATTCTTAAAACAAATTGAAAATAATTTCTGTTTAAAAGGAATGAAAACCATAGAAATAAAGAATATATAGAAAATTTTCTGTTTGCTTAAGATTGTAAGGGATATCATCTGTCCCTTATACTGATTACACTGTATTTACACTGAGCTCTAATCTTCAAAGCATGTGTTGGCCCTCAACTCATCCCGTCAGGAGTCCTTTATTCTTAACAAAATGTAATACTAAAAGAAGTTGATAATAGTACCAAATGAGGTGTCCCAAAGAATTTCGTGGATTTTTAGCTAGATTTTTAGCCACAAGTCAGTCCCAGCAGCTGTCTGAGTTTACTTCATAAAGACAAGGAGTTCAAGCCTGAAGAATATTTTAGCCACTAAAGGCTTTTACTGATGCAGCTGCAAAAAAATTTCTAGATTTCTGCATTATTTATCTAACATTCAGTTCTGAGGGTCTTTGGACAACATTAGTGGTGGAAGCCATTGGAAGTCAATGAGACACTTTTGGGGTTCATTAAGGTAGCAATTCTGTTTAGCTTAATTATGTAATGGAAAGATGACACAAATACTTTGCACAAACACAAAAATATGCAGGGATTACAATTATTTGTCTTACTTATTAAACCTCCTATTTGGCCTCTTTGTTACAAGTTTAATTTTATAAACTCACCATGCGTGTCATTCCATGAGTCATGGAGTAGTTAAACTGGTAGACTACATATAATTTTCATCTCCTGTTGGAGAATTTACTGGGATTCTCCTGTATGATTGGGTGTGTGTTTTTGTTTGCTGAAAATGCTCTGAAACAGTGTAAAACAATCAAAATTGACAGCAAGTAAAACACTGGGGGGTTGATTCAAAGGTCATTAAAATCAGTAGAAAGTTTTCATGGATGTCGCAGTTTAAGACATTACAACAGTAATGCAGGTGACACCAAGTTGGGCAGGACTGCTGATCTGATGGAGAGCAGGAAGGCTCTGCAGAGGGATCTGGACAGGCTGAATCAGTACACCAAAGCCAATTGTATGAGTTTCAACAAGACACAGTGTTGGTGACTGGCCTTGAGTCACAACAACTCCATGCAGCACTTGAGGCAGAGTGGCTGAAAAGCTGCCTGGTGGAAAAGGACCTGAGGGTGCTGGTCAGCAGCTAAACATGATCCAGCGTGTGCCCAGGTGGCCAAGAGGGCCAATGGCACCCTGATCTCTAACAAAAACACTGTAGCCAGCAGGGCCAGGGCAGGGATTTTTCGCCTATACTCAGCACCGGTAAGGCCACAATTAGACTCGTGTCAAGTTCTGGGTCCCTCACTAAAAGAAAGACACTGAAGTGCTGGAGCAAGTCCAGAGAAGGACAACAGAGCTGGGGGAGGGTCTGGAGAGTCAGTCCCATGAGAAGCGGCTGAGGGAGCTGGGATTGTTTAGCTTGGAGAAAAGGAGGCCCAGGAGAGACCTTATTGCTCTCTGCAACTGCCTGAAAGGAGGCGGTAGCCAGGTGAGTGTCAGGCTCTTCTCCCAGGGAACCAGTGACAGGAAAAGAGGACATAGCCTCCAGCTGCACCAGGGGAGGTTTAGGTTGGGCACCATGAAGGATTTTATCACTGAAAGAGTGGTTAAGAATTGCAACAAGCTGCCCAGGAAGGATGTGGAGTCACCATGCCTAGAACTGTTCAAGAAACATCTAGACAGGGCACTTAGTGCTGTGTTTCAGTTGGCATGGTGGTGTTTGTTCAAAGGCTGGACACAGTGATCTTGGAAGTCTTTTCCAACCTTAATGAGTCATTTCCTCTATGATTCTGTGATAAATACAGAAGAGTTTTATAACTTCATTTTAATTGTGAAAAAAGTTTAATGGATTTGTATTTGTTGTTCTGAATTATATTTCTGCCTAATATTCCTTGAGTATGAAAAAAATAAAAACTCTGGGGTTTTTTGAATAATTTTAGTAAGATGAAAACTCTTCAAGAAAAATTAGAGTTCACATTGTTTTGCCTACAAAAAGTGAATATACACCACTCTGATGGAAACCTGATAAAAACAGAGGATGCCATAAGAGGCGCCCATGATTAAGGTCTTTATTATAGAATTGTTATTACAGTTGCCAAGGGTGAATGACTCTTTGCACGCATTAAGTACAAAGTTATTTTAATTTTGTTTATACTTTCAGTCATACTGTCTCTATACTTTTTGATTAGACACTCCTGAAATGAGTGCTATGAATCCATCAAAAAATCCAGTTCTCTGGAGTGAGGAGCTTGTAAGACACTTTATTTCACACCTCGAGGAAAAATGTTAGTCATCATTAGGGCTTACAGGGAAGTGCTTACAAGAAAATTAGCACCATGAAAGTTGTCCTTTAACTTACCAAACAAGGTCTGAAAGCAGAAACAGGAGAAGACTTAGGTAAAATGGACACAATTTTTTTTCCCAAGCCTATATTTGCACCCCTCAATAAATAAATTTTTTGATAGAATTTGAAGAGTTCATGTAGTGACTGAGGATATAATAGATTTTATAAGTTTTGTAGAAACAGCATCTTCTTAGGTGATGCTCACTAAAGTCAGAAAATAACAGAATTAAGAAGAAAGCTGTCAATAAACAGGACAGCGTAAAAATATTCAGTGCCTCATGTTTTGTTCATAATATTATATATGGTTATATCCATGTATTTATATATTATATGTATATTATATTTTATACCTAAAGAGTACACATACAACATAAAACATACATCTATACACACATATGCATATAATTTGATTATATTGCATGATATATAACATATCAAAAAGAAATTATATACTATAATCTGCTATTTGGAGAGAGACACACTCATATACACATACACCTATACATGTTCTGCATTTATGACATTTGAAATCTTGACCTTTACTTTGATTTGAGTATCTTTGAAACTTTGATCAAAGACTCTTCTTCAGAAAGACTTGCCTCTGTAAAAAATCCCTATTTCTGGGGATTTCATAATGCTGGGAAAACCTTTATAGTTTCATAACATGTATGCGTATTTTCTTTGCCAAATAGGAATATTTTTGGCCCAGTTTTAGGTAATTTTTATTAACGTTATCACTAGTAAATAGTAACTTGGCACATAAGCAAGTACTAAACCAGTGTGCGGTGAAATTTAAACAGCCAAGACCAAAGTAAGAGACAGCAGGCAGGTTATTGGCATAAAAATGTTTCTAAATTAAGAACACTTAGAGTAATTTTAACTGTTTCCAAGAGTCCAAAACTCTAGTAGCTGAATCCAAAATAACAACTTTCCTCTGAACCTTAATGCTTTGGCTTCAAAGAGCTTTGATTTATTAAAACACACACAAAATAAAGGGGATGGGGGTGAAGGAACTTTTAAAAATATTTCAATATTCCAAATCTTTGCTGTGTGTTCAGATAAATGCTTATATGCTTTGCTCATGAGTCTCTGTGCTGAATTTCTACCAGCAGCAGTTTGTTGCCATAAGAAGAACACCACAGACGAGAATATAGTGAACCAGGTGATAGAGTGAACCATGTACATCTGTTTGTCTCTGGAGACTGGATTGCCTGTATGAACTGGGGACAAATGAAACCAAATATAGCTATCCAGTGTTAGTGTCTGCCAAAACCCAACACAATTTGGCTAATTCTTTCCTCCTGATATAATTATCTGTTTAGCTGAAGAGTTACCATATTCATTATAACTCTGAACATCTCCTCAATCTATATTAATTATATAGATAATATTATTTAAAATGCAGAGCTCACAGAGTCACATCACCAGTCAAGGAAGCACATTAGCCTCAGGCTAATTGCTCAAGTAAATTGTTGGGCTTCTGTATGTACAATTTAGATCATAATTCTGTTCACAACTTGAATAATCACTAACTTTGCCTGAGTTATCCTTTCAGTATAAGTTCCTATTACTGCTTGAAAGAGGGAATTTTCTCCTATGTGAATAAAAAAAAGGTTTTATTTATCTTCAGGTGTCTGTAATTGGAAAGTCATTCCCTGCTCAGTGTCTGTGCTTGTTTATCATGAAATGGAGGCATGATAACAATGAAAGTAGAAACCAGTATGCACACAGATTTAATGGGATCTTGCTTTATAAACCATTTGTAAATCTAAGCAGCAAATGTATTCTATAGCATAAAATGGGACAAATGGCAAGTGATAAGCCAGTTGCAATGCAAAAATTACAAAGCCAATTATATCAGTTATAATTGATAGAACAATAAGCACAGAAAACTGCAGATATATTTAGTTGATTTTGTTGACAATCAACCAAAGTCTAAGTTCATGAATTTTAGCCTTGCAGGGAGGATTAATCTAGATGTGTTTTGCAAAGCAGACTGATAGAGCATTTTCCCTTGCACAAGAAAAAAACATCTTATATATCTGGATACACTAGAAAATCATAAAGCACATGGATAGAAGTGGCCATAATTCTTGACACAGTAATTAAAAAAAAAAAAAAAACCTGGTTTGGCAATAATTCCTGCCATTCCAGATGAGGCAATTAGAACCTCAGCTTAGTAAAAATTTTGTGCTGTTTAAGCTGGCTTATGAAGTGGGTCAGTGGTAAAGGGAAACACGCTATATCTGCTTTAAAATCAATCATGCTCTGTGGGGGGAAGCATGGGACTCTGGAATAGAAACATTAATTAGCAGATTCACTGAAATCAGACAAAATCAGATTTAACTCAGGATACATTTTCAGTGGAAAGATGTGTTAGAAACAAGATGTATAGCTATTTTCTCCAGCAAACTTTTTAATTCTATAAACTCGTCTTGTCACTGGTTGCAAATTAAAATGGTTTGTCTCCTTAGACTTCTCAACACCACTGTAAACACACCTCCCCAAACATGACAGGTAATCTGCACAAATGATCTTCTCTGCTCAGTAGAATTATCTTCTGTGGGAAATGACAGAGCCTGGTGCTTTCTCTGCTTGTACTTCACATTCCCTGAGTTAATTGATCCTTCAGGACAGGAGGCACGTTCTGATCTATTCTTGAAAACACATTCAGGTTCCTTTGAAGTCTGTAGTAGTGCTTCTGCTGACTTCAAACAGCTTGGAAATAGCTCTGTTATGGGTAAACAGGGAAGAAAAATAAGGTGAGCAAGGAAAATTAGCTTGAAAAAAAAGTACTGTTGGTACTGATCTAGAAAGAAAACATATACATGACACAGCATGCGATAAAAGGGTGTTCTCATGTAAAAGCTGCGCCATAAACAATCAATTTTACATGCACAGGCATTTAGGAGGAAAATTTCAGCAAAATTATCAAGATTGCAAGTGGTACATTGCTGAAGTTAATGCTTTAATATAGTTCCCTACTAAGGTAATGTTTCCCAGGCAAGTTTCACACCAACAGACCCCTCAGACTACTGCTACCATTACTCAACCCATCAAGGCTGACACCCTGGAAGCTGAGTGCACCCAAGACTGCCCCTGAACTAACATGTCCTGCCTCGAGACAGCACCTCCTGCTGTGGATGTGACCTCCCACACTTGCCAGGCACAGCTGCTGCACCATGTGAGGTTGCGTCCAATGATAAATGATAAATTAGGAGACCCTGCCTTGGTCTCCATTTGTACCACAAGCATGCTTTCAGGCATATGGAGCATTAATAATCCATGGTATCTGCTGCTTCTGAAGATATCAAATTGACTGAGGTTTCACCACAACCGCACAAATGTTCCAGGTATCCCTGGCTGCTCCCAGTCTGCTCAGATCTGCCCATTGTAAAATGTGTGCCCTTCTCTTTGTACAAAGCCTTCGATAACTACAGAAATTAGGTAACCTTCTGCATGAAGAAGTATTTGCTTGACTAGGACAGTTTTCTAATTCTAGGCTGTTGTTTTGAAAATCAGAACCTTAGAATGCAGCAATTGTGCTTTAAAAAAAAAATATTAAAAATACTTCCCAAGGCTGATTTAAAGACATGGGGTAATAAAGGGTAACTCTGCATTGCAAATATTTCGTTTAGAAAGCCACACTCACAATTCCAGTGCTATAAGCAAAGTCCTGATGTCAACTACAGTGCTGTTCTGACTGTCCATTTGCTCAGGTTTTGCATTTTGGAGCAGAAATTAGGAACAGTGGGGTGTATTACCACTCTCCTGATTATATAGCTGGAGGATATTTACATACATATTTGTATATGGAAGCAGCCTTGCCCCATCTCCTTCAATATGCTTTATGAATTGATCAGTTGAACTGGCAAGTGCTATTGCCAATTCAGACATAAAACCATTTTCCTAAGTATTATCTCCATCAAGCTTTCTTATCCTTCTAAGATAAATCCTTCTCAGTGTAAACTGACTGTTAGGAAATGACCATGAGAGTTTTTGCAGGAAGAGAGGAAAGGAGAGAGAAAAGTATTGCAGGAGATGTACAGAAACCTATTTCCCCTTTTTGCCACTACAAATTTACACACACACATCCCTTAGGTCTCTTCCATGTATTGCTACTGAATACACAGTACACTGGCTTAAAAAGGTAGATTTGGAAATGCTGATGAAAAACCTGAAGCTAGGAAGAACTAGCCCTTTCTTTGGCTTCTAGTATATCTTGAATTTCTCTCAGTTATTTTCATATTAACCTCAGTAATTTGAATTCAGCCAACATGTATTCCAGAAGTAATTCAAACTTCATTTGAAGATCTCAAGAATAAGTGTGATAGTAAAAATGTTTTTCTTGTTAATATTTACTGCTTAACTTGGTGGTTTGGATAACAGAGTAATTATGACTTTTGTAAAAATGTACTTAATTTTCTCATCTAAATTTTTCAGCTTTAAGTCCAGAACATTTACTTTTATTACATTTTACTTTGTTTTTAGCAAGCTGGAAAAATCCTAAAATACATACCATTTTCTCTTCCTGAAGATACTTTTACAACTGAATCATATTGCCTCTCACACTTCCCTAAAATATACAAAAGAAAAGTGAACCCTTCAATTATTTGGAAGAAAGCCATGTTTTACAGACCATTCATCACTTCTAGTCTTAGACCCTCCCTATGTGCAATGTTTCACAATCCTTCTAAAAATATGGATAGCCATGGGATTCAGTGTGTTCCTTCCACAGCAAAAAGCCATTTACAGAGGTTAAGCCATGTATTTGCTAATTCCCTCCCTTTATAAATAAGGATAACACTAGACTCTTAGTCTAACGTGTACATTGGTATTACTTTTTTTAAACCTAGTTCTTGGTTACTGATGAGTATATTGAGTCATGCTGCACTGAAAACCAGTCCTAGAATGTCTTCAATGGAAATTCCCTCACTAGGTACTCCATTCACCTGTTATTTCTTATTAATGACAAGGTTTGAGAGCTTCAGGTCAGCTCTCATCTAATTATCTTGTGCATAAATGCCAGATTTCAATCTGAAGGTCATAAAGTACAAATCAAACTGCTTACTCAAAGGCTTTGTGTTTTACAGAGCTTTTACCAGCCAAAGTCATTATGTCAATTCAAATTCATCTTATATATTGTAAACCAGATATACTCTGGGGTCATTTGTTAGCTTCTAGGGGGTTTATTTCTGTTGTTCTTTTCCCACACAGGAAGCCACAGTGGCTGCCATTAATAGTCTTCTCTTTTATGGATTGAATCCAGTCTGAATTTTTCTGTTATTATTCCCAAGTAGGCTGTGACTCTCCAAGCAAAATAATGTCCAGTCTGCAGGAGAAGTAAAACAGCATTTGATGCTGGTGTCAGAAAAAGATCAGGATTGTTAATCAGTGTAATATATGCAATAGCAGCCAGCACAGTGGATTATCTTTCTAATTCATTGAACCTCCAGGAACTGGGAAAGTTACCACCAAACAACCTAGACACTGCACAAAGACTTGCACATCACAAGGCACCCTTCCACTTAGTAAAATTTTATATCAGTGGAAATGCAACCCAAAGGTTTCACAGTTACTTACCTGTGACCTTATACCTGATTTTGTATGAGCTCTGAATCCAAATGAAAAATTTGAATGATAATCACATCTTTGCTTGCAAACTTTGAACACTATTGATTTTGCGCTTTAATTTTTGTCTCAGTTGTATCAGTCAACAACAGCTTTTGAATGTATAAGCTTGCTTGTGTTGCTATGGTTCCCTTTGCTGTGCTGAGCAAAACCCTGTGAAATGAATTTGCATTTTGCTGAGAGAAATATGTCTTTTGCTTCTTCTCACCAGGAGATAATTCTTTGTGATATTTCAGTCTCTTGCTGAGAACATTGTCTTAAAATTGCAGAGAATTAGGCTTTTTATGAGGTGACAATAACAAAAAATAGATGTGGTTACTCTTAAAACGAATACTATTTTTCACCAAAATGCTGTGTGGAAATGTAACAAAGATTATTTCATCAAGATAAAACAAGAGGAATCAAGCAAAACACAGGACACTGTACTTAATATTTTGTTATAATGCAATAAAAAGGACACCTCAAACTTTGTTTTCTTCTTTTTTTTTTCCTTTACAGATAGAGACAGGAAAGAAAGAACTATGGTATTGGAATAGGTGCAAGGAAGTAAAGAAAAATTGAAATGCCTTTTATTTTTGTAACACTCTACTAGAAATAGGTCAGTTATATATCAAAGAAAACCTTCTCATATTTTAGGTTTTAACCCCAAAATTGAAAATAGAAATAGGCTATTGCTTCTATATAAATTTTGTAAGCCAATATTTTGTGTTACTGTTAATACTGATATAATCTAACTAAAGTGCTTAAATCATGGATTAGGGAATAAAACTCACAAAATATCTACATCTCCTGAAATGACTGAATTTACAGAAAAAAGAAAATCCATTAACTGCAAAACTATGTGATGGTTTGCCAAGTTATTGAAAATGCAGGGGTATGATTTTGTTACTGTATCAGTCTAGAATAAAAAGGCTGCACCCCAGAAGTCTAAAGGAGGCTTGTCCTGGATTGCAGTGTATTCTATTACCATCCTCATGAGCTGTTGAAACCAGGTGGGGCAGTGTTTCCTTGCCTCCTCCCCCCCTTTCTGTTAATGGCCCATCATTGTCCTGCTGCATGACTCAGAGATAACTCCCTCCTGACCATCTTCTGTTAATGAGCCTAATCAACACTTGGCCTCATGACTCATTACCCCATTGTGAGATGCTCCACCCAGAGGGAGGAACCAAGCATTCCATCCTGGATATAATCTGAGACTCTGAACACCAGAGACACCCTTTCCACTGGCTTTCTGAGGACAGGAGCTATACAGCCATCACTGGACCTGCTGGGGAGGAGCAGACCCTTTTTTCTACAGGATCACCACTTCAGGAGGACTGCAGCCACCATTCTATTGGACTGCTACCACCACCCTGACTAACAGGGTGTCAGGTTGTATCCTGACTCTGTCAGTTTAATCCAGTGTTATCTGCCTTTATATTTTTTTTCCTCTTTTTATTTCCCTATTAAATTGTTATTCTGACTTGGTGTCTCCCACTAGTTTGTTTTCAAACTAGTACAGGCTCACTGCTAGGATCCAAGTGAGTATGCAAAGGCATCTATATATCTTGAGGATATATGACTTGCTCCTCTTCTTAGCAGGCAAATAGCTGACAGAATCTGTAACTGGAGCCCGCAGGACACTCTGGGTTTTCTGCTCATACAGGCACACGTATTGGAGTGCTGTTGCTACTGTAACTTAGGGCAAATTAAATGCTTTTCAAAGCAGAAAGGAAGAGTTTAAATTCCTTGCCTTAATGAAACATAGATTTTGGAGTGACAGGAGCTCACATTCTTGACACTCCTTTTCCCTCATCCTTTCTGCCCTGGGGCTAGTGAAGCAAGAACTGGGTATTCACAAGGTAAAGTGGGAGCACTCTTTCTGGTGTTAACAGGTGATGATGCTAGCATGTGGAGCTGCAATTTTTTGTCAGAAGGGCAGAGAAAACTTATTTCTTACAAGCCATCATGCAGAGGAAAGTAGACAGCATGCTTCAAGGATCTCTGCAAAAGGAAAGGCTGTATTAATAAGTGATACCTTTTAACAGTAGGGAGAAATGAACCAAATCCAAACATAATTTGAGATTTAATATTACATTCCATAATACTTAAAGTGTTTTAAATTATTCTTTGTAGTATCTGTCTAGTAGCTTGAAGCTGCTTAATATTGTAGGTCTAGCCATCAGAAGATGGTGACATCTTCAGCTCAAAATGAGAAAAGCTGATGACTAAAACAGCTATGTGTGGTATTGGAAATATTTTCCAATGCTAGACTTAGACTCATAACACCTGCAAGCCCTACAGTATCAGAAAACATTGTTGGAGTGTTTGTGCCTAACACAGTTTCTCTTCTCAGACAGAAATCTGACAGTTCATGAACAGAACTTCACTCAAGCATAAATAAGAGCAAACATCCTCTTTAGCTTCATGTTAAAGGTCATTCTTCTTCAAAAGCTGTCAGGTGCCTGATCACATCCAGCAATTATTCAAGTAGGTAAATCAAGATTTTGTCATTCAGGGAGATGATAATAGAACCACACTGATTAATGTAATTAAGTCTAATCCAGCACAAATTTAAATAGCAGAAGGAAAGATCAATAATGCCAATGTATCAAACATCAGGTCCAATGGTATTCATCGGCAAGGCAGATTATGGCATCACAATGACTGGAATTATCCATTTATTTCAAGATAGAATTTACATCTCTTTATCAGGGACAAAATATCAGTGCTTAAATTTTCTGTTGTAGAGAACTGACTTTAAAAACTGAGCAGACTTTTAAAGTCCTCCTGAATTAATGTTATTTCAGGTTTCTCTGCTACATCTGTTTTTTCACCCCAAGAGATAGAGTATTATTTAAGCCTTCATTAAAAGTCTTCATTGGAAATTTCTTAACAATATAAAAATTTAAACTTTATGGCCCCTTCCACAAATGTGGTGCTGGTTATTTGCACAATTAATACAAGAGCATGAAATCAGATTCTAAGGAGCTACAGGTTCAGGAGAAAAGAATAGCACAGAAAGTGCTTGGATGTAACACAAAAGAACAAGAACAAAATGAATGCACTTAGACCAATCAGATAAACATGTGATTTTGTATCTCTGTGCTCCTGTGTGGGTTATGTATGCTTTCCCTTTCAGATGTCCCCTTAGGCACGTTGCAGGTAAGACTGCATTTAGCTGTTTGTTCACTCACCAACACGCTTCCCAAAAGGCAAGTTTGTGTCTGATTGTTTAAGACTTTGCTTCTGCTTTGAACATGTCTAGTTCCCTTCAAAAAACAGTCTCTAACTCCCCATCCCCCTTTATAGAAGACAAGTGAACTATTCATGCAAAAAAGTGTGTGTGTGGTTGGGAGAGGGGTGGGGCATTAATTGAAAAGGAAGAAGGAGGAAGAAGAATTATTTTTAAAAAGGAATAGGAATAAGTATAGGAATAAGAACAATAAAAAGAAAAAAAATGAGAATGAGAATAAAATTACATAGTACAAGATATAGTAGAAGTAAATATTAGAAATAAGAGTAAGAAAACTAATAAGAATAAAAAGTTGAATAAGAATTCTACCACCACCAAGAAGACCTGATTAAGACCATCAATGAGACACTGTTGGGACCCACGTAGCAGTGAGGTTTTCTACTTAATCTGTCACTCACTTTCTCTCCCCCCAGCTCCTTTCTATTTCTTTCTTTCTTTCTTTCTTTCTTTCTCTGTCTTGCTCGCTCAATAAAACCCGTGCTATGGACTTTGGCACATAGCCTCGTTTGCACCCTAATTCAGGCAGAGGCATTTCTGATAATATTAATAACCAGATCATAACAAGGGGCTAGAAGCCCACAAATCTGGGGGCTGCTCCATGCTACTTCCAGTGGGATCAGCTGTGGAAGGGGTGCTGGGTGTGGCTCTTTGTGACACAGGCATGTTGTGTGAGGGCCCTCAGTGATGAGGGACATTGTGTTGCCCAGAGGCCCTAGTGACATGGCACATGATCAGGTACATGTGGTCTTTGTCACTTTGTTTATTTTATCCCAGTTATCATAATTATTGCAGAATTCTGAAGCCAGTTGTTATTAAAGCCAGTATTATTAAATTTGCCTCATAGAATACACCCTTCGCACCATTGCCTGTAGCAGTCTTTGAACCCTGTGCCATAATTTAAATATGTCAAAAATAATTCTGATTTTTATTTTCACCTGGCATTCCCAGTTACAGAGGTCACCTAAAGAAATGAGTCTACCACTCCCAATGGTTACTCTGTTGAGCTGTGAAAAAATTTCACCTGCAAAACTGAAATTAGTGAATGAAGTTGTGCTTATACCATCAGTTGAGTCCTCACTCAAACAGGGACTGTTTTGTTTTTGTTTTTTATAGATGTATTATAGACATCATACTAACTATTTATGTACATAAGTATATAGGTTTTTTCAATATTGTCCTTGCAAACTATATTTTTCATTTTTTTGTTAGCTTGCAAGACCAAAGTTTTAAGAAATGGTAGTGCAGAATTCTAACACTAATAACATTTAATTAAGTAAAAAGATGATTTAAAAGAAGAACCATAAAGATTTAAGTTAAGAATGTATGTTATTATAGAGGAAAAAATCAGTGTGTTGAAGATGTCAAGGAATTGTTACGCAACAATAGATTAGAATATGATTTTTTATTAGTAGGTGATAAATATTATCAATTGGTTGATATACCATACAAAACTAAAAACAAATTCCGTGGAAAACATAAAATATTTGGGAATAGGTTGCTTTAAAATGAAATTGTGACACTAGAAGGGAATACAAAGAGCAATAAGGATGGGTGAGACAGATGGGATCAAGCCCCTTTTTTTTTTTTTGTTTAGCCATATGTTGCATTAAAGAATATATCTTCACAAGATGCCTACATTAAGGCTGTGATTTCTATTTCATGTGCTGGTGGCCTGAACAAATAGCTGAGCTCAATTCTTTCTTTTTGCTTCTCTTTAACTTTTTGAAATTGTCCCCCAGGGCTGTTAATGAGGTCACTGTTAACAATATAAAAATTTTGAAAGTTTACAAAGCTCATTAAATGTGTTTAAGCAAGTCATTTTTTCTTGTGATTTAACCTTGTGCCTGAATTTCTGTAACATTATACAAGTCTATTATCTGTGAAGGAGCTATGATGACTAGATAAAACAGATTTTTAAAACTGATTTTATTTTCCTTTCATTATGACGCAAGCAATTCAGTGAGAAAAGAATGCTGAAACTCTCTTGTTTCAGTTTCCAGTTCCTTGGTCCTTGAAAAAGGCATTTCCATGGTGTGGCAGCTGAAGTAGAGCAACTAATCCCAGTGATGGAAGAGCATTCTTGTAGCTCTCATATGAGTTAGCAGACTGTGGTAAAGAATGGTAGGAAACCAAGCATGTACCCTGAGCTGGTATCCTGGTAAGAACTACTGAAAAAACCTAGTTATGTCTCTGCTATTCCATGCAATTCCGTGGCCATGATTAACAACCAAAGGTTTTGCCTTGGGGCACAACTGAGTGTCCACTGTGGAAAATAAATTAATAAAATATCTAGAGTGAAATAGAGCAAGAAAATGTATATTTCTGTTACTAAAAGATGAATTCCATCTCCCATGAAGGCAGAAAGTTCTCCTTGCAAAATCATTAATACACCTCTGGGATAAGTGGCCTGAGTCCTGTTAAGCAGCTACCTCTCCTCAGATTGATTCTATTGATTCCATGACTCTGTTTTTCATTTAAACATTTGACTGAAGTGTTAATATTTCAAAATTGAAAAATGAAGTTCTGAGTTATCAGCATCAGTGCATTGACAATTAATGCAACTTGTTAGATCATTTTGTATCCATGTCTTATTTTTATGAGGTTGTCATGGTCACAGATGGCACCCCCAGCTGTGGAATCAATGATTTCAACGCAGTGAATACAGAGAAAAGAGCCTTCTATACACACTTAGAAACTTGGTAGCTAGAAAAATTATTTACCACAGTTTTTATATCATCATTTGTACAAACTGTTATTTAATTACTCCACTGAATTTTGCTGAGCCTTAAAAGTAATTCTAACTTTATCATACTCCTAGCTTAAGCAACAGGAAACAACTGTTGCTGTGTTGATGTTAATTATTAAAAAAATAGCATGTACTATCTTTTCCTGACACTTACGTTTAGCACAATTTTTTCCTCTTCCACACAAAAAAAATGTTTATTCAGGGAAGGACATCTAGAAGTTATAAAGTATCATGTATGGCTTCCTGCTGCTGTGCACTGATCTGGGTCAGCATGAAGACTGTACCGGATAAGACCTGGGAGGACACAACTACGCTGCTCTTCTGTGCTAGATCCCTTCCTGCACTGCAACTGGCAGTCTAGTGCAGCCTAGAGCAGCTCTAAACTTGTTCTTCATTTGAAGCAGTTTTCTCTTAATTTGTACTGCCTCAAAAAATGAGCTGAAATGTAAGAGACCCTGCAACACACTGTCCAAAGATTATTGGCTAGCAATTAACTAATTGTCTGGCAGGTGGTTTTTTGGCAGACAGATGTAGAAAGACAACCAATTTGTTCTGCAAATAATAAAAAACTTGTAGTGATAGTGAGCAGCTGCCAATGGATTAGCATCTGGAGCTTTCAGCAAAGGCACACAAGGCTTCTGTCCAATTCATTGTTTGAGCCTGCCTCTTCAAAAGGTAGTCTTGGGAGTACTTCTCTGCCTATGTCATGGAAGCTGTTGCAGGAAATACCTGCATGTTCCCTGGAGCATGGTTCCTGGAGGATTTGGGCTGACTGGTTTTCATTGACCATGTACTGAGAGATGACGGTATCCACTACCCCCTGCTAGAATCAATATATATCATCACTTTCAGAAAATTAAGGTATCAGGTGATTTGTGCATGATCTGCAGGTTTCCTCCCTTCCCAGTTGCTTCCAGGAGATGAAGACTCCAAAGAGTGCTGCGTGTGTCAGGCAGCATCACCTAGAAATAAGCAACCTCTCTCCTTGCTCCCCAGCTACATCTTTTTCACAGAAAACAATATACAGTAAATTGAAAACAAATCAAGCTGACACGGCAGCTGCCAGAAGTCCCACAGGTGCTGCATGGTTTTATCACGCAGTCATTACCTCTTTGTGCAGCTGTCTTCCTTGAAGCTATGAGAGCTTCTGCATGGCCAAAAGGCATATGTGACAGCAGCCTAGACACACGCTCACCAGGTAGCTCCAGCTTCTCCTAACCCAGCTCCCTGCCTCCAAAGTCACTGCTGCCTGTTCCATATTTTCAGGCTAACCAATCCCAAGTCACTGGTTGGTTTCATCTACCTATCCCAGCCTTTCCTGTCTGTCCTCTTGCATCCTCATGACTTTATGACAGCCTCTTGGCGTCTCCCTCTTCTTCACAGCTGGTCTATCTTTTAACACCTACTTCATTCTAGCTAATGCTGCCAAGCAAATTAATCACTTCCCTCCTTCCCCTTCCATTTGCTTTTGTCATTTACTCAAAAGTCAAGATGATCACAAGCAGATTGCTGTCTTTTTTCCAGTGGGTAACTCTTGCTTCAGATTTAGGATCTACCATTCAGTACACTGTGTGGAAACCACTCGTGGTCCACATTCTGCTAGGATTGTTGGCTTCCCTGACAGGTTCAGTGGAACAAATGCTTTATAAAAGCTAAACCAAAGGGTGGAAGGTAAGATGGGAGCATATCCTATGCATGTTAATCAGAAATCTAATTGGAGAATTATCAGACTTAAACTCATTGTGAATCTCCAGAGAGTGTGGTAGGTTGGAAGAGTACACTACTGAAAAACATTTAGGTGTTGAAGTTCACTGAATAGGTTTCACCTTCTTGTCTACTTACCGCATTGCTGCCCATTGTGATGCTTTCCTGATTTTTAAAATCCCAAATAGGGCATTCAGGGAATCCTTCCTCTCAAAGATGACCATTTTCTTGTGTGTGTCTTAGACAGTTGCAGTCACTTCAGTCATGAGTAATGGACTAAACCCCATGTACTTATGGTCCATCACATTGCTGTTGACACACCAAAAGAATGCCCCTTTGCCCAACAGAGAATATTACTCTTTCTGCAGGGCTGACAGTTCATTTATTTCTCACAAGAAAAATCCTCTCATTGCTAATATTGATGAAAAACCATCAGCATAAAAAAAGAGTTGGCTTTAAGCAAACAGCTAGAGGATTAATTACTTGAGAGAAACATATATTTGGACACCTTTTGGGTCAGTTCTGAGTAGATGAATGCTTTGGAAATCCTGCATCAAAATAGATTATATTTTCTGCAGAGGCAGAATATCTGCCAAAAACTAGTAAAAAGCAACAACTCTGCTTAAAAGTACTACATTAAAAATGT
Source organism: Corvus cornix cornix (assembly GCF_000738735.6). Lineage (NCBI taxonomy): Eukaryota > Metazoa > Chordata > Aves > Passeriformes > Corvidae > Corvus > Corvus cornix. The sequence continues at coordinate 52,021,549 of NC_047056.1, forward strand.
CTGAAAAAATGAGGTTTGAGGTTCATTATGAAGTACTATTCTGGGGAAGTGAACTGGCAAAAAGTTTGAGAGGCCAGTTTTTAGGGGATTAAGTAACTTCAAATCCCATTCAGATGTGTCAACAAAAAGTTTAATTCCTCATGGGTTGCTACCAAAATGTGAAATTCACACTCTTGGAAAAAAAAGCCTTAATTGGAAAAGGTACCACAGTATGTACTAATCAACCCTCTTCTTGACAGTCATTACAGATATGCCAACAGCTGAATGAGCATGAAATCTAGGAACAAGGAAACTGCTGAGAGTTTTGGAAATATAAGGTCCACCTGGGAAAAAATATTTGTTATATGTTCTAGGTAATGAATTTTGTACTTAGGGGAGAGGACTAAGGCTAATAATGCAAACTAGGGACTAGGCTTCTGATTTTCCCCCTTCTCTTTTATGTAATAACCACCTTTCTGCATATTACTCTTTCCCTTTTTAACAGCTGAATAAAATACTTTTATAGATAGGGAATGAGAAATCAAGCAACATGCTTTTTCTCAGTTATCAAAGACACTTTTCAAGTGAAAGCTGAAGCATAGTTTATAACATTTTTTTTTGTTCTAAGTAAGATTTTATTCATCCTGCCAAGAAAGGAGGGAAAAAAAGGAAAATATTTCATAAACTAATGTTTATATGGTTTAATGATACATCTACTTGTCAGCTCAGTACAGGTGACAGTAAGTCTAAGTTTATAAAATGTTCTTATAGAAATAAACCATCAGACAGGTAAAATTCAGGCTGTCAAATCTCACAGTGTTATTTCCTGAATGGTAAATCACTGAGAGTCATAGAGTACACAAAAAGTAACCCATTTATTCATCAGCATTTACAGAAATGAATAAGAGTTATGTAGTAGATATTTTGAGTAGGACATAATGAAAATATTTGCCTAGCATTACACTTAGGCTTAGAAATAGGTAACATGACATTATTTTTATTAGCACTGGTTTCATCCTGCTAATGTTTAAAACACCAAGAAAGAGTAGGAACCTTCAAAGGTAGTGCATGTACACATATTTACAGGACAAGTAGATAAGCCGGTGAAAGAAAAGGAAATAAAATGGATGACACATCTTAAATACATCATGCCCGGGAAAAGACTGCACTGTTGCAGCTCTGTTTAACCTCTTTGTAAGCAACATGGGCAGTGGGATTGAGTGCACCCTTAGCAAGTTTGGCAACACCAAGCTACATGATGTAGTAAACAGGCTCGAGGGAAAGGATGCAATCCAGAAGGACCTTGAGAGGCTTGTGAGGGGGACCTGTGCAAACCTCATGAAGTTAAACAAGGGCAAGGGCGAGGTCCTGCACCTGGGTCATGGCAACCCCTGGTATCAGTACAGACTTGGGGATGAACTGATTGAGAGCAGCCCTGCTGAGGAGTACTTGGGGGTGCTGGTGGACAAGATACTGGATATGAGCTGGCAGTGTGCACTTGCAGCCCAGAAAGTCACCCAGATCCTGGGCTGCATCAAAAGCAGCATGGTCAGCAGGTCGAGGGAAAGGATTCTGCCCTCTGCTCTTGTGGGATACCACCAGGAGTACTGTGTCCAGCTCTGGAGGCCCAACTCAAGACAAATGTAAACCTCCCGTACTGAGTCCAGAGGAGAGCCACAAAGTTGACCAGAAGGCTGGGGAACCTCTCCTACAAAGAAAGATTGAGAGAGTTGGAGTTATTCAATCTGGAGAAGATAAGACTGGAGAAACCTTGTAGCAGTTTTCCAGTACTTGAAGGGGTCCTACAAGAGAGCTGTAGAGGGACTATTCACAAGGGCATGTAGTGACAGGACAAGGGGGGAATAGCCTTTAACTGAAGGAGGGTGAATTTAGATTGTGTATTAGGGAGAAATTCTTTTCTGTGAGAGTGGTGAGGCACTGAAACAGGTTACTCAGAGAGGTTGTGTACTCCCCCATACCTGGAGATGTTCAAGACCAGGTTGGACAGGGTTTTGAGCAATCTGGTGTAGTGAGAGGTTCTCTGCCCATGGCTGGAAGTAGATGCTCTTTAAGGTTCCTTCCAACCCATTCTACAATTCTATGTAATTATCATCTCCATGTTCATCACACTGGAGTAGTGGAACATGTCAGCAGTGACCTGCACTATAACACACCTAAAACTACCCAGGACTGGATGTGTGACTAGGAGGGTGAAGCCATACAAGCACTCAGAGCCAACACATAAATATTTTAAATCAACAATTCTGATGAAATTTACTGCTGATCATCATTTTCACCAGGGCAATCCATTTAGCATTAATTCTTTCCAGCACTTGTGTGTGTGTGTGTGTTAAGGGAGTGTTCGGACTCTTGTCGTGGGCCACAGTTCTGTTCTCCTGAATGGTACCCAGAGAGAGCCTGTGACTGTCAGGTGTATGTATAAAGGATTTTGAGGGAGGTGTAGTTTATCCATCAGCAGTTTCCAATCTGTGCATAAGACAAGCTATAGATGATGTTTTAGGGAATGTAAGGTCTACTCAGCCTAACCACACAGCCCCAGGAGGGACTAGAGCACCAGCACATTGCTGCCTTCATATCTTGCATGCCTGAGAGCCCTGAGTACAAGTTGTCCTCGTGTCAGACTGCTCAGCTGGTGTCCACTATGGGACACATACTGTGGTTGTCAATTCTCCCAAGGCTGTTTTTTTGAAGCAAGGTCAGGCTGTCTCAGTCAACGCAGAAGGAACATTCATGTACCAGGAGCCTGCTGCTTCTCAGTCTTCCTTGGGGCCCCAGTATGAGGCAGTTTTTGAATGTAAAAACTGGAAGAAAGGTATTGAGATAGCTTTTGCTTTCCACAATAGTTTGAGAATTTTTCCAGACATGATCTGCCCTTAAAATTTCCTTTATCTGCTGTCAGGAAAGTAACGGTGTCCTATTTCAGTAAGGCTTTTAAAACAAATATAGGACCTCTTCGGTCAATACAGGATGCTGGGATTTACTTTTAAAAGTAAATAATAGTGTTTTAAGGTCCTTTTTGCCTACCTTCTCAGCTACTTCTCTCTCTCTCTGTCATACTTCTGATAAAGTGCTCATCCAGATCACAGTAAGGGTCCTACCACAAAGACCTACCATTCTTTTTTAAAATAATCACTAAAAAGAGAAGTTTCCTTTTTACTCCTTCTGTATGGTAAATTTTAGAGACTAGCCTTAACATTATTGTATTCTTTCTTCCTGGAAGGCATACCAGTGCAGTAAGAATATCTTGTATTTTTAGGTATTTTCCAACTTTCAGGTCTGAGTGAATGTCCTACCTATATCCCAGCTTCATATCAGCACAAAACTCTGTAACTTGCTACATCCTCCGGCACATCACAGACAGTAGTCTGCAGATGGCTTCAGGAATTTTCCTTCCTAAACACCATAAACAACTTGTAGGCAAAGTTAGTTCTGCATTTCCTGTGAAGTCTCATATATTACCTCTTAAGACTTAAAAGCTGGTCTCAGATGCCTTCTTTCCCCATCCATAAAATTATAATCTTATGAGGACCATTAAATTTTCAAGTTAATGTTCTGTCTTCAACTCTCACCATGGTGAAAGTGGGATTGTCCTGTTATTTGCACCATGGAGTTTTTCCAGAAAGAGCAACACTAACTGCCACAGGAATGAGGAAGTAGAGGAAAAGCCAAGTCTTATTTATCGCTGTAGCCTGGGGGTGTAAAAACAGTCTATCATATTCCTCCCTTTTTCTTTTAAGGCTTTTCTATCATGATATTACTATATAAAAGATTAATTTCTAGCTTTGGGGTGATTTTTTTCTTTTGTGGAGTTGAAAAACTCAATTTAAATAGGAAGAGAAAAATAGTTTTTTTAACTGCTACAGCACAAACTGCAGCATATGAAATTGTCCAGATGTTTCTCATGGTGTGAACAATCAGAAAGTCCGTGTGTGCATTACATTGCAATACACAATTAGAAATGCCTGCTGAAAGGAAGCAAAAGAAGCTCCATCTCTGTCCAAAATCCCCAATGAGGGATGTATTGCTAGATTCTTCCTGTTTGTTCATGTCACGCTTTACCCATGCATTTCCTATAGAAAGGACTCCCCTACCGGGAAGATCTGCATATACAGCATCACATTTCTAGTTCCCCATACCTAAGAAAATACAATGAAGTCCCTGAAGTATGCTTCCTCCTGGACTTTTAAGTCTAGGATGAAACCAAGGCAGGTTTTCAGAGTAATGTCTCCTATTTTGGGGGATTTTAGGGACTTCTTCTCTGGTACCTTCCTATTGTCTTCTTTCATTATTTCCTCATCCCATGACAGAGGAATTCCTCCTTCTGGGTGAGCATGCCATTGTAGCACCCTCATAAGGGCATGTGTAATGCCCAACTTGTTGGGCATGCTGAGCAGCTATTGAATTGCACAGGAAAGTCTGCAGGACTGACTGATCAAACTTTTCCAGACAATGAAGGGAGCTTTGTTTTGAGTTATCAGTGAAGCATGCACTATAGTAGTGGTACAGTATTCCCTGAGATACTCAACCACTTCTGCTTTCAGCACAGGTCTTACAGAGGTTATGCCTTTCTGTCCTGGCAGAACACCATTATTTGCAAATTATGGGGTTCTTCTGTTAATGAGTCTTCAAAAGCAAGAAGAATTTTCCACCTTCTTTTCTGCAACAGTTCTGATGATTATGGGGAGAAAGGACTGTGTACAGAAAACAAAGTGGGTTCATTTATGATTGCCCATAAAACACCTTTCTTATAATTGCAGGACTGTATAAATATCCAGGGATTCAGGCTGTGCACAACTCTGGATGAGGGCATAGACATATACAGAGCAAAACACTGTAGAAGGTGAATTACACATCTATGCTAGGTGGAGTAGGTTGCAAATAAAATGAACACCAATTCTGGAAGAAATGTCTAGACTACATTTGGATGAATAATTACAGCCAGATGAAGCACACACTTAATTTTGATGTTAACTTCATTACATTAAATTAATATAATTAATATTTAATATCTTAATTGATTTATCAAAAGACTGATAGTGATTTGGTTTTGTGGGGTTTTGTCAAGTGCATTTTCCTGGTGAGTCCTGTGCTGTCAGTCATCCCCACTTCTGACCAATGCCATAAGGCAACACACTCTGAAGGGTACAGAACCCCACAGCCGTCCTATGGGAATGTCTACTCAGCAGTATCAGGTAAGTGATTTATTCTGGCTCTCTGCTAGGTGTTTATGGCTTGTGACAATTTTGTATCTTTTCAAACCTATTTGTCACTTAGTGAAAAGGTGCGAAACAGCTGCATTGCAAAATGAGTATTCTCCCATTGATTACACCCTCCACAGTATTTTCTACTCCCTTGTCACACATTATTTGCCACATTTTAGAAAACACAAGAGAACACAGAAGTCACAGACTTGACATTTTCTCTTATTCTTTATGTGTACTGCATGCAAACATTGATCCAACAGGATTACACGAAGGACAGGGGCAAAAAAGGAAAGTTTCAATCTATCTGACATGTCTGAAGGGTGTACCCAAGGACGGTACCTGCTGTGTATGTTCTTGCTTCTGTAAGAAGAGAAAATGTTTTTGCATTAAAACTTTGTCCTGGTTCTGCCATTGTGCAAGCTCTGGGAAAATGCTGAAGTGTTCTGATGTGCCATGGCTTCACTCATTCGGTGTCTGACATTAGACTGTGTCAGAAAGAAACAGTCTTTATTTTCATCTGACAGACTGATGGAATAAGCACTTTTGCTTTCTGCCTTTCAGTCAAATTACTGTGTTGTGCTTGTTCATATCAATATTTTTCACATTAAATAAAAGCCATACATAATGTTGCTAAATATAAAGGCAATTCTCTAGTAAAAATTCTCAGCATACATGACAGATCCTTTAAAAATTGACCTTTTACACATATCACTTCCGCATGGGGACAGTCAAACAGTTTCCTTGATTTAAGATTTATGCCGGAGAGTTTGAACTGGGCACTTTGGGTTCACAGAATCACAGAATAGTCTGAGTTGGAAGGGATTCTCAGAGATTAAGTCCAGCTCTTAAGTGAATGGCCCATAAGGGGATCAAATCCACAACCATCACGTTATTAGCACCATGCTCTGACCGACTGAGCTAAATGGAAATGTTCTCCTCAAAACCAGAAAATCTCTGGCATTAGGCAAAAACTCTGATTTTTCTCTGCTTTTTTGCTTGGATTCAAGAAGTACTGTAATTTTTCTTAAAAGGTTTATAATTTCACATAAAATGTGACATTTTCAAGAAAAATTGTTGATTTTTTGTATAATTTCTTTTCTTGGGAAGAATTTCCATTTTAAAGACAATACTAGTGGAAACCATTTCACAGGACACTTGAGTTTGGTTTTCAGTTGTTCTTTGTTGTTTTTCTGCTTCTGTGGGAATTATAGAAGCTAAATCAGATGAATAAATGGATTTTTAACAGGCTTATTACAATGAACACTTGCCAGCATGTTCTCAGCTTGAAAAATAAAGCTCTTAAGATTTAATTTTTAGCAGCCTTTCACCAAAAGTAAAATTTAATTAGAACCCAATTATACTGAAATTGAGGTAACTGCTGAGGTAGTGCAATGGATACTCAGTCCCATTTGGTCTGATTTATAATCCACAAACACTTTGAAGAACTGCCTTATTGGTTTCTCTATATTTATATGCATTTCCTATTAATATGGATTAGAACTGCATGGCTGCTTTGCATGTATTTGAGAAAAAAATTTAAATAAAATCAGATAAGGATGTCTATTTTACTATATATTAACTATGGCTTTACACTGCCAAGAATAAACATGCATGAATTCATGTTATATTTCAGGGCCTTGAGTTTCTGTTGGAAAGATAAAGAGGAAAGTAAGAAAATCTTTCAGAAACACCAGTATCACATTAATTCCTTTGTACAGAAAATTAATTACATGACCAGAACTTAGAGTAGAAAGCATCTTCATGCTCTCGCTACATAAGGCACAATGTAACGTACAAGAAAATGGAGGATCAGAAGGGTCAAAAACAGTAAAGAAACAGAGGCCTGAACAAATGGCCCTTTTTGACTCATGCTCTAATAATTCTTGGTCAAATTTCAAGTCAAAAAATGCTGCAATTGCTTATTTTTTAATGTTTAACAGGAAATGTTAATTAAATGGTAATTAATTACCTACCTGATTAGTGTTTCCTACAAGGTAATTTGATGTGGACTTAGGTTAGTTTTCTAAGTTCAAGTCATTTTCTCCAAAAATCATTTTGTGTTTTCAAAATGGTTTCTGGAGGATAATAACCTATATTTTAAGAGCAATCTTCTGGATGATCAACATGATGATAAGATTTGGCAGGTTACCTAAATGGCAGTAGAGTAACATGTACTAAATGTTGTGTTACGAGCTAAAAAAACTTTCCTTTTTTTTTCATAATGGTAAGCTCCTCTGACTTCCTCTTATTCTCTTACATACAAGAGGCTTACATATTTATTGTATCTATTTTCTCCAGTTACACATCTGATTGCAGATCTGACATGTCAAGGGAGTTGCCAACAGCTCTGCTTTTTGGCAGCTCAATGTCTCTGAATGCTGATACCATGCGTCACATGTAAATTCTCAGATCACACTTGCATCTACAATCCAAGCACTGCCATAGACAGCTGATGAGTGTTCCTAAGGAGAAGGAAAGACTCTACAACCCACCGTGTAAACAATACTTGATCTGCAGCATTCATACAACCACAGAATTGTTAAGGTTGGAGAAGACCTCTAAGATCATCAAGTCCAACCATCAACCCAGCAGCACCACCACGTTCACCACTAAACCATGTCCTCAAGTGCCGTAGCTACGTTTTCTGAACACTTCCAGGTATGGTGACTCCACCCCTTCCTTTGGAAGTCTCCTTCAATGCTTTACAACCCCTTCTGTGATTTTTTTCCTAATAACCAATGTAAACCCTCCTTGGCACAACTTGAGGCCATTTCTTCTCATCCTGTCACTTGTTACCAGGGAGAAGAGACCAACACCCACCTGGCTACAACCCCCTTTCAGATACCTCTGGAGAGTGATAAGGTCCCCCCGAGCCTCCTTTTCTCCAGGCTAAACAATCCCGGCTCCCTCACCCACTTCTCATAAGACTTGTGCTCCAGACCTTTCACCAGCTCCATTGCCCTTCGCTGGACCTTGTTCCAGCATCTCAACGTCTTCAATTCAGTGCTTGATTACACACTGTTGAAAACTACTGAAAACTCCTTAACAATGTGCTCCTTTTTTTTTAGTCCAATTCAGGCTGTCATTATAAAACATGTTACATCTTTGAAGAGCAGTTCTGAAGTTGGTTAAATTCCTAGCATGTGCTTGTCCATTTGGGAGTCTCACAGGGTGTGATCATCAGCACACCGATCCTCCCATATGTACTGTGTAAGAGGACCATTTCCTCCTCTCTGCACGTAGTCTCTGTTCTCTATTGCACTTCTGGGCAAAAGAGTCAAACTGGGAATTTGCATCTGCTCGGGTTTTAATAATATTATTCAGAAATACATCTTTATTAGCTGAATTTCTGGTCAGCCACTGCTAAATCCTGTCCAGGTATAAGCTGATTTGAAGCTTTGATGTTTAATTGAAATGCATTCTTGAGCCTGTTGTTAGTACTGGTCAGTATGCTGGAACATGCAGCCTGACTTCTTGTGATACAAGCTGTCAGGGTGATGCAGACACTTTGTTCCAATAAAGGCTAAACCCACAAAACTGCTCTTCTCTGTAAACAACACACAGAGCATTCAAGAAAACCATAGTAAAAGGTCATTTTGTAAGTGGCAAAGCAAAGATCTCCAAAATAAGCACATACTGGATTTACAGTGACCCTTACAATGTTTAGCTCCTTCCCTGTGCAATGCAGAAAAGTGCTAGAGGATTGGAAGAGTTTGTGGTCCTAGAAGTAATGATATGTCTCACTCAAACATTAAGAAAGACACACCACTGATTTTAGTCTTTTCTTCTTTGTCAGCGCTCTGATCCACAGCTGAACCAGGCTTCTAGAGCAACCATTTATCATAGAATCATGGAAGGGACCTTAAAAATCATCTATTTCCAATCACCCTGCCATGGACAGGGACACCTTTCACTAAACCAGGTTTCTCAGAGCTCCATCCAACCTGGTTTTGAACACTCACAAGGATGAGGCATCCACAACCTCTCTGGTAAATCTTTTCTGGTGCCTTCCCACTTTCTTTCAGTTTGAAGCCATTCTCCCTTGTCCTATTGCTATATGATCTTGTAAATAGTCTCTCTCCATCTTTGTCACAGGCTTTTTTTTTTCCCTTTTACATCTGGGACTTCACCTAACTGTCATGACTTTTCAAACATCATGGAAAGTGACTTGGTAACTACATCAGTCAATTCCCTCAGGACTCTGGGATGCATCTCATCAGGTCCCATTGACTTACATTCAAGTTCCTCAGGTGGTCATGAACATGATCTTTACTCACAGTGGGATCATATTCATTATATTGAACTGTCTTGAGATCATATACCCTTAGTTCTGAGTATAAATCCAGACTTTCAATCTCATACAAAAACATGCAAATTCTAGTTTGGCTCTTCTAATCTTCTCCCTACATAACCTTGCAATATCCTTATATTCCTCACAAGTTACCTGGCCCTGCTTCCCGAGATGATAGATTCTCTATTTTTCTCTAAATTCCAGCCTAAATTCTCTGTTTAATCAGGCTGGTATTTTTCCCTGATGACTTGTCTTTCTTTCTACAGTTGGGGGCAGCATGCTCCTGAATATTTAACAATTCCTTTTTAAAGCACATACAGCCTTTCTGAACTCCTTTGCACTTCAGAAATGACTGCCAAGAGACTCTGTCAATCAGTGTCCTAAACAGGCCAAAGTCTGCTCGTTGGAAGTCCAGGGTGGAAGTTCTGCTGGTACCATGTTGCATTGGGGATACTGCAACACGCATATATCAAACCAGGAGTCCCGTGGAAAGGAAATATATATGGACAGACAGATTCTTGATAGCTGTTTCAGAGAGATGTTTATTCCTCCAGCCGCATGGCCGGAGCTCTGCCCAGGAACTGTTCCAGTCACGGGACCAAGGGTCCTTCTGCCCGCGCAGGGGAACACAAACCAACCAATGGGAACGAGGCTGAGCAGGGGCAGGGAAACCCCGTGTCTGTGCCCTCAGGGCCCCTCTCCCAGGGCTACACGGCAGGGGAGGGACCCCAACAGTACCCCTCCTTATTTCACCCAGTACTGAAACTCTAATGTTTCCTGGTCACTATGCCCAAGACAACCATGGACTAGCAAATCACCCACCAGTCCTTCTTTGTTCACAAAAAACAGGTCTAGCAGGACACCTCCTCTGGCAGGCTCATTTACCAGCTGTGTTAGGAAGTTGTCTTCCACATACTCCAGGAACTTCCTACACTGCTTCCTCTTTGCTGTGTTATATTTCCAGCAGACATCTGGCAAGTTGAAGTCACCCATGAGTACAAGGGTGAGCAACCATGAGACTTCTGCCAGCTGCTTATAGAATGCCTCCTGTCTGTTCGTGCTGGTAGGGTGGAATATAACAGACTGCGACCACCATGATGTCCACCCTGCTGACCTTCCCCCTGATCTATGCCCACAGACACATGCAGTTCCACCCCACCACCTCTCCTGCTTTGTCTGTCTCTTTGGAAGAGCTTATAAGGTATCCATTGCAGTGCTCCAGTCATGAGAGTCATCCCACCATGTTTCCATTATAGCAAATACGTAGTTTTCCTGTTGTACAATGGCTTCCAGCTCCTTGTGCTTGCTGCCTGTACTGTGTGCGTTGGTGTAGATGCACTTCACGTGGGCTAGTGGTTTTGTCCTCTTACAAGCCTGCTACCCCCTAGGCTGATCTCTAGTGAGCCTGGTCTTATCCGTTTCCCCCTTTGAGCCTAGTTTAAGACCTCTCTGAGGTCTTAAATCAGACTTGAATGAGTTAAGACAAGACAGACTTAAATGTGTCTTGAATGAGTTAAGAAAAATATCTATGGGGCAGGTGTGTTGTAAAGATTTGTGCTGTATTGTAAGTGGCTTTGTTGAAGATAATTATCACATCACAGCGTAATGCTAAATGAGATACCTCAGGTCGGTTGAGAATTTAACCATATTGACATTTCAGGATTCAGCAGTGTATGTAATATTTCTAGTATTGGCAGGGTGGAGTGAGAAGATGCTATCAGACTTATTTTGTACTAGCTCTGGTCTATAAAAAAATAAATGTCTTACACTGAGGAAACAGTAATTACCTCTATTCTCTCATTTTTCAAAGACTGAGAAGGGATGGTAGTTTTCTCAGTCTTTGAAAAAATATTTTTGAAAGAAACCATCTCAAAACACAGGAGGGGAAGATAGAAAAGAATTGATGTTTCTGAAATAAGAAAATTTTCATAACAGAAAAAAAAACCAGATGGCATTTTAACAACTGTTTTGGCATAAATCTCAATGTAGTATGTGAAAAGCTGACATGATCTTATTTACAGATTTCCTTTGTTTCTTTAACTACAGTTAGAAGAAAATACTTCATAAAATACATTCTAGAATCATTTTAATTGTTAGCAAGCAGAGTTGTCTGAAAATAGCTTTATACATACAGCTGTACTTATATACAATGTGTACAGAAGCACAGTAACAGACTTCCAAAATGTGCATATTGGGTTAGCAACACGCCTAGTAAAGCTCCAGACAGATTAAATAATTCCCCCACATCGTGCTACAAGAATTTTAGAGGAGCTATATACAATTTAGTTTACTTACTTGAAACATACTTTAAATATTAAGTCTGGGAAATAATGAGCCAAAACTGTGCTGATTTCCTGACAAGAAGGAGTTATAGTCTACTTCGGAACACCTTCCCTTCACAACAAAAAGGAGCAGACTGTAGCTTGTCATTCTGCCAGAAAGCTGGCTCATGCTGTCCATACCACACACAGCAATTTAAGACATTGAGTGGAGAGCATGAATCAAACAGAAGCATCAAATCTACTACAAATTAGATTATTCTTTTTCCGGTAGGGCACCTGTATCATCTGGTAATGCCCACATCACAAAAATTCATTTAGGAAATAAAAACCACAATGGATTTAGAAGTTCTGTGAAAGGCTATGCAGCGTAGAAAGATTGCCAAACACAATGAGGAGTAAGGAACAAAAAAACCTCAGCAGAAATAAACAGAAAACTTGATTGCAGTCAATGATATACATCAAGAATTGACAAAGGAAGACTTTAAGCTTTAGTGCTTTGCAGGTGTAAAATCTGTGTGAGTAGAAAGGACTCAAGACTGATCAGAAGAGCAGAATCCAAAACTTTATTTGGCATCCAGGAGGAATTAGTGGTATAAAATTAAAAAAGAGTTCTAAGAACATGTGGGCTCACACAGAACTAAGGGATGAAGAAAAAGAGCCAAATGGAGAAAATGGATGAAGCAGTGTTAGGCAGTTAGGGATGTGTCCTGGTTCCAGCCAGAAAAGGGTTCATTTCTGCAGTAGCCAGGAGGGACATGGCCGGAACCCTGAGGTTATTCTATACCACCTCATGCCAAAGCAGGGGGTGGGGGAGGGATGGTGAAGTGAGCGGCCCAGGTAGCGCCAAGTTCCCCATGGTGATCACTCGCATATGAATCCTTCACCTCTTGTTACTAATTTTAGTAACAGTCTGCTATTAATATTGGTGTTGCTACTGTTTGTTGCTTATTTCATTGCTGTTTCTAGTAAATTATTATCATCTTAACCTTTGATATTTACCTTTTGTGCTTCCAATTTCTCCTCTCCATCCCGCTGCAGGGGGAGGGAGAGAGGGAATGGGGAGTGAGACAGCGGCGCATGTTTCAGTGATAACATGTGTTTCAGTGATAACACTAAATTGGGGAATGCCATTCCTAAACTATGACAGAGTGACAATTTTCTAAACCATTCCACACAGATTTACAAGTTCATATTAATCAGCTCCTTTGTATAAAGACTTCCAAGGAGCCGCTGAAGCCACAGGGCAACTGCAACTAACTAAAGTAGGCCATATGGAGCCAGCCTACGCTGAACTTAATAAGTTTTCTCATTTGAATGCTGCACACAACTGTAAGTACATTGCATCCCCCTATAGGTCTCACCAACTGGACCATGCTGGTTGACATTAAGAACTTCAATCTGTTACTTTCCCTGTTGAGTGGTTACAACTGGGGGTTTTTTTTCCAGATAATTAGCTAGAACACTTACAGATTACATCAATATAACTTCTCACTGCTTTAAAACTTGGGGTAAAGATATAACTAGGCTTGAAGAAAGAGGAATTGAGAAAGAAATTTTGTACTTCAGGTGGTTCACAGACTTACAAACAGAACTAAATAAGAGCAAGTGTATATTAAGGACAAAGAGAACAGCAAACTGATACACTGCATTAGCACTTCAGCTTTTTGAAATTATAAGACTAGCAACTAATTCTGAAATCCAATCTAAATTTCTAGTGTACTCTCTAGTATTCACCTTAAAGAAGTCACTGCAGAAGTCACTACAGGATACAGTGTAGTGACAGACACTGTGAGCACCTTCTCTCTGGAGCTCAGACAGAAAAGCTAACGTCTCACCTGGCTTGGGAATGATTATTTGTCAGATTCTATGCCACTGTATAAGGGGGGAATCATCTCTGACACCCCCCTCCAAAAATTTTATATGAACAGCCTTGCATAAGTAGCAGCAATAAGCTTCAGTCATTGTGTCTGTTTGACTACCTGTGCTGACATATGAGCTGATTAAAGAAAAAATAAATTAAAAATTAAAAGTTTAATTGAATCCAAAATGCCTAACAATCCTAATCAGCAATGCTAGCAGATACCACAGAGCTAAAATCATGCAAAATCTGTTAAAGCAAAACACAAGCCTGGATCAATATTCAGTTAAAAATACATATTTTCAGATCAGAAAATCTATACCTTTTAAAGCAATGTTATGTCAGATACACTGCTTTCCTTTATGTTGAACATATATTAGTATCTCCTTTAAAGTACAATATGATGCCAGTCAGTTTTGTTTTCTCAATGAAACATACTGTTCATTCTATCTAAGAGTCTGACTAGGTGTGAAGTAACCTCAGATTGGCCAGAATTTAACAGATCCTCTCTTCTGAAGACTGTCAAAGAACAAGTGCCAGAAGTGAGTTACAAGCTGCAAAGGAGAAGTTCCGATTTATTCCACAGTCAAAAATCACACCCATTAAATCATAATGACATTTCTTGTTTCAAGTTGTGCCCATTCAGTTGTGTCATGGTAGTTACTGGGTTCCTGGTATTGCTTTTCAGGGAAGTCATTTGAATGGCAGAAGAGTTGCGCAAGTGGCTGGCAGATCTCTCTTTCTGAGCTTTCTTCCTGCAGCGAAGCTGGTTGTTGAAATGTCTTCTAAAACTCTCACTGAGAAAATACAGTGCAAATGGGTTGACACAAGAGTTGCAGAAGCTTAGCACTCGGGCCACTAAGGTAACAACCATATGTCCCATCGATGGATCGATCTTATTGTAATGAAAAGATCTGTACATGTATAGCACATGGTTAGGAAACCAGCAGATAGCAAAGAAGCCAACAAAAACTAAAACAATTTTTGCCAGACGCTTCCGAGTTTCCATCTAAAAAGATGAAGAGAACCCAAATAAACAACAGTGAATAGAACTACCCCACATAACAGACTTAATTAAAACTTGTAGCATTTTGTTCTATATTAGCGTTAACAATTATCATAAGTAAGGCCAGCAAAAATGCTTCCTTTGGGGCCTGAATTACTTTTGCTATCTCATTTTACTTTCCTTTTCCTCTTTCAGTTTACTTTCAGTGAAAGATCTTAGCTGTTTGCAGTTACCGAAGTACACAGCAAGAGTGATTCATGACCCAAGGAAACACTGGCTTTTAGCCTGTAAGCATGCACCAAAGGATGTCATGAAATGTAACCTTTTCTGACAAAATCTCAGTGCTTGGCTTGAATCTTTGGTTTTAGTTAGAAAGCTATTTAGAAACTGTTGGCTTCAAAATCTAGAGATATCATGAGATAGATGTTTACTAGGGTGTTAGCTATACAGTGGTACTTATATCCCTTTGTTTTTCACTAAAGGTCTCAGCTTGCACCTCTCTCCTAGAGAAACCACCAAAATTGCATTACACTGTCTGAAGCATCTTAATCCCAGAGTAAGGTGAAAGGTTCCATTAATTGCAATAACATCACAAAATGCACCTTAATTGCAGTGCTAAGGTAAAACAGATTACAATGTAGATACTTAAAAGATGGCAGGACACGAGCCTACACAGTGGTTCCAAACTGAGAGAGGGAGATAAACTGGCCAGGTAGAAGGCACCAGAGAGAGGCAGAAAGTTTATCCATATTCCTCCTAAAAGATTTATTATGTATATCAGGCATGAAAATGTTGCAAAGAAAGGAAAGTTTTCTACTCTGCTCAATTTTCTGGGAAAAAAAAAATCAAGTGAATTTATTCTAACAGTTTTTCAAAATCTGTGAAATTAAATGGTTTTCTTAGGCCTATCTAAACAAAAAACAGTGGGGAATTCAAAAAAGATGGGAAAACTCTAGCAGTCAAATTTGGTAGCGTTTGCATTCAGACAGATTGCAAGAACAGACTAAGAGGTGCAGAAATATAGTGTGAGTATTACACTTGGCCTAAAGAAACATGAGCTGATAGCAAGAGTCTGAATTTATTTCCTCTTGCTGGGAGATATGCAAGTACACCAGAATTTTCTGTTCTTCTGAGCCTCATAGATTAACAAAGAGAAAAAACTAAGTAGAATGAAAAAATATATTCTTACTTTGAAAATACATGTGAGTACAGAAATGTAGTATAAATTAAATATTGTTTCCATCTAGAGGGTTCAGCCAAAAGGCTCTCTATATTTCACAGGAAAATAAAATAATACATGAGGTGCTAATATGTATGCACTTTTGACAAGAAACAGACTAGAGTAGAAATGAAAAGGACATAAAGGAATGTAGTCTTTCTGAAAGAATATGTGCATTTAAGGAGATTTCTGTGAGTATGAAAGTAGTTTTCTAAATTACTGGCAGAGAAAACTGTTCAAAACTGTCTAAATGGGCATAAGTATTTTTCTCTATCAATACTAATGCTTTTGCAAAGTAGTTGAGGCACTTTCATTGCAAAAGCTGTTGTTTGTACATATTTGTGCTCCTGCTAATGTTGCTATCTTATTGCTTCCTGTGCCTTACGGGGAAGATTGGCTTTGTCCAGCATTTTAAAATGCTTTGTCTCAAAGGCATACAGAATCTATACCGAGAGTTTTATAGCATCTATAACAGAAGGGATATTAGAAAAGTGCAAGTTCAGTATTGTATCTGAGAAAGTCAAAAAAGAATCGGTTAATGCTCTATGTTTACATTTCCAACACTCCTTCATCCTAGAAGTCTTAGATCCCCTAAGTAAAATTTTCCCTGCCTATGTCAGTTTTCTCATTTCCAAGCACAAATAAAAAGGGACAATTCACAAAACATTCATGTAAGATTTCTTTCCTAAAATGACTGCCTATAGAAATAGGTGAAGTCACTGTCATTAACTAAAAAACATCATTCCTCGGTAAGAATACAAGTAATGGTTACAGTAACAGCACATACAAACATATATACCAATTTCATTTACTGTTAGGAATGTGCATTGATGGCAATGAATTTATAATTTTCCTTGTTCATATTAATTTACATACTGGGCTTAATACCGAGTAATTGTGAAAACAAGGAAAATTTTCAGATAATCCTTGGCTTAGTTCACGTGGAATCTGAACTAATCCTCTGCAAAATCCAACAATTTGGATGTTATAATTCCTTGAGTTTCATTTATAAATGTATAAAGCACACAAATCTTTTACTGGGATGTAAAAAGCAAATGGCTTACCTGTCTTTTGGAATGCTCGCTGTGTTCCCCAGGGATGTTGTGAGCACTTTTTATTAAACTCTTTGCAATATGATAGTAGTAGATACTAATAATAACAAGAGGGACAAGGAAATACACAAGGAAAAGCAGCACAGAATGGATCTTTGGGTGCATGTCATCTGTCATGGGGTATGGTATGCATGCTGTGAAAGTGGCATTATCTGTGTCATTGATGTGAGCCAGTTCAGAGAACACTGCTTCAGGAACTGCTAGGAGCATGGAGATTACCCAGATGGCAGAGGCTTTAAGACAAGTCCATAGCACTGCACTGGAAGTCTGGATGTCCATGGGATTTACAATTGCTTTGTACCTGAAATTGATCAAAATGCAGATGCAAATTAAAAGGTATTCAAATTCAAATGGGATGCACAAGGTTACTTCATATCTTTGATTAGAATAATGCCATGTTTTTTCTTATTTGAAATGTCAAGGGGCTTGTAATCATTCTTAATCTAATTGCTACCTTTTTTTGTAAACACTCATCAGAGGAGGAAAAAGGAGCCTTGGATACAAC
This sequence comes from Corvus cornix cornix, assembly GCF_000738735.6. Lineage (NCBI taxonomy): Eukaryota > Metazoa > Chordata > Aves > Passeriformes > Corvidae > Corvus > Corvus cornix. The sequence continues at coordinate 52,039,026 of NC_047056.1, forward strand.
CTATGGCTGTGTCCTACGGCCCATTCTGTGCCAGTGTGGTGACAGTGAAGAATCAGCCATGGCTCTACCCTTTCCTGCTCCAAACACCCCCAGGAAATCTCCAGATGTGCATCCTACATCCCGTACTTCCACCTGACTCTTGTACCAGCACATGATCACTTAGTGTTTCCTTCCTTCTTTCCTTGGCTCCTGTAGCCCAGGGCTCTCTCCTCTGCCACCACAACTTTCCCACTCTAGGATGCTCCCAGCCCCCTCAGGGGAATGTATGCATCTTCATAAAGTCAGGCATAAATGACTCCCAAGGGCCTGTGCAGGAAGTATTACTCTTACATAAACATTTCCACATCAATAGTTGGAAGCTGCTGCTCTACACTGCATTTTGGAAAACTGTCTCATAATGTATGATTGCATATAAAACTTTGTGGAATTGATCATTTCATAGCCCTTGCAATGGAAACAGGAAGAATTGCAGAGAATGGAAATTTCACACTGGAGCACTGTAAAATAAATTAATAGAAGTAGACTTTGGTCAGGAATCTTTTTATTAAAAAATAAAAATCATTGCAGGAAGTGATACAAAGTCAAACTTTCCACAAGAAAATGCTCATGCTGTAAGGACAAATATAATTTGAGAAAAATATTTCAAGGATACCTTAAAGTTCTACTTAGATCTTTTATTTAATTTATTTTTTTAATGTAAGTAAATTATGTTTTAATGTTTTTATTAAAAACAAAACCTTAAACAAAACATTTCATTTTGTCTAAGTTGTGGCAATATGGAAGCTCATGGGATTTTTTTAACTTCTTTAATTTTTTTGTTTCTACTTTCAATTTGATTTGGGATGGCTGGGTTTTTTCTGAAAGAGCAGAAGTCTTGAGAAATAGAAAAAAATTACACTTCTTTAATATCCAAAGAAAATTTTACCAGGAAGAAGGGAGTTGGGAGAGATTCATACTCCAGGTACATAAGTTTGTTCTTCCTCAAGTGTTTGTAGTGAGGGGAGAAGTACTTTCAAAGAGTGATTCAGATTTTAGGTATATTAAATCACCCCCTAGGGTGCTTATTTTTTTCTCTGTTAGCTACGCAATGAGCTTAGGTTAAGGAGAACAGCAACTTAGATGCCTCTTCTTTGTGATAAAATTCCATATCCATGCCTGTAGATAGATATACATGCATACAGATGTATAAATATGTACAGGTATGAGCACGTGTTTAAATACTTCCCAAGGATTAGTTTATGCCCAAATATAACATGGATGCTGAAGGGAATGCTGATAAATGGAGCTGTGATCCCAAATACCCCTTAGGGCTAATTTGCAGGTCCTGACAGATAGTTTATAGCCCCCCAACACCTTAAGCAGATGTTTGCAACTGTCTATGCCATGAAAATGTCTGGAGCAGAGCATTGTCGTGGTACGCAAGGAAACCTTTCCGTCAGAGAATGTGTGAGTCAAAACGTGCCTTGGGGTCCTCTTTCTCAGGATTGTGATGAATTGTTTAATCACTAAATAATTAAAAATAATGGCTATTAATGTTCATATCCTCTCTCAATTCAGAGAGAGTTTTTAGTTTATTTTCACCACAATCATGGAGTAGAAAACAAAACTCAGCGAACTGTGTCTGTTAATTTATATTTACCATTTCTGCTAACACACAGTGAGAAACTCCCTGGACACCAAGGTGTAAAGAAAGCCTTTATACTGCCATAGGAAGGACAGAAGCTTCTGCACAAAGCATGAGTACTCCCCAGCACAAACTGTGACCTTATTATTCAATAATTGCTTCCTATTGCTGTCTGCCTTTATTTCATTACATAAAGACAGACCATCTATTTTTGAGGTGACGTCAAGTCCTTGCATCTGCTCATTTTTTTGAAAAGTTTGCATTCTTAGGGAAGAGCTGGTGCGGGGGTTTTGGGGCGGGGGGGCGGGAGGGGCATTGAATAAAAATAGTGGTTTGTACTACGGATTTTTTTCCTCTCCTTTTCCATTTCATTGCTTCAAAATATTTTGACCACAGTCCTATTGTATCCTATGACCCAAGAAAATGACCAGGTCACAAATAATTGTTTTGGCAGCAATTTGGCCTAGTTAATCTCTAAATGGAAGACTTTTTCAGAAGTCTTTACATTAGCAGAGGATGTGACACATATTGGTACTTTAGCATATACTGCTGTTTCAGCAAATTGTATGCTTTTCCCTGAGCCACGACTTACTCCAAGTTGGAAGGCATTGGAGCAGAGTGCCCTTTTTCACAAAACAGCTGAGTTTAGCACAAAAAAAAAAACCCTTCTTTTATTCTACTTGCTACTTTACTGACTACAAGGTGGCACTTTTCTTCCTAGGACTCAGCCCTCACAGTACTCAGTGTCAACGGGAAGAAAAATGCACTAAATGCTTTACAAACCTGTCATCTTGTTTATATCTTTGAAAAGCTATAGAGTGAAAAGAAACAGGTTACAGATAAAATGAAATGTAAACTGAGTGTAATGAGAAGTGTTCCCAAAGAGAAAACCCAACTTTTTCCTTTATATAAAACCAGTGTAAGGCTAAAACATACTGCCAACCATTCAAATTACAAAGACCATATGTTCTATCAATAAAAACCATGTCAGTAAATTAGACTAAGGGTGCAAATTAGTCAAATTAGTAAATAAATTCATCTTTTTTTTATTTGACTGATGAAGAGCAAATTATACGTTTCCATGAAGTTCAGGAAATAATTACAAATATGCTTTTGATTTTAATTAAAAGCCTTCTTGTAAATTCCGTCTTCCTATATCCTCTCTCATTATCACTGCTGACAATGGGACCCAAACTCGGGAAACACTTCCTGTCTTTGGAGCTGTGGTTTCTGCCAACAGACACCAGCATGAACTTGCCCCTTCTCATTCTGCAGACTGATTTTCTTTTGTATAGCATTTTTTTTCCATTTTAAAGCAGTCTCCTCCCTTCTACACAATCCCAAAATAAATTGATGAAAAGAATATCCTCTTCCTCCAGAGTTATAACATTTTGCTACCTTCTAAACTCCATTCTATTTTACCTACCTCTCCTAACCTTTGTTTTCAGAGACTTTCTAAAGGTATTTCTCAGCTGCAATTTAGAATGGAAGGTTCTATTCCTGCCTCTCCTGCATCCAAAATGCAGTTCCCTTCCCACACACTTGATTTCAAAAGAAGCTGCTCCTTGACTAGGCCTAAGCTGTCCTTCCATTGCTTTGCTACTTTTTTTCTAGAGCACTTTGTTGTGATGATCTTAAAAAAAATTTAAAAGAAAAACCCAAAACAACTAGACAATACTTAGGCAGCCACTGGAAAATAGCCTACCATTCTAACTAGATTTGCCTCAATGTCTCCTTGCCCCTTGGATTCTGCATGGTCTTTTGTCCTTAAAAGCCCTTTAGGTCAAGGACTTTATTCTTGTTACTTTTTATATAGTACCTACCACAAATAGGACCCTAATTTATCACCTAGTTTCCTACATGACATCATGTAGGATGAAAATAAATTTAATCATGAAGTGTCATAAGCCAAGCAGAGACACAATTGAGGCAGGGCAGATTCATATTACTTTGCTTTGATTTTCATTTAAATCGTGAAGCTGGAGGAGTTGGTATTATTTGCCATATTATAAATAAGCATTTAAAGCGATGTTGCTATGCCATACTTCTACATTTCCTGCAAACTAGAGTAATTTATCAAAACCATTCATAAGTTAGTTTTTAATTGTGTCCCTGCAGGGTGCTTTCAAATACAAAAATCCTAACATAAAAGCCTATAAATAAATCTGAAAAGGAAACATGGTTGTATGGTCAGTATTTGCTAAAAATACTAATATCATGTCCAGTTGTTGTCCACTTGACTACGGTAGAATGAAATTTTGGATGGGACCAAAGCCCTTTTCCTTTTATGGGCAGTTCAATTGGCCCAACTCCAGTTGAATCATTAAGAGGAGAACAATTTTTCTAGCTGAAAACAGTGTGGGATCATTTGAGGTCCACTGTTGTGGGAGCTTCTTTCACAACACACAAATGAACTGAGATTTTCATTGTTCTATTTTATTCTTATAAATCCTTGCAATGTAAAGCAAATTTCTTTTTTTTTTTTTCAGGTAATATCAATATTTTTATTCTGTGCTTATCTCTTGAGAGCAGAGAATTGTGTTCACCCAGGAACAAGCATCTCTGAGGTCTGATAGTGAATATAATGCAGGCTAGAAGACCATGTGTAAACACACTTAAAATCAATGTCAATGACATGTGTTCTGTGTTTCTCAGGGGGAAAAATCTTAAGATTTTCCTAAGTGGGAAAAGTTTTCCATTCTGTAAAAATACATTCTGTTGAGCCAAAAACTATCAATAACGCTTCAACGCTTGTTGATGATATCTCCACCCTGAAAAGAATCAAACCAGAAGTTTCCCAGGATGGTGGAGGTGTTTTTTCTGCATGAAATACATTACCTGTCATCCACCCAGTGTTTCAGAGGATAAATTTTCTCTTTCCTTTTCATTTTTTCTTCTATTTCTACTTCTGCTTCTTGCTAGTCACCTCACATTAGCCAACTATGCTTCTTACAAGCTCATGCAAATCTTGCAATGCTAGTTCATTGCCTGCAATCTGAATTTTTAGTTCTACTTCTCTAAAGCTATTCATTTATAACTGCACTAGTTAAAAGCACCATCAGTAATTTGTTAAATTCTGCTCCTCAAAGCAATATTAGTAAATTGTTTCACCGCCTATTATTCAGAAAAGTTCTTATGTGTCAGTATTGCCAGCAAATTTATATTTAAGTTTGATAATTTCAAGTCACTGATGAACATATTTTTGCATATCTTAAGACAGACAAATAGGTCTTCATTAGAGTTGCAGTTTCTCTAAGTTTCTACTGTGAAAAGACAGAGGAAAGGGGAGGGGAGGAGAGATGGAGGGAAGGGGAGGGGAGGAGAGGAATGAGGAACCCTATCTAATAAAGATGCTACATCTGTATGAGTAAACTAAACATTGCCATAGCCTGTTTTTAGGCCTGGAGGCCAAGTGGCATTGCCTAGACATCCATGACTATTTAATTAATCTCTTTAATATCCTAGTACAAGACCACCACATCCAAACAAATTAGGCAGTTTACACTTCTGTTGGTAATGGCCCCTGGGCTTGTATTTAATCCTGAAACATGCCTAGAAATCCTTTAGGAGAATACTGATTGACCCAAGTCAAAACCACATCGTGGACCTCTCCAAAACCATTTTGACAAGTGGCTGACTGCCAGTCCTCAGTCCAATGGTCTGATACTGTTGAATATGGGTTTGTACATATATAGATAGATATACACAGACGTATGTATGTGCATAGAAAAAAACCACACACTTTCAGGTGCCTGAAAGCATCATCCAGAAGCCTCACACAATGGCTGGCCCATCCTAACCCACTGTGCCCATTTGTTCTTGACTTTCAAAATAAGCAAGCTGTTGCATTTCCTCTGCTGTGCATGCCAGGAGCTCCCCAGATTCCACCTACTCTGTTGGCACCTAAGCTTCATTACAATCCTGAAGCTAAACACAACAAAGTTGAGGAGTCTGATCTCAAAGTTATGTTTAAATAGTGGCTGGGGCACACCAAAGTCATCAGCCTTCGCAAAACTGCCACTGCAAAGGCAGCTCTGGCACATGCCTCTCCAGGAACAAAATGGAGCCATTCATGCAGCCAGGGTGTCTGGGAGCCATTGCCCATGCCTGCTAGACAGGGGCTCAAAATTAACATTTCACCTGTGAGGAGAGAACCATATTCTTAGCCCTCTGCATCACACAAACCACTGGATATACTGTTTCCCACGGGGCAGCATAAGGAGGCTTAGCATGTGTATTCTCTTGGCTTCTATCGCCTTTCTGGAGCATCTCATTCCAACATTAATTTGGAATTCTGGATTTTGGATTCTGCTCAGGAGGGGTGGATAGGATGAGGGGAAAGTCAGTACCTAGGCTAGATATTAGGCATTAAATGCGCAGCCTGGACAAGCTTACGTACTGTTTGCTTTGTCCCCAAATTATCTATTCTCTTTTTAAAAAAGAGAAAACCACAACTAACCTTGTTTAATTCTTTCAGGGTGTATATTCTCAATATTGAAGAGTCAAAGGACTCTGAGAAAAGAGAAATCCATTTCTCCAAATGGGCTTGATTCAAATCCCCTTGATATCCCTACCCTTAGGCTGACAAGACAGAGTTGCATGCTTGTCTGCATACTTACTGTGTGCTTACTGCATGTCTTCCAGCAAAAATATCTACACCTACTTGAATGAAAAGGATCTCATAAAATCATCACTGCTGGAGCAGAAGGTCAATAAAAACATCAGTTACAGAAACTAAAGTCCCTGGAAGAATAAATCCCAAGTGTAAAATATGCTTAGTGCCAATTTACCTTTATAAAATTTTTGCTGTTGATGAATTCAGTTATATCCAGGCCATGGCAGATAACATACTGTTGTGGAGAACATTACATGGTCTGCTGATTTTTAGAAATCTTGCAAGCCAAGAAGAATTAAATAACCAAACCTCTATTAATATATCTAGAACAGACTTAGATTTTACCATTTGAGAACCTAGAATTGAAATATCTAATTTCTAAATTCAAAAATCAGCAAATTCATTTATTTGCTCCAGTATTATCATGTAGAAGCTCTACTCTGTCGCTTTTAAATGCATTTCCAGTTCAATTTTATTTGTGACTTCTGATCTTGGTCTGCCCTGAAATCAGTGTAGATGGAAAATAAACAAGTACAGACCATGGTAAAAAAGGAAATATAAAAACATTATAGAGGGAAAAGTTAATACAGCAATCCTTAATATACAAGCAATCAAACCTGGAGCCAAAACACAAGCATGAAACTATTAAAAAAAATACTGTGAAAAGCAGTTGGAAAACAATGAAACAATATTTGGGATAATCATGAGATAGAAAAAATAGAACTTTGAGGTGTAATGACACATATCAAAATAACCCATTTCTCTGATGTTTGTACACACACACCACTATGTAAGTTTGATATATGCTCATGCAAAGCTGGAAGTACACAAATCTACATGCAGCAGATGCAATTATGAAAAGCCTATGTGGACTGTTTGTCTTGTAGTTATTTTCTCTGATACCTGAAAAGTTGTGTCAACTTAATTCCAAAATACACTTCTCTTCAATGGACACCAAAGTAGGTTTCCTCTTATTTCCACAAATTTAATGAACTTGTAAGAACTTACCTGCTATTTGTAATTACACTGTCAAATTGGGCTGAATCTCAGCATGGATTTAGAAGTTGCTAGTGGAACATGTTTAGACCTAGGGATTGGGACTGCATATACCTTGTTTCATTAATACATATAAAAACCCATAAAATAATGTAGCACCAGAAATATATAGTCTGTATGAATAGCCCTGCAGCAAAACTCATACAATAATTACACAAGTTTTTCTATAATTAAACAATTTAAAATGAAGATTCAATTAAATTATCCTTTTTCAGGAAGATATTGAAGAGTTCCATCACCCTGCACACATATACAGAGATGTATTATTTTTTCTCTAACAAATTAATTATGTGAAATCTTTTCACTGGAGACAGCATAGGTAGAGCATACCTGATCTTTGACATCATTTCTGAGGATCTGCTAAATGAAGACTTGAGCACTCCAACAGTCCAATTGGTATTAACCCATTGCAGCGTAGTAGATAAGGGAATTGTGTACAACGTTGTGCTTAGGGGCAAACAAGATAAATGAACGGTGATATTCATGTTTGTTAAGAATTGGGCTGGATCTGCTGTTTAGCAGCTATTTTGTCTGTCACAGAAACTGCCTTTCACTGAATTGCTCAAAGCAGCAGGAAACAGGAGGGATGCTTTTGAAGCCGTTTCTCTGGGTTTAGGTTGCAGCCTACAAAAGGCAATGGGACACTGGCATTTGCATTAGTTAAAGCAAAGTGGCTGCTGCCAGCACAACACGGGCACTGCATTGATCACTGACTGGGATGAACACCACAGCCATTTCTCACTTTGCCTTCCTCAGTCTAAGCTGTTTCTGTATGGGTTGGAGAGCACACACAGGACAGGCACAAAGGCAGGAGTTTAACAGATGCATGTGTCTGTATGAAGTTTGAGAAACAGTTGCCTGACTTGGGAGGAAAACATTATTTGCTGAGAAATCATTTTCAGCTGTGCAATGACAGTCACAAAAGGAACTTCTCCAACAGCTAATTTGAATTGCCTGGCTTGGAAAATATTACCCTAGAATCATTAACTCCTTAATCTACTCCAGTCAAAAAATTCTTTCTGCATTGTTGGGGAGGGGGTGGTTCTGCCATCTCCTTTTTTTTCTGGAATATTTTACATCATATTCCTTTTATCTGCATAAAATGGATATAAATTAGTTAGAAAATTTTAAGGTGAGGACAGGCTTCATTGTTTAACTTGACAAAGGTGTTCTGGCAAGCTTTATTTTGTGAGTCAAGTTTGCACATATGAACTAAAAGGCAAGTTGAAAAGTGTGACAGATAAAGCTTGCCAAACCTCTCAAATTTCTTTTGCATTGCCTGTTACTGCATAATTATAACCATACTGCTACAGCCTACAGTGAGAGAAATATCTGGACCATCATTTATTTTAGTGTACTTCAGTAATCCATTCATTTAATACATTGACCTCAAGAGTTAGGGTTTCTAAAATACTTACTTACAGATCTCATAGTTCTACTTGGTCCATCTATTTTTGTTTTCCCATCTACTATACACAGCTAAGGCATTGTTTTTCCTCTTATACAGATAATTTTTCATTTTAGCTGTGATTATTTTTTCTTTATTCTTTGGTTAGTTAAAAGTAATTTTCAAGATGTCATTTACTATTACTTTCCCCATAAGGACTCCTTAGTCCCTGAATTTCAGCTATTAGAGCTCAAAAGGAAATCATGTCCACTTTCCTGCTTCACTACTTTTAATAAGGAATGAGGATTTTATACTATTTCAATCATTGTATTTCAGCCTGAATCAGCATCTGCCATAATAAAAGAAGAAAATATAAATAAATGCTGGGAAAAGTAAAAAGAAATTTATTAAGAAAGTAAAAAGAAATTTATTAAGGTGACATTACTAATGAAAAACCCAAAGAAGTTAATAGGGCAGCTTTTCACACTTCAGAACATTTGCAGAGTCCCCAAAAAAGGAAGAGATAATAGACAAGCAAACTGAGCCAAAACAGATTTTGTTATCCAATGTCATCAGAAGTCAGTACAGAGTGCAAACTTGCAAAAAACATTTTTGGTTGGTTTTTTTTTTTTTTTTTTAATACAGATTGCAGTCTTCGAAATCTAAAACAAATAAAGACATTTTTTAAAAAATAGAAGGATCAAATAATTTAGCAATGCAAACCTATAGAATACATTTTAAGCATCCGAGGCACTGTAGTTAGCTCTTTAAATATGAATTTAAGTTTTCAAACTGTTACCTGTTAATCAAGTATTTGTCCCATCAAAGGTGTTCTTATGTCACATTACTTAGGAAGAAAGAAAATACAATGCTATTCCTGTTGTAGTAGTGTGAGTGACAGCTTTGCTGTCTCCATTAAAGTGCAGCAGAACTGCATTAGAGCTAACACATATAAACCCTTCATTAGAAATAAAATTCAATGTAGAAAAAGAAACAGAATTAAAATTAATCCTATTTTTACAGACCGCATAAAAACCAAGGCATAAATGACAGCTAAAGAGAAAAGAAAAGACTATGTGGGAGAAATCTAAAGCTGTCTGAAGGGGCTTCTATTTATTCCCCCAAAGGCTATTCACTCCAGATGACTTGGCATTTTGTGGGTACCACACAACAATGCAGTAATGGCCAGAGGGGCACATTGTAGTGCCCAGTCTTAATTCACTGCCCCCGAGCTGTCCACAACAAGGTTAAAATTCGATCCAGACCTCTAACTCTGAAAAGCATCCTGGAAGCACCTTTCCACACCTTCCCTATGGGCCCAGTTTGCCTTCTGCATTAAATGTATGGTCCACCATGGACACAAACTGGAAAAACACTTCATGCAGCAGTGAGCAAGTTCACTGGATGGTTCAAATCAGGTTCATCCCTGGCTTCTGCCCTTTTTGCAGTGAGGAGATGCTGGCACACATTTTCTTCATGGATGCCATGCTTCACTCCCTCTGGCAATACTTATCACTGCTTTATTTTTATCCTCCTTGTCAAAGACCACACCAAGTCCTGAGACTTTCTCACCAGCATCCATTACCCCTGGCCAAAACTGCAGTCCAGGGACCCTGGAGAAACAAGCTCATCAAGGCCCCATTTTTCATTTCTTTCCCCACCACATATTTAGAAAGTGCATCCCTGGCCATCACCCACCAGCTCTGGGCACTTTCAGGGTGTGCTGAGTGCTATTGGGAGTGTTCTGTCCTACACTCCCCTTAGTTCCCCTCTTTTTTTTTTCCTCTTACATTTTTGTCTTTCAGCCCTCTTCCTTTTCCTTATTTGTCATCCACTCTATTAAGTTTTCTCTTTCTGTTATCCACCTTCTCTTTCTTCCTTGGTTTTATAAACAAGAGAAATATTATGGTTTGTAGAGGTGATCCAGTTTCTCCACAATAGAGAAAAGTCAGTGGCCATGAGGGGCAGGGTCGCTGTCCCTACATATCTCCTGTGCGGCAGTGAGAAGGGACAACTGGCTCAGCAGCACAGCTCCTGTGCTGCCTTCTCCATCCCATAGGAGAAGGACACTCCATACTGCTCTGACACCAAAACCCTGCACCGTCAGGGCTACCACTGCATGATCTCTGCTACCACCACCCCCAGCTCCACCACTGACCTGCCCCCACATGTGTAGGGCTGCAGCAGGGCACCACTCCCCACACCTGGCAGCCAGACCTCCAGGAGCTCAGGGGTGTGAAGGACTAGCTGCTATTCTTGTGATGGGGATGAGCAACCTCAGGCAGATATGCTGCTAAACTCCATCTGCAAGTCTGCTCTAGGGAAGTCTGGAAAGTATTGTTAAAAATTACATATTACATTTGTACACACACAAAAAAAAACCCAAATTAACACTCAAATAATCTCAGTACAAGATAATGAAGCTTCCAAATAAAAGGCACGATTGTCACACTGAAAGCATTACTGATGCTGAGAAGGACATCTGTGACAAAAAAATCCATATGAAATGCATTCAATTAGTACTACTTTTTCTTCCTTATAGCTTCAGTTTGTTGGCAACACTCATTCAGAGTTTGTAGCTTCTGTAGCTACTTCTGTTAAATGTATCACATACATGGAAATTGTCATGCAGAATTTCCACATAAAGTGCTAATTAGACTGTGGAAACAAAGACAACCTCCTTTATCCCAATTCACGCAGGCATGCTGCAAAGAATCCTAAATATTCCTAAATCTGTTCTTTAGTGTAATCAATATCTGGCCTTCTATACAGTCTCATGGTAAGAAGGAGCAAAAAGCAGGAAGGGCTTAAATTATCCTATATTAAAATGTACTTTGAGCAATATCTGTGACAGAAGAGGCCACTAAGAAGACATTGTGTACCAGACCAAACATGCACTGGATTGTAATGGAGCCCTCTTGGTGCCATCACTGCTTACAAACTGCTAACATCCTATGCTAGATTCACTTATCTGGAGAAAACACTGCCCCCAGCCGGGCCTCACCTCCTCGGGACCTCTTGGGTGGAGGATGCTGCCACCACTTCTGATCTGCCAGCATAACCACCCACAACTGATCTAGTTATGACACACATTAGAATCTGGCTACAGATTAGCGTGGCAGAAACCCCTCCACGCCAGTGCCTCCCCTCTAGTTCAATCCAAGTGTTATACAAAGACCATAGATTTGACTCCAACCCAAACTCCCCTGAAAGTTCAGCCAGATTCGCTCAGGAGACTGGTCTCCAAAGTCAGTGGCTGACCTTCTAACTGGAAAATAAAAGTTTTTGTTTTCAGTAACCAAAAATAAAACTACAAAGGTTAAAGAAACATTGTTAAATTACTGGTATTAACCATTTCTGACATTGGCATATACTGTGAACTCCAATATGATGGAGGAATGTATTTATAATGAGCTTATTAGGTCTCAGGACACAAACTGTAGCTGTTTTCTAGTATGTGCTATTCTAGATGCACTAAGTGTAAACAGATTCAGCATTATAAATTCTTGAATCTTTACTGATATAAAAAAGAGGATATAAATTATCTGGAAAATCAATGAATGCTCCAAAGCTATATAAAAAGCAAATTAATTAATCCTTAAACATTAAATCACCAGCATTCCCTCACATAACATTTCTCTAGAGAGATGATCTCCACTAAGTTCTTCCCTTTTCAAATAAGACACCAGAAGATTTTAAGGAGTGGAAATAGAGCAGAAAGAGAACTGCAGAGTTTCCTTGGCTCTGTAAGGACAGATTTTTAAATACTATTTAATTGAGGTAATCAGAGAGTTAGAGGTGTTCACTTTAGGTATGTTTTGCAAGCTCTTCTTCAAGACTATAATCCATTTTCACAAGTTACAAAGTCTTTATAGATGAGTATGTTAGGTCCTGATTCAAACACAACTGAAATTAATGGTCAGTGAAGACTACCCTCAGGTGGAACTAAACAATTTACTGAATTAGCTAAAAAAAAAAAAAAGTTATCCTCTAGTAATGAAAATAAAGGACTAAAAGTTTTAAAGAAACATTATTGTAAGTGCGAAGATATATTTCTATATTTCAACCCTTCACATCATGCACCAATATAATGCAGCGGCTCAGTTCAAAACTCAACAAAAGAAAGTGGGAGATTTTCTATGGAAAAGGAATTAAACATTTTCATTTCTGGCCAAAAAAATTTGCTTAGATAAAAGAATAAGAATAATTTCATATAATTTAGGTTTGCAATTACACTGCAAGATTTTGTCTTTCAGAGCCTGAAGCATAGTCCTACAGCCACTCAGTTGCTACAAATTCCTTAAGTACCCATTCACAGTAATTGGGAGGAAAAACTGGGGATCCAACTCTTTGTTTCTTCCTAATTTGACAAGTACTGGAGAAGAAAGTGTTACTTTCTAGTTTGTTTGGGGGTATTTTTTTTTAACTTTTCAAAAAGTTCAGAAGCTAATAAGAATAGTTTGAACAAAAGTTTAAGACTGACAATTACAAGAGAGCAATTTGGTGTCTCTGAATTCCCAGAAGCTAAACTAGTTCTGATGGTCACCTCGGGTAACCTACTCTTCTATTAAGGCACAGACACATATACACACACACGCAGACACTTTCTCAGCAGAAGGAAATAAATTGATTAAAAAATACATCTGTGCCTAACTTGGTTTAAGTCACCCACTGCCTGTTCACATAACACTATGACTTGGCAAGGGTCATATCTGGCATCTAAAACCTTACTCTAATGAATGAGATTTCAATATATGGACTGTTACAGGACCATCCCAGAGACGCAGAAGACCTAGTTCTTGCAGCTAACACCCTGGAAGCTGAGGGCCCAGGCACAGCCATTTTCAGACACCCTTTAATTTCAATTTGCACCACTTGCCATCAGTTAGTGAGAGAAGAAGAAGCATGGACACCTCACAGGTTGGAATGAGGGAATTGCAAACCAGGGATACATTATCTAGGGGCGTGATTTACCTTTCATCTAGCTCCAGCTGGCCTTAGCTCAAGTTGCAGAGAGCTGAAGTGGCAGCCCACCTTTCCTACCTGTCAGCACTGAGGGCAGTGAGGGTGAAGACAGAGACACCAACGGAGGTGAGCTGGATGACAGGGATGAGCTTGCAGCCCACTTCCCCAAAGAGCCACTCTTCAGAGAAGTACCGGGAGGCATCCACAGGCACACAGGTCACTAGCAGGAGCAGATCGCCAGCAGCAAGGCTGGAGATGAAGATGTTAGGCACGCTTCTCATGGCACTGTTGGAAATGAAGATCTTCATGAGGGTGATGTTGCCCAGCAAGCCGACAGTGATGATGATCAGGTAAAGTGAAGGGATCACACAGCGGATGATGAAGATGGCCGTGGCTCTCCCCGGGGACAGCAGGGCTGTGTCGGGCGCCAGGTGGACACTCCCATTCTCCCCGAGGGGCACTGCTATGAGCTCGGGCGGGGGCTCTGGCTCCATCCTCCAGCTTCGCGTGGACTGAAGGTCTCCAGTGCAAAGTGCAGTGGGAGACACAGGAAAGCTTCACCTCTCTCTCTGCAAGTCAACCAACTTTCCTCCCTTCTCTCCTGCCTTTCTTCCTCCCCCTTCTTTGCCGAGTTTTCTCCCTTAAGAAATGCAGAGGAATGTCCGCCGGCGCAGTGGCGGGGAAGGGAAAAATTCCCATGCACTGCCCCTCAGGTGTTCAGACAAGACTCTCCCGGTCGGCAGGAGATCCTGAGCCTGGGGGGCAGAGAACGCCGTCGGGACAGCCGCCACCTGCCCGCGTCCCCGGGAGCGCTCTGGGTGCGCCGCTGCGGCGAAGGCGCGGTCCGGCCGCCCCCCCGCGCCCGCGGAGCCGCCAGCGCTGTCCAGCGGCGCCGGTGCTGCCCGGGCCGCGGGGACGAGGGCGAGGCGCAGAGCGAGCCCGCTCCTCTCTCCGCAGCACCGGCTTATACCTGGTGCCGGGAGGGGCCGCCCCGCCCCGCCCCGCCCCGCCCCTCCTCCTGCGAGTGCCCGTGCCCTCGCCCCAGCCCCTCGCCGCCGAGGTGGATCTTGCGGTGAAGGGAGAGGCGGATCCCGGAGCCGCCGCCGTCCCCGTCCCGCGGGGTCCCAGCCCCTGAGCGCGCTGTGAACGACGCGGGGAGCGGGAGGGGCGAGGGAAGCCTCTCTCCCCGCCGCTGCCCACCGCAAAGCAGCCCCCGCCAGGCTCTGCCCGGCAAACCGGAGAGCTGTCCGACACGTCGGAGAGAACGCGGGATCCCCTCCGGAAACCCCTCTTTCAGCATCTTATCCAGGTGAAACCTCAGTGCTTTGAAACGCAGGGTGGCGGGGAGCAAGGGGCTTGAGAATGAAGAGATTTTATTGCTGACATCCAGCTGTGGGTTCTGCATAGATCCTACTCAAAGACATCAGCTGTGTTTAAAGTTTTAAGGTTTGATTTGTGAAGCTGCATTTCACAATGGTCTCGACTGTGGAAAGGGGGACAGGTGATGTGTTTTATGCATTACTTACTCTGCAAATGGTATAACAGTACAGAATGAATGTTGTTTGACTCTTTGAAGATTAGCATTTGTCCCTAATGTTTCTTGCTTTTCAGTGATGTCTTTTACTTCCGGGTGTCTGCACATGTATAGGCTTTCCAAACAGCTCCATCTGTTTCCAGCAGAAGCCATGAATGTAGGTAGCCGTGTAAATATGCTGAAAGACAGGCAGACCCACTGGACTGAAGTTTTCAAGATAAAATGTTAAGGCAGAAGAATAACAGCATTTGCCAGTAACGCGTTTTGCAGACTGATCCCTTTATTTCCTTTTCTCAAAAGGGAGGATGCATGAGCCTGTAGACAACTTGCTTGTTCATGTTACTACCAGTTCTCTTGAAGTTCTGTGGGTTTATAACAGGTCTATGGAGAGTCTGACCACTGAAATATCAGAAGCAAAGGATGTCATGTGTGCATGGCCTATCCATGGCATGCTGTCTAGTGCAGGAATTAAATCAGTGATTTTTTCTTAAATAAACTTTTACAAAGATTATCAAAGAAAAATAATTAATTTTTCTTAAAAGTTACACCTCTTTATATCTATTCATTGATCATTGTGACGCTTCTCACGTCTCTGAATATATAAATGCGTTCAAGTCGTGTAAACTAATGATTCAGATAATGCTAAATAATTTGTTAGAACCCAAGCAGTGCTAGGCCTCGGAAAGGATCAGGCTAAATACTTCACCTTTAGCACTAAGCAGCTCATCATAATCATCACAGAGCTCCTCTGGAGGTGATTCTTGTTACTGATCAAATTTCCTCCACACAGTTTTAAATTCAACTATGCTCCCTCTGAGGCAGCCTTACTGATAGCTTACACATTTATCTAAATTGCTGTGACCCTTTACTTTGCTGAGCATACATGAAGTTTTCTGAGGTCAACAACAGTCATGTTTCTGCTAACACTCCAAATCAGTCTTTTTGGTTCCCACTGGCTGGATCCAGTATGTCTTTAACACTGAGGTAAACTTCAACACTGAATGTATGGTCCTTTTGCTAATTTGTATGGAAATATGTTTATATATGAACAAACAATATGATTCCCATTGGGAGAATAGTTTAAATTCAACATGTCTTTAATATTGATTTTCTTGGGACAAGAGGAAGTTGAGTCTTTTTGCATGAATATCAACAAAAGAACACTTTAAAAACTTCTATTGGTATAAACTTATTGCAGTTTGCATGGAGAGAGGTGAGACCCCTTGCTTTTTGTTGTACACCACCACCACTCCTACTGCTGCCTTTCAGAAGAATTTCTTCTATCCTAGTAAATTTTATCTGTCCTTCAGTTAACAGGATGAATTCCTAAGGCTGAGGAATTAGAAACATTTTCAGTGCAAATTTATCAGTGCAAATTTATATTCCTGATTTTTATCAGCATTTGATTTTATCTAGACTATATTTTTCATAACTCTGAACAGCAAGGAAATCAGCTTTGAAGAAAGTGAGTGTCTCCAGCTCAGGGAAAACAGAAAGTTAGATTATGCTTCTAATGTTGTTCAACAGATGCCTGTGTAAAGACAATGGAATACACTTGAACAGTATGAATATAATTTCCTGCAGAGGTGAAAAGGCGTGTGTGGGGAAGATCCACAGACTCTGACACAAACCAGTCAGAATTGAGATCTCCACACACAAACTGTTCATTATTCTCTTTTCAAACAAGAGTCCACCCATGTCTTTAGATGTTATTTCAGATTACAGCTAGAGACAATTTCCCTGTGCAGCTGTGACACAGTACTTGGCACAACAGTGAGGGAGAGAGTGCCACAGGTAAGTCTCCCCAGTGGGAAAGAAACTGGACAAGCACAACCAGCCACCACAGATGGAGTGCATCCGGGAGTCCAACACCATGGGGCAGAAACCACAACAACCTGGAGGCATGAGAGGCAGATCCAGTTCATCAGTAATTCCCAAATGTAGGGACTCAGAATCAGTTCACGCAGGAATGAGGAACTCCAGGCATCTCACAAACGCCCTCTACCGAGAAGTGGGTCTCACAGGAAAAAACACTCTTCATGCATTTATGCAGCTCAAGGCACTTAGTAATTCCAGGGCTAATTCCAGATTTGCACATCACAACATGTGTAGTCCCTCAAAGAGCCAAGCGTATCTGCCACCAAAACTATCTGCAGTAAGCAGCCTGTAATTATCTATGTGTACTTGCACATTAAATGAAAACTGGGTTCAAGTGGAGCCCTGGAAGTGATCATGTTTGAAGGCCTGATCTTCAGTCAAATATTAAAAAGAAACAAGGCAACAACCAAGGAACAAATACTACTTGATTTTAAACACTGAGCATTAGGAACCAAATCTTCAATAAATTTTTTAGTATCACACATTAGATCAGTAGATACAGTTGGAATAAGTGGCATGTATTGTAGTAAAGAGTAGCATCTTCCAGACAGTCAAAAGTACAATAACTCATGTCCCTCATGTTTTCTTTCTTGTTACTTCCATAGAGGCTTTCTTATTTTGATGGAGGGAACTCTGCAAACAAAAATGGAAATTCAGGTGCTTCCAGTACTAGACAAAGCTGGAAAACTAGCAGAAATGGCTTTCTCCAATATTCAGACATGCAAGCTCTCTTTTGGCAAACAAAACTTTATCTTATTGAGGCCAATTCAATTTTTTGTAGCATTTTCATGGTGCTTGTTTTATTCATGGCATGAGGATAATAGGTGCCATTACATTTAACCACATTAGTAAAGCAATGAATTGGGTGCTTAATGTTAAATGTGCAGCTCATCCCTCTAAGCTCAACTGCAGCTTTATGCATGCATTTAGATTCCATTTGTTTTACTCTGATTATTCAGTAGGACTTCAACTCATTAAAAGGTTAAACAGCACACCACTGAGCTGCAAACTGAAGTCAAAAGCCAGGCTTCAGGCTCACTTAGAAACAAATGTGATATCAACCACTTCCATCCCATTTGTCCTTGATAGACAACTAACACACAGTTGCTCTTATAGACTCAAAACAAATAATGATTTTCTGTCACGGAAATCCCAAGGAATGGCTTGAGTTCCCTTGGCAGACTGCACTCAAAAGGACTGCACAATGCCAGCTTACTCTACTTCCATCTCAAGTTATCCTCCTAATGTGGTGTTACGAAGCACATCATTGAACACGCATGACAAAAGAAAAACATTGTTATTAGTTCCTCCTAGTGCGAAGATAATGGAATTCCTGTGCTTGAGCTCACATGACACTGGAGCCACTTCAAAGAAAGTGACAATTTTATTGTGGGCCCATTCATCACACTCAGTGGGGTTTCACTGCAGACACCCATGGGGTTTGTATTGGGTTTATCTGACAACCTCTCCAGAATTAATTTTTTTGTATTTCAATGCAGCTGCATTCCTTATGGGTTCCTAGAACAAAATCAGAGCACTGCCAGCTAAGTCTTCTTTTAGCGCTTTTATCACAGGACAGAAATTCAAGTTTCTATACTGTCACCGAGGTTGATTGTTGATTGTCTTATATTACACAATCCAGTCAGGTAAGTAATCATGTGATTCTCACCAAAAAATAAAAATATACAAAGTAGCATTTGTATAATGCAGATTGTTCCCTAAAATGTGTTCTGAAATATTGTTTCTATCTATAGTGGAATCAAATGCTGAACAAACTTCATGGGTTCATGTTCATCAATTGATGTGCAAATAATAACTACTATACCAAGCATAATAAAAAGCATTGAAAGATCCATCTCCATTTCAAAACTTGGAGTTGTTGCGAACTCCTTTTGTGTTTTTAAACATTTCTATTTAAAGAGATCCTAATAAATACAAATGCAACGATTTTTGAAGTACACTCAACAGCAGGTTTTCAATAGGCAATTCACATTTTAAAATAATTAAATTATTGAAATATTACTGATATTAAACATGCTGAACTAATTTAGTCATTTCATAGTATTGTGGGAACACTAAAATTGCATTTGGATGATAATTAAGCTCCATATGTATTATGTATCGGAAAACAATTCACTGTAACCACAATCACTGCGTTTTGGTGAAGGTTAGTCACACATCCTGAGAACCACAGTACTTTATTGCAAATCACACACCACTGTGAGACATTACTGCTTTTAGTTCATTTGACATACACAAACCTCAGCATTCTCTCTATGCAGGAGAGCAGCAGACTGCATTATAAAAAGCTTGGAAACCCAGTCTGAGTGCTACCAATACAGCACCTTTTACAGTACTCCAGGAGACAGACATTTCATTAACTGCCTGAACTAGGAGCTGAGTAAATAACCTGCACTTATTGGAGCACTTTTCACCTTCTTTCTAATTTAGCTACTTCAGTAGATGCACAGTAGGTTCCTTTACAGAGGGCATTCTGATGTCTTACAACAGTTATTTCAACCATGTCATTAATACAGTCATTGAGGCACCTTTTAGAGACACAACAGCTAAATCCATACGTAAAATGAACACCAATTCCCATCACTTCCCTTCTTCTGCCTATGTTTCCATGCCTATGAGCACACATGACAGGGGGAACAATGCTTTTTGATACATCAGCTTGAAGTCATGCTGCAGCCAGTTACAAGGGAGGCTCTCTTTTGAGTTTAGAGGCAAAACAGTAACTACCCCTCTCTGGATTTGGTGACTGGATTTCACTTTCCTGTGCACGCCAAATAAACTACTGCATACCAGTGAGTGAATGACAAATTAGCATTTCCCCTTTACTGGTTTCCCATCTCCATCCTTCCTCTCTCCATCTTCCCATAGAACTCCCACTGCATTCAAACTACTGAGTTGAAGTACATCCTTGCGGCAATTTACCAGTAGGAGTGTCTGTCGCATGCATGGACTCGCATGCACAGCTCTTCTGGAGCTCCTTCAACCTCACATATTGAGTAGGCTGGCAAATTATTAATAGCAATTATTGCCATTAAGTTATTTGTAGCAATTTTGAAGTGGTTAATATTTATTTGTATTAATTCAATTTCTGTTTCTTTGAATTCAGAATCGTGGATCTACGGCTTCCAAGTCCTGCTGCATCCTTTTTTTAGTGGACTTGGTTAAAAAGTTAGTAAGATCTAGATGCTCCGGCTAGCCGGGTCTCGGATCTTCCCGCCGGCGGCAGCTCCGAGAGCGCTGCGCCGGGGCCTCAACCGGGACGAGGATGGGGACCGGGGCGGGGAGCGGCTCCGGGGCCGGGCGGGGGTGATGGTCGGTACAGCGGGTACCCCGGGGTGGCGGTGAAAGGCCGGCGTGGGGCAGCGGGGCAGGGGCAGCGGGGCAGGGGCGCAGCCGGCGGCGGGGCGGCGGTGGCGGCCGGCGCTGCTGACGGTGCTGCCCGGGGATTATCGCCGGGCGCCCGCCGGCCCCGCTTTTGCTGCGCCCGCTGCCGGCCCGAGAGCAGGGGCCCGCCCGGGGACAAAGGGCGGAGCGAGCCGGGGCCGGGACCGGGGCCGGGGCCGGGGCCGGGGCCGAGGCCGGGGCCAGGGCGGGCTCCGGCTCCGGCCGCCGCCCACACAGGGCACCTTCCCCAGCCATGTCCCCCAACTACATCCGGAGCTTCTCGGAGGGATGTGTGAGTACGCGGGGGCGCCCCCTGGCCCCGACCGGAGCGGGGGGTCCGGCCCCAAACCGCGCGGGGACCCCGCCGCGCCCCCGCCCCGCGCACGGGCCGGCGGTGCCGCCCGCCTGCGCTCTCGGCCCGAGCACGGGGCTGGAATTGCCCCTTTGGGGAAGCTTTAATTTGCGGGAATAAGTATGGCTCTAAGCATGTTTAGGTTTGATGGTGGCACGGCGGTCTGTGCTTTGCCATCACCTGACATCATGTGAATGAATCAGTACAACAGCAAAACGAATAGACTTTGGGTCGAAGCGTTCAGCTCCGTCTGGCGCCTTCTGCAGCAGCGGAATACAGATAAAGGCAGTGAAACAAATGAACTGGCAAGTGCTAGACAAATTAACATTTATATAAAGTTAGTAGGAACAATAAAGTGTTCTAAGACATTATTTTGTTAGAGAGCTACTGCTCTCTAGAGCATAGACAAACTCTCTCTTTTTAAAACAAGTAGAATAAAATAAATACTTTGGATAGTGAAAAAAAGCCAGTAGACCTCCAACAATAACACTGTTCATTTTTATTTTTTTATGTTGAATGAACCCTCTGATTTGCAGCTCAGGCCGCCAACGGTAATTGGTCAATTCCACACTCTTTTTTTTGGCTCAATTCGAATGTTTTTCCTTGGTGTTTTGGGCTTTGCTGTTTATGGAAATGAGGCCTTGCATTTCAGCTGTGACCCAGACAAGAGAGAGGTTAATCTTTTCTGTTACAACCAGTTCAGACCGATAACTCCTCAGGTAATTATCTTTTTCTGTTATTTTTTCATTATAAAAATCCAGTGTTAAGAAAGTCAACTGCAAAAATTAAAACGTGATTGTTCTATATAAGTACTAACTGACTAATTATAGTTAACTAGGCTAATTATAACTAGATTTTTGATTAATATTTTCCTTTTAATATTTTCCTTTATCAGTGACTAAATAGGGAGCTGTGCTTCCTTTCCTTCAAAACAATCCTCATGTTTCAGAAACCAACTAAACTTTTCAAGTCAAAACATAACTGCTTTTTACTTTTATTGTCATCTAAGTGCTTATACATTTGATATATATTTAAAACAGACTTGCAAAATGTTCCAATATGCATGTGTTTTAGCTGTCCCAATGCAGTTGTAAATGATCTGACAGCTACATTTCTGCTACATTTTAGGTTTTCTGGGCATTACAGCTGGTGATTGTACTGGTACCTGGAGCCTTTTTTCACCTTTATGCTGCTTGTAAGAGCATCAAACAGGAAGATATTCTCCAAAAGTCATCCTACACCGGTTTTTATATATTCTCTGTTTTCTTAAGGATTGTCCTTGAAGTTGTGGCTTTTTGGCTTCAGATTCAGCTCTTTGGTTTCAAAGTGAACGCAATCTACATGTGTGATGTGGGAGCACTTGAAAAAAAGTTTAACATTACCCGGTGCATGGTGCCAGAGCACTTTGAAAAGACGATTTTTCTTATTGCAATGTACACATTTACTGTGATTACAGTGATCTTGTGTGTTGCTGAAATTTTTGAGATCTCATGTAGAAGGCTAGGTTTCTTAAAAACTCAGTGATGTCAACCACACGTACTCATTTACCGCCCTGTCCACCTACAGTCTTGTAACAATGATTTCAAACCACAAATCACAAATCATCTCCTGGCCTCTATGCAGTGTTGCAGAGGAGAACCACACTTATTATTACTGAGGCAGATAGTCATTTGACCTGAACTCCTTATCTAAAACACTGTTTTAGAATAATCTTTGTTTCCATGTCAAGGCCAAAGGCACTGAGGTCTCCAAGAGCAATATATTTTCATGACCTGCCACATACGATAGTTCTGCCTCCAGGGGAGTGTCTGTGTGTGTGGAGAAGGTTATTTATAAACACACTTCTATTCACAACTTTTCTGAACACATGCCATTGGAGCTTATAAGGTCATTGCCCTTTCAGGAAAAACTATTGCAAATTTCTTACATGTTCTTATGGCTTGAGAATTGAGCAATAATGGTGGATACTCTCTGGGTACCAGAAAGCATTCGAGCATCTTCCCAAGCAGTGCCACTGAGATGCAACCTGCATCTCAGCCCCCAGGGGCAGAGACTCCTGGTTAGGCTGTGGTGACAACATATCCATGGATACCAGCTTCACTCTGCAGAGGCTCAGCTACTGTCACCTGCTGGCTCAGAATCTCCTTCTAAAAGTGAAAGAGTAGCATGGTATTCTTTGTGCTGACTGCAATGCCTTACCCTCCTGTTTTGGCTTACCACGCAGAAGATTTTTACCAATTTAGTATGATCACATTTTGAAGGAGGAAAAGGGCTTCTTGACAATTTTGCTTAAGTGGCTTAGAAGTGTCAAAATAAAATCTCGGAAAAAAGCCATTCCTAGGCCCAATCATGACTTGATTTCAGTGAGTTTTGCTTGTGTGTGACTGTGGAATTGAGCCCACAGAATTTTCTGCTGTTTGTGTCACATCTAACTTCTTCTTGCTGTGACTAAAGTTGCTAGAATAACAATGAAAAAAGAAGTCTGCATATTAAAATTATTCTATGCAGTAAGTGCATTTGGTTAGGTTAGGTGTCAAAGGTATATAGGTATCAGATGGTTTTGTGTGCAACAGTTTCTTCTTAAGAGCTAATAAACATATTTAGAAGTGATTTCCTTGTGCTGAAGTGAGATAATGGAAATAAAAAAGATTTCAGAATCAGAAAGAAAGGAGAAGGTAGTTTCCTGTATAAAATATCTACACACAGCAATAATAACAATCAGCCATTTTCCATTCCTTTTTCAAATATAAAAAGCTGGGATCCTGGTAACAGAATTTGGGTCATTTCAGAAATGTTTAGAAAAGTCTGGAAAAATTCTTACCAAATGTTTTACCACCAAGTGTTAGTTAATAAGTCCCAAACACAGTTGAATTATCATAGCCTTGCAATTCTCACCCACAAAAGTAATCCTGATCACACAAATGGCATTGAAAGTTTTAGGTGTCTTGGATTTGATTGAATCTGGGCCATGTAAAACAAAGTGAGCTAAAACTAGGTGTGTGATTTTTTTTTAATATGCTGATCAAGAACAAGATGATATATTTCAATATATTAAAGCATTAATATTATTTTTCCCCCATGGAAATAAGTTACATGTCGTAAATAAATGTCCAGTCAAAGCTATCAGATTTATGCAATATTAAATTAAGTATTTGATATTTGCAAGCATTGCAAGTGGAATAAAAATCACTGTGCTAACTTCTTGTTTGCATAATATGCCATGTTCTTTGGTTAATACATGTTTAATTTTTCACTGTATATGTCAATATCCATCTGGAATTATTATTGCAAACTGAAACTTGTAATCTCAGGTAAAAAAATATTTTTATTTATAAAAAAATACAGCATATAGAACTACTAAGAAAAATAATTTACTTTCACGTGCCAGGTACAGTTGTTATCAATGGTATACAAATGCCACTTAATCAGTTATTTGTATAATAATAAAATAACTTAATCACAACCTTGTCAGTATTCTCCCTGGTGCTTAATATGTCATTGCTTGCTGTTCTTCTGTAAATTTCCAAACACTTCAGAAGGGTCAGAGGAGTGCCAAAACCCCCAAGCCCTCAGGACTTCCTTAAGTCCCTGTTACCATCAAGACCCTTGAAGAACAAGTACTGGCATGGGACTGCCTGAGGATCCCTTGAGTGCTTTAGGAGCTGGATTACCCACCACTATGCCCTTTCCTTTTGTGGTCAAATTCTGGAACATATTAAAAATTTTCCTTCTTCCAAATGAGATACACCACCAATATTTTTTTCTGCATTTCCTGTGGAATTAAAATTGTCAAATTCCTCAGTTTTTCATTTTAAAGAAAAAGTGCATTATTGCCTTTTAGTGCAAATGTTTTTCTGTGCCTGATTCTGCTATTAGTTTCTAGAACACGTTGATGGAGATATTATATCCATGTAAAGAAATCATTTCCCTGTGGCTGTCAACACTCCTATTTCCTATATTTGCCATTTGTTTTCCTGGCGCTCTTTGTATTCTCAAGTGTCTCTAAACTTTCTTTTGCTTAGTCTTCCAAACTCCCACCACTTTCATGCTTATTCACATTGTTTTCTATCAGCTTCCTTCCACCCTTCGTCCCTCTGAGATTGATATGCCCTCACGCATTTCTCAGTGTTGCGTTGATTTTTGCTCAAATGCTTAGCAAGTCTTTGAGATGATCACGAAGGCTTATTTTTTTCCTTGTTGCCATTTAGAAAGGAATTATGTAATACACTTGGGGATTCTTTGATTCAATTCTATTTCTTTACACAGCGAACATGAAGTCCTGTCTCCCAGAACACTGAGGAAGCATTTTTGTTGCTTACATCAGGTTCGCACTGTAAGTGCTTTGACTTTTTCATTGCTTTCCACCACACTCCAGCCACCTCATTTTCCCAGATAGCACTCAAAGCAATCCCCAGCTCATGTGTTTGCCGTCAGTTTTGTCTCTAGTCAGACATCATGACCATTTTAGTTCTCACTTAACAAAGAGCTGTAATTGTGACATGATTGCCTTTACATCAAAGGTATAGCTGCTCTGGGCCACCCAGATTCTAGTATAGCACCACAGCATCCCAGTCCTGCAACCACTCCTTGTTCTGTTCCTTTCATGGATTCCTTTCTTCTGTTCAGACATAATATCCTTTCTGTTCCCTTTTTGGCACTCTCCCATGTCAGCAATGAGACAATGCAGCCACCTCTCCTACCCTGTGCCTCCATCCAACATGCACCTTTTTTTATGCCCTGGAGCATCGACATTCTCCTCCCCTGCAAACAGACACTTTGAGATCAAGAACAGGTTTGGCAAAAGGGCTGTCTAAAAGAAATTTTAAAATAGTTTTAACAATGTCATCGGAATGAGATAATAGACACTAAAATAATTTATATTTCAATAACTTGTGAGATCCATTTGAAACTATTTTGTTTCAACAGTTCACATTTCTTTTGCTGTTCTCATCCCCTCTCTGCAAAAGCAGAAATCCCTGGTGGTTCCTCAGAGAAAAAGTTATCTGGGAAGTGGTGGTCCTACAAGATGCATGTTCCAGGGTTGACAGGCTTGCTGACAGCTGGCAAGAAGCAGCCCAGTCCTATTAGCCAGGCCATGGTAGCATTGCAAAATGTGGAATATGTAAAATTTTCTTAAGAAAGGATTTTTTTTTTGATGTTTAGTCTTTCTATACATTCAAGCCTAATCAACAAGAAGGGAGATTTAATCCGTGAAAACAGATAGCAGCTAGCAAGCAAGCTCTAAGTGATGTCCAAGTGTTAGAAAAACAAATCAAATTGGTAGAAGAATTGCCTCATTTACCAGGTTTACATTGTTTGCCAGGTTTAGAGCTTGGCATTCTTCATTGATCTCAGACCCAGGGGGAGGCTAACAAATCTTGGGAAGAAGGTTGCCCACTGATAGTTGACACAAGGAATGCAGAATTTACAGGCCACAGGGCCATTTGGCAGAACTCACAAAGTCAGGAAGAAACTAATAAGGCAACTCAGCAACTGTGCTGCAATCAGCTCTCACTGGGTAAAAGGTAGTTCTGGCAGGGGGAGATCCTGACCACCAGCTGATGGACCAGAGACCCAAGAAACAAAATGACTCAAATGAGAAAGACTAAGCATGGTCACTAATTAGCATAAGAAGCAAGAGAATCATCAACTAACAGAAGACAGAATACTAATTGATAAGAAAACTATGTTAACCTGTAACCTTTGTTTGCTAAATGTATTAAAGTGTTGATAGTTGGGGTGCTTGATTTATGGAATACCACCAAACACCCAGGCTGGTGCAACTCTGAATAATCAATGTCTCTCTCGAGTGTGTATTTATTGGCATACCAGGTAACTGATCTGATTTTTGTGGACAACAGTTTTTGGGGATGAAGGGCAGAGGCCAGGATGTAAAGGTGCAGTTCAGCCCCCGAGGGCCTCCCGGACCTCTGGTAAGCCTTGGCACAGCCCAAGGATAAGATGTTTCAGTCTGAGAAGGGATTTTCCTTTCAGGCGTACCTCCACAGGCCAGGTCTGCACAGCTCTTTGGGCTGACCTCCCAAAGGAAGGGAGGCAGAAGGGATGGGGAAGGCGTCACTGCTCAGCTCTGGGCAGCCGGGGCTAGGCTGCCATTCCACCGCTGGGCCAGGGAGAAGCCCCGGCCGCCCCGAGGTCTCCAGCCCTTCCTCACGGCTGCTGTGGGACGCGTTTCAAGCACTAAGGGGCCACGCAGGTGGCGTTCGAAGCTGTAGCTCCGCATACACGGACGGACGGACGGACAGACGGACGGCCCCGCCCGCCCCCTCCCGGACAGCAGGGGGCGCTCTCCGCGCCCCGCCGCCCGCCCGCCCACGGCTCCCGAGCCGGAAGCGGAAGCGGCGCGCGGCAGCCCCGGGAGCGAGACCCGGGAGCGAGACCCGGGCGCTGCCGCCTCCCCCGCCATGGCGGCCTCGGCGCTGCCCCCGCTGCCGCCGCAGCTCAAGAGCATCCAGCACCATCTGCGGACCGCGCAGGAGCTGGACAAGCGGGAGCCCGTGGTGGCGTACTACTGTGAGTGAGGAGGCGGCCGCAGCGCCGCCCCGCCGGGCCCGGCCGCCGCTCCCTCCCGCGGCCGCCAGCCGCTGCACCGGGCGGAGCGCTCCTCCCCTGCCCGCCCGGGCTGCCCGGGGGATGTGCGGAGACGGGGGGCGGAGGGAAGCCCCACCTCTGGGCGGTGCGGGGTGGTCGCGGTGTGCTCGGCTGCCGCTGCAGCCCCGCTCGCCTTTCATCCGCTCTGTGCTTGCGGAGTTAAAGGCTCTTCGCAGTCGTAGTGCGTATTCGGCAGCCCGGCTGCGTGCGCGTACGCCACCGTGCAAAGTGGCCCTGATGGGATAGTCCTAAGAAGTATGGCAAGAAATAGCATTCAAGAACCTTTTCAGAGTTTTTGTCCTCCGGTCCTGTGTAACCCTGAATAAGTATTTTGAGTCTGAGAATCTTTAGTTCTGATAGTAGTTCTTCCCTTCCCTTTTCTTTCCTTTTCTTCCCTTTCCCCTTTCCTTTCCCGTTCCGTTCCTGCCCCGCCCCGCCCCGCCCATTCGCACGGGGTCGGGGTTCTCAAAGGGAGTGAGTGGGTTGCTCTTTTTCTACTTCTTTCACCGAAATGAACACAGCAAAACCTTACTGTAAATCTTGCAAATTAATATGTAGATTTTTCAAGCTAATATGGCTTCTAAGCTAATTAAGAAATGCAAGCCTGCTGTTAAGCTTAAATGCCTGTCACAGTTAAGCCACACTTGGAAAGTGCCTAAGACTAGCAGATCACCAGAAATGTATGTTTATGTTGTCGACAGCCCACCCTTAAGGGGAAGGAAGGTGTGTCATCACAGTGTTGTTTTTTTTTATTGAGATGCGAGGTTATTTGAGGGGTTTACTTGGCTTGTCTTCAAGAAGAATGAAATAAAAAATAGATGTAGAACTGGTAGTTTTTCTTTGTAAGGTGATTTTAATTTAGAAGAATGAAATCTTGACATTCAGGTTTCAGATAGCTCTGAAAAAGCTGTCATCCGAGTGACAGAAGAATAATTTTACCTTTTCTGTGATACACAGGAATAGTGTGCTAACTTGGAGAAGTGCAACCAGGAAGGTGAGGTAGCCACATTTTAGAACACTGGATGTTCTCAGTAGTACTCTCTCTTTATTTACTGGAAAAACAGGACGAGTGGCACTGCGTGTGGCAGGAAACACCAGCTAGGTCAAGTTGCACTGAGTTTTTTGTTGTTTGTTTGTTTTTCTTTATTTCTCTGGGTTTTTCTGTCATTATTCTGTCATTTTTCTGTCATTCTGTCATTAATAACCTGTCTGGCTATACAAGAAAAAGATATGCATTAGTGTAGGTGATAAAATACAAGTCTATTTTAAACCAGAAATGTTTTTAGTGTATGATCTCTACTTTTCTTTGTGTTTTGCATTCTGAAGCTTAAGTCTTAGCGTAGAGGGAAAAAAAGCCCGTGTTGGATAATTACCATTTCCTGTAAAGTCGCTTGCCTTGTCTGTCCTAAGCAGTCTGAAACTTTTTATTTTTTCATTTGAGTGCTTCAACACATCTGATTCATTACTGAGTATAGCAGAGACTGTATTCCAGAGATATCTTTTTCATTACAGTATTACGTAAAGTAAAAAGCACTGATACCTCTTTTTCAAGTTAGGTCTTGCTCATTCTTCTCCTTTGTGTATTTAAAAAAAACAAAGGATCTTTGTTTTCACCAGTGTTCCGCTGATGACACTTACTTCCTCCCGTGGTGGATGAGTTTGTCTGGATTGATGAAAATGCATTACTCCTGTTCCATAGTTGTTTTTGTCTTCATTTAGTTCTGGCTTTGAAGCAAAAGTAAGGTTTATGAGCCATTAATTTTTAACATTGTGGGTTTGGAATAATTGCATGGAATCCCAAAGTATTAATTATTAATATTGCTACTATCAAAAAAAAAAAAAGTACTGCATATACTCCTAGCATGCTGTGAATAATAAAAGCTTTACTGAAAAGATAAATTTTTAGAAGTGTAGATCTGGGGACACAAAAAATTTTCAAGAATACCTTTCAGATAGTGTTTTGAAAACGCTTCTCATTAGACACATCACTGAAAAAAGTGAGCATCTCTTTGTGGAGCCTTTGAAATGGGTTTCAGAGGAGCTCTATACGTTTTATATAATGTATTGTTTGGAAGGAATGGAGTGAGGAAAGCACTGTGCATGCTAAGTCGTGTGGTGTTGCCTGTGCTGGCACTTCTCCACCAGCCTCATCTGCAGGCACATGCCTGGCACCCTGCATGTCCTGGGACCAGGAGGCTGGTGAGGCACGGCAGAGTGCACCCTGTGGTGAAAGGCCATGCGATGGGACAGTGCTGCATGTTCCATCACAAGGCTGCTTTCACAGGCACCCTGTGAGGGGGAGCATTGGTTAGCTGGTGGATGTAACTATCAGTCTGAACAGTGATGTATTTATAGCTTTGGAATGTTGCCATACGTGGTTCATACGTGGAAAAAAGCTTTGGTCACAATACTATTAATGTTGCCATGGTACAGTAGTTTGCAGTATGGGCATATGTATGCTAGGTTTTGTTTTATGTTAATTTTAGTTAAATTCCTCTATTATATGTCTAATAATAAGAGCTGTGACACAAATTAATTTGAGCATCAGAAGTAAGTGCACTCTGACAAGATGTGTTTGCAACCTAAAATAATTGCTGTCTATAGCTTAGCAATAAAATTGTCAGAGAAATTACTGCTCTCATTACTTTTTTGTCTCTCATCATAGGTGATATAGGTGTACTCTTAAAGCTGGGAATTTATATGGCAGTTACATGTTTTATTGGCATACACTATTTTAATTTTTTTTCCTCTTGTGTGCATTTTAAGCATTAAGATAGCATAAATCAGTAGTGCCACCTAAAGAAAATGCTGTAGTCCTTCTCTGGTCTCTCATTCCCAACCCTAGAGTGGTTTGGAAGCAAATGTTAATCTAATTGCATGATGAAAAACAATAATAAGCTATTTTTCAGCCAGGCCGATTCACTGCTGCTTAAGCAACTGTGTTCCCACAAAGACGAGGAACAAGACACAGTGGCTTGGGACAAAGGCAGGACTCCTGCTTTTTTGGTATTGCTGGCATATGTTGATTTACAGAAACTGTAATTTAATTCCCATTAATCCGTTTTACACAGTTTAAATAGCTGCAGCAGGGATTATTTGTCTTTTTCAACAGCCACATAATTTTCCACGTGAGAAATAAAATGTTGAACATTGATGTTCTTGTACACTATAACACAACACTTTTTGTTGTGGTACTTCCACACTGCAAAAATTAAAAAACTGGTTTATTACTGGTAATCCTGTGTAATCCTTACAAAACCTTCATGCTTAACCTCTTTTTTAGGTAATCAGATTCAAAGCAGAATATGATCAGTAGCTTTAGATGTTGTGTGTAAACTATTACCTTTTTATTGAAGTAATTAAAATATATTTTTTTCCTGACAGTATCTACCATAAATTAACATGGTTGTAACATTTGTTCTACCCAGAACACAGACCGTAGAGAAATAAAGAAACCAGGTTTATTTTTTTAAAGCTTTTAAGAGGACATGATCTCACAAAATAATTCTTTTAAAGAGATTAAACACTTAACGGTTAATGTAAGTGTCCAGCACTGCAGTGATCTACCACTTTATTTTAAACGCTTTCTTCCCCATTTGATACTTTTTTTCACTTTTGTATTATTTGTTAATCATTAAGTATGTAGGTATTTCAGGTTCAGTAAAGGTCAGTTTATTCAGCAGGTATAAGGGAATACTAGAAAAGAATGCTACATTGGTTGCCTAGCAAAAGTCAAGTAAGTAATTGGTAGTCAATAAAATAACTTATGTTAAAAACTTACATGAGTCTTACTGTTTGACTACTTTGAGATGTTATTTTGCAGACACAAGGAGGCAGGCTCTGATTTAAAAAAAATCTCTGGCCTGTAATAACTGAAGAAATCATATATCCAAACTGTGGCAGTTTGACTGATAAGTTTGGGGTCTTTTTAATTGCAAGGTTTGAGAGGTAGCTGTATCTTCCAAAAACTTCAGGTTTACAGTTTAAAGCAAGATTTTCATTAATGGCTGTTGTTTCAGCCTTCCTGTAGCATTGTTAATAATCTCTTTGCAAAGATGATTGGTAGTCTATACTTACTGAACATTGATGTTCTAATTCAAAAGTATTGAGAGAATGCCAGTGAGTTGCCAGAAAAGGACTGATGTTTCATGAACAATGTTTGGATAGCCAATGAATCTAACATGAAAAAAAATATGATTCTAGTAATTTTCAAAAAGCAAAGTGTGGTGATTTTTGCTTTACTAAACATCAGCAAATAACTGTATAAGATCAGTAGATTGGTTCTGTATGAAAGAGGTGTGAAAAAATGCTTCCAAAGGATCATACTCTTGCATTAACCTTTCTGCGTTTGTGAGATCAAGCAGGAGAGGAGCAAAAGAGACAATTTTTTTTCTGCAACTAGTTGACAACCTCTTGAACCAAAAGTCATTCAGCTTTTAACAGAAATATCCCTCTGCTAAATGTGACTGGCTTTTCACATTCAAGTGTCGTCAGACACCTATTAAACAAGCTTCTCTTTGCATAGAAATTATATGAGTTTATTATTATTAATATTATTATTACAGAAAAAATAGACTGTAAAGTTCATGGTCTGACTAAGATTTTGGGAAATATAGTTACTGTGCAGTTTTACAACTCAAATACTGTTGTTTTTTACTGATCCTTCCTTAGAGCAGAGGACTAATAATGGCCAAATATTTTAATTGAGCTTTTAAATAATTCAACTTTTTATTGTATCTTAATGCATTTCGAATGATTAATTTAGAAGATGCAAGTAATTAAGAATTATTAATAAAATTAAAAGTAACTGGTATTTGCTGTATTTGGAGAGATTCAGCACATACTTAATGATTTTGTTTATTCTGGGACACTGTGCAATTGAAATGTTTAAAAGAATGTGCTTATAACATTCCATATCTAGTATGATCCAATTCCTGATCCTTCCAGTTTAAATACTCATCTTTTGTATTAGTTTTGTGTAGTCCATTTGTAAAAGTACATTTTCCATATTCTCATATTGCTGGTGGCAGAATACTATTTTGTGGGCTACCAATACAACAGATGTTTTAAAGGCTTTTATTAGAGCTTGCATACAGAAGAATAGATTTAATCTCTTCTTTACTCAAGGTAAGTTAAAGTAGTCAGATATTTAAGTAAATAGCAGTTTCATAGTGTACTGTTAGACTTGTCTTGCTTGTGCTATAAGCTAAAACTTTTTCTCAATTTATACTTTTCCCTTTGCTTTCTATTTTTTTCTGTTTTCAGTCTTTGTTCGCTCTGATTATTTCAAAGATTTGTAACTGGGGAAGACTGTGCTCTTAAAATTGTTTTGTCTGTGCAGACAGAAAAACTAAAAAGTGTTAGGAATGACAAAGACAATTATATAAACCCCACAATCCTCAAAGCAAACTGTGGGTGGTGGCAAAAATTAAGATGATATTAACTCTTGTGTAGTATTTTTGGGCACTTGCTTTGATTATATAGGAAATATTTTAAAATAATCTATTCTGACAGAGATAGGAATGAGAACATAAAATAGAACAAGTGTACTTCAGAGTTCGAAACCTTTTCTGAATTACATGTATTTGTATGAAACTCATAAATTTCACTTGTATGGTAAATGTAAATGTGTAAATTTAGTGTAAATATACTAAGGTGCCTTGTTTCCGGCACATAATTCACCTTTTTTTGGTATATATTTATTGAACTTGAACCTCTGGAAGTAGAATTAACAACTGTCTTTTCCTGCCTGAGGTTTGCTGCTGCCTTTGAAGAAGGGATGCATTAACATCAGTATTCTGATTTGCAGAAACACAGAACTGTTGAGGTTGGAAGGCTTTGTACATCCCCTCATGCAATCCCCTGCTCAGAGCATAATCACTAGGGCAGGTTGGTCAGGACTGTGGGCAGGCAGTTTTTGAACATCTGCAAGGATGGCGACTCCACAACTGCTGGGAGCAACCTGTTCCAGAGTGTGATTACCCAGACAGTAGAAGATTTTTCTTATGTTTAAATGGGATTTCTTGTATTTCATTTTGAGCCTGTTGCCTCTTGTCCTGTCACTGGACACCACTGAGAAGGGTCTGGCTTCGTCTTCACTCCCCACTGCCCCCCTTCTCACGTAAGGTATTTACATACATTGATAAGACCCTCTGATTCTTTGCTTTTCAACACTTAAACAATCTGAGCTCTCTTCCTCTCCTGGTGTGACAGATGTTCCTAGCTTTTCATCAGCTTTGTGGCCCTTGCCATGTCTCATCCTGGGGATCCAGGACTGCAGGTGTGGCACACTAGTGCCAAGTAGAACAGAAAGACTCCTTGCCTCAACCTGCTGGCGACACTTCTCTTGATGCAGCTGTGGATGCTGTTAGCCATTAAGGTCAGGAGTACACTTTTGAAGCTTTCAGTTGATGCTGCCAGCCTAATGCCTTGTCTTTTGCTAGTTTCCTTCAGCATCATGTAATGAAGAGAGAGTGTAAGGCCAAGTTTGTTTGTTAGTATGTTAAATCTATTTTTTAAAGTCTTTGATTTCAGACAGCTTGGACTTAGCCAAGTAGAAATACCATGTATTTATGATCTGCATGCAGAAATTATGTGATTGAAATATGACACATTAATGTTCATGAAAGCAAGAATAATTCATTTTTATATGAAAATATGTTTCCAGTAGTTTTGAATTTGAGTAGAATCCAATTTAATGTCCTTGTTTGTTGGAATTGTAAAAGGAAGAGAGGCCCGGGGACTCTGGCGGGGGGAGGAATGCAGTCCAAACCAATATGGTTGATAAGAGCAAAACTCCATTTATTAGCAATCCAGAGGCACTTATATAGTATACCAGCTTGTTAACTCTTAAGTGGCTTAAAACTTAGCAAAATGCATTTCTACTTCTACATAATTGGACTTACATTGGCAAGATTCTACAGTTATGTTATGATTAAAAGAATTCAGAGTTTACCTCCCCCTCTCCAGGTCTTACCTGAACAGCTGCAAATCTTCAAGACTCCCTCTTTGTTTCTCAGGTTTGTTTCTCACACGAATTTTTCTCACACAGAGTTTTTCTCACAGGCCTTTTGCTTGCAGGCCTATTGCTACAGTTCTTTTATTGATCCCATAATTCTACCAATAATCCATGCCCCTGATCCTTTAATAATTGCAACACTTGTTCCCCTTGCTTCCCACATTTATATTCTAACTGTTGGCTTCCTGTACCAAGCAGTTAACAAACATTTTTCTGTCAGTGGTTTGACAAAGAGAAGAGGAAGATGTAGAATATGAATGAGTAATAAATTACAGCCTGGAAAAGCTTTCATCCCTTAATCAGAATCAAAATACGGCTAAAATTTATTGCAATGTTATTTTTTACTATTTTATGTCACTTTGTTACTATCAAATGTCAAAAATATTCCACTTGCTAATAATTTATTTTCTATGCTAGAGAATTAAATACACACAGGGAAAAAGAAGTATAATCTTTTGATCCTGTTAGAGCAGGAAAAAGAAAGATGGATAGTAGGACAGAATTAGGAAGATAAAGAATCAACCTATTGTGCATGCTTGCTGGCTGGAACTTTTGTTCTCCAGTATTTTTTACTTGGCACAAAGTTAGTTTAAAATGGGAGCGAGGGGAGTTTCAGTTGTTACACAAACATAAATCTGGAGTGACTTACTGTGTATGAGGAATGAATGTCTGGCACATACTAAAGACAAAATACTTGCTCTGAAATTGTGCTGTGTATTAGCAAAGGAAAAATAACGTGGTATTACGTGACATAAATAAAGGGAGAGAAGTTTCTGTAAAGCTCACTGTATAATTCCAGCCAGCACACCCACACTTAGTATTTACTGAACAGAGATTAAGGGCAGCAAATCAAGATGTATATTTTGTAGTTGTCTTGGCATAACATTTTTGTGAGAATGATTACTTGCCAAGTCTTTATGAATTTGAAGATAAATGTCGTGTCTGCAAACTGTCTTAGTTAATAATTGGCAAAACAGTCGTGTCTTTGTTGTAAAATTACAAATTACTTTAGCTCTACTTATAATGTTATTTAATATTTAAACATTAGTTCTATGTAGCCTCCTTTACCTCCTTAGTACTTTATGCACATACTATACT
This sequence comes from Corvus cornix cornix, assembly GCF_000738735.6. Taxonomy (NCBI): domain Eukaryota; kingdom Metazoa; phylum Chordata; class Aves; order Passeriformes; family Corvidae; genus Corvus; species Corvus cornix. The sequence continues at coordinate 52,074,567 of NC_047056.1, forward strand.
ACTTCATTGGCCACATAAAAGTCTTTTTTGCTACTTGAATAGAGGGGGGCAAAAAATAGTTGTATCTATTATAAAGCTGAGTGCATAAAAAAAAAGGAGGAGTAATTTCATTCACCTATTTGTTTCCAGATATTCCAGATCTTCGTCATAAATAGTGAAGAGAGATAAGAATTACAGGTCGTTTAATTCCAAGATTGTCTACGTTCTTAATATACTCCATTTTGGCTTTAAAAACTTGAAAACTTTTGCAGCTATAATGTATGGGTTTAGTTCTCTTTTACATTAACATTTCCAGAAGCTTGGCTGTTCACAGAGGATTTTTTTTTATCAGAAGTTCCAAAGCAAATGGCTCCTGTAAGTCAAGTTCTTTAGTTTTAGCAGTATATCGCTGGTCATTAGGGACATGCACTTTAAACATTTTTTTCAATGTATACAGAGAAGTTCTGAAGAGAAAACCAAAATGATTTTGATGTGAAATGGCCTTTCAAGTGTGGTATTCTACAAGGTAAAACAATGCATTTGTAACACAGAACACTAGGAGGATTTCTTTTGTGGTGTCTATACCCTTCAGGAGATTACCTTCCACTTACTAGAAATGGAACCACTTCCATTAAAGCAAAAGCTTTGGGACTTATCAAGCATAGTAATTTGCAATATTACAGAATATTGCTTTTGCAATATTACAGAAACCAGAACAGCTGTATATAATGTAAATAATTTGTTTTCTTTTAGATGCGGGGGAAGGGGGCAACTGAACTGATGTCACTGTTGACTTTCTTAGTGGAGATGTTGGAGGCGGTAAACTTTTGGCCTCTTGCTTACACGATATTTGCTACTGAGATTACCTGTCAGCATAAGCATGGAGGACAGTTCTTTGACCATTAATTGCCAGTTTAAAATTTGACTGATGATATTAACACAGGAGAGGTATGTTTTGCTCTTGCTGCTGAAAATTTAGTAATGAAGTGAGTTTGCCCATTTGATACAAGTTAGGCATGAAAAGCACGTTATAGATTTCCTTCACTGGGTGAAAACATATTTTTCAGTTATTACCATGTATCTTTACAATAAGTAATACCTGTGTGATTGAGCACTCACAAAATGAAAGATATGCAAGAGAACCCCTTAACTGGCAAAGGCAGTAGTATCAAAACCAACAGAGTCTTACAGATAGCCTTCATGTAGAATACTTGGGACATTTCAAAATTAGAGCAGAGAGGATGACAGAAGACACAGATGTGGAAGAACTTGCATTTGGAAATAAACTAAAATTTTTTCCTTAGGAATATGTTATAGTAATACTCAAAAATTGAAAGAGTAGAACTGGTAGATGCTTTTTCTTGTTGTCAGCAATAAGGCAAAGGATTGCTGACTGCTTTCAGATTCATTCCCATGTTGCTCTTCATACAGATAATTTCAGAAGCAAAATTTCAAAGCATTAAAAGATAATTATATTTATTTCAGTAGTGTCTTCAAAGATACATACCGCATTATTTCCTCCTCTTCCAATTTTGTTTTCCTGTTTTGTTTAAAGATAAATACCACATTATTTCCTCCTCTTCCTATTTTGTCCCTAGAAATCTCTAGTTCTTTCAGTTTTTCAGCTGTTTCACCTTCTGTTTGCTTGGTAAGTTTAGTGATAGAGGTTTTCAGTCTTAAAGCCCTACTTTTGACTAGAGCAGCATTGAGTAAAGCAGTAAGTGTACCTAAACATACTTAACATTCTGTGTGTCACTGATGAGATTCAAACTGTGGAGAGTTTTCTTCTGTATCTTCAGTTCATTGAGTGAAGCTGATGTTCGTGGAGATTTTGACTGGTAGTGTCTGGTTTGTGTTTTCTGACTTAAGGGTTGCCTCATTTTTCATTGCAATCAGATGGTTTTATCAATGGTATCTGAGCCAAGACTACCTTTTGGCACTGAATGTTACTATATAGTGATGCTCTGTCAATAGTCTTTTTTACAGACATCACGCTCATTCTTGATCACCACTTACTTGAGAAAAAAGGAATAGCTTTTGCCTTTATCTCAGTGACTGCCTCAGCAGAGGCCTATCTCTGGGCAGGTTAGTCCTTCTTTCAAACATATAAAAGTACGTGAAGAAGTGAGCATGCAAAAATTCTGGACTTCAAAAGCTTTTAAAGATCACAGTAGACTTTCTTGTTAGGGTAAAGTGTGCTTTGACCTTTTGCCAGTTAATAAGATCTTTCAGGAAATCTTAACAATTTCTGTAGGCAGTGCTACAAATTGGGACTTGGTGGCTGCATGTGGTAACTGTCTCCTATGGTCAGTTTTGTGGTACAGAGATGTAATTGCTGTGCCAGGTGGAACACATTTAATCTTATCTCAGGTGACATTAACAGTCTATCTCTAGGATGTCTCTGTTCTTAGTATCTTAGAGCTGCTGCTGCTAGAGCACCTTCTTGCCTTCTTGGCAGTCTGTGCTGTGGATAATAGTCCTTTGATCTTTAACAACCTAAGAACCTTGGATACCTTGGTCCTAGGAAGGAAGGTTAGGAGGAAATAGTGTTGGTATGGAAGATTGCTTGATGTCATCCACAGTGTAAAGTTACATATGGACAAGAAAAAGATGTTTCTTATCTGTAACTATTGTTCCCTGACACGTAAATTTCTGTGTGTTCAAGACTTGTTCTGCATTTGTTCATTGGGGTGCCTGAAGGAGTCCTAAAGTCTTTCTCAGCCTCTGAAATCCTAAGAGGGGAAAGGGCTGGCTTTTCGGGGATTCATACAAAGTGTACAGATGTCACAGTCCTGTAAACAAACCCCTTTGGATATTAGTGAAGAAAAAATTATCTGGCATTCAGTATTTAAATGGATATATTTGCAATGAGAGTAAAAAAAATCCCCATACAGGTTAACACAAGAGTAACAGTTACAAATTAGAAGTACTTTTAATTTTTAAACTGATCAAGACTAAAGATATTTGCAAGATCCATTTATATGGAAACAGAGTTCTTTTTATGTAAATGAGTTATGGACAAGATCTGAAGATGCATACTTCAGCAAGTAAGGTAAATCTGTATCCTATAATGACCAAATACATTTTGAATTTGTCACCCTAATGCATATCAGTCTAAAATGAATTTATTTGCCTCTGAAAATATCTGATCTTTTCATTCATCAAAAAGAGGTAACTGATCTAGATGGCTCATAGGTTTAGCAACCTTGTGTTAATTCTTAAGTTTTATATTGTTAAATTGTATCATGAAATGTGTTCAGGGGAGCTTACAATCAAGTATGTACTTAAAATCAATTTAATCAAAGATTGCGCATTAGCTCCTTGTCATGTGATGATGGTATTTTAATTGATAGATGACTTAATATTAATTTTAGTGCCTTAGATACAATTCTCTGTATCTTTCTGTGTTTGAATTTCTTTGAAATCTAATTTCAACTTTACATGTGGTGTTTTTAATGTTTAACATTAACATGTCAGCATCCTGAAGATAAATAAGGTGGGCTTAAGAGTACCTATCAGTAAGTAGCTCAATAATGATGTTGTCACTTGATGAGACCTACACAGCAATTCTTCCATTTGTCATGGTCAAGTGTTGTAGTTGTTCTTAGTCTTTATTAATTCCTTTAGTTTTGTTCAGGACTTTCACATGGTTGTTCTTTACTGGAAACTTGAATACGAAGATGCTAGATCCTTTTATACATTGTAATAGTAAAACTAGAGAGGCGTTGGAGAGCAGAAGTATTTTGTTTTTCAGAAGAATGTCTTTAAATAGTTGGGCAACCCAACGGCTTTAACATTGAAAAGTTAGTGAGCTTTGCAGTCCCGAATAAGGAACATACACTTTGGCTTCAACATTCAGTTGTATATGAAATGGGAAATACTACTTTAAAAATCCAGAAAAATTAGCTAAATTATGGTGCTCACCAGCAGAATCTAAGTAAGTTTTAGAAAGATACCTAATTTATTAGACAAACTGCTAATAGATGGAAAAGGCAGACAAGCTTTTGAGCATATGTTTTCTTCTGCAGCAAGCATCAGGATAAGTGCAATGTGATGACAATTGTGTAATATTTGTGTTTACTGAGGTAATTCAAAGGGAAGAGGTTCTCTCTAGTGTATGAAGAGATGCTTGGGAGGAATGAGATACTAAAGCTGTGAAGCAAGTAAGGATTACTTGCAGAACTCTGTGTCCTGCAAGAAGAAGGACATGGGGTATTCCATAATAACTACTTCATGATAATATTTGGTGGAGTTATGGCTTTTGACTCTTAAACTTTGCATTTGAAGGTGTTTTGTAGGACTCCCTTGAAAGTCAGAAGGGAGAGTTAGAGGAATGGGTTTCTTGTGGGAAATGTGGGAAATCTGCATTTGATTACTGAATGTTTCTGGCCATTTTCCCTTCTTAGTGTGTGTTAATCCTAGTAAATAATACTTACTTGGGTTTGCCCACAGTTTCATGAAGCCTGTTAAGTTCTGCCATGTGCAACTCTAAAACTCACGGATTTTTCATAGTAAAAAGATAACTTTTAATCAGAAGATGTTAATAATTCATTTTCAAGATCTTAATAAAAATGCGTAACTCTTCTTGCAGGGAAAGTTAGATAAAGTCTGTTTTGTCTGATTTGAAGATCAGGTTTGTGTCTTGAGTGTTTTGGTGCTATGTACGCACATACATGGAGATAGGAGATGCTTAATACCATTTGTTCAAGTGTTTTAAGGCTAACTGGCTTCTGCTACGTGAAGTTCCATTTATATCCATACACTCTCTCAAATCAATTTGAAGTTCCTATTTGAGAGATTTGCAAGTGAGGGTGGTGGTAATTTATAAAAGCACTTAATATTGATACAAACATCAGTTTGAAATGAGTGGGAATAGACATTGGGGAAAAATAAAGCATAAACCTCTCAAAAATATATTCTAGTATCTCTGCAAGGCCAAACCTTACATTTCACTGTCACTGCTCACTTGTATTGGAGTCAGTACATGGTTAAATCATTAGTTTGTCTTTCAGGTGTGTTGGGGGGCATTGCTTTGTTTGCTTATGGGTTTTGCCTTAGATAATGACTTTTGGTGGTTTTTGTGTGTTTTGTATCATTTCAAGGTCGTTTGTATGCAATGCAAACAGGGATGAAGATTGATAGTAAAACCCCAGAATGCCGTAAATTTTTATCCAAACTTATGGATCAGTTGGAAGCTGTAAGTAGAATTTATTGCTTTCCTCAAAAATGATCATGATATTAATTTAATTTTCATTTAAACTTCTGTAAATACTGTCTCTTCTCTGCAGCTATTCTGCATGCAGGCATACTGTATGAACCTCGGTTGTATGTAAGAAATTGCAGAAGGATTGGAAGGAGATAAAGCTGTATGTGCATGCACATAATTGAAATTTTGCCGTAAGATTTCGTGTAGACAGTACAAATTACAATGCTTTATTTGTACATATTCTCATGACAAATCATAATTCATTATGAAGTTAATGCAGGTGTTCTAGAAGACTTTTTAAATTGATTTGCCTTTGATTCCTTGAAGTCTTAAGAGTTACTTTCACTGCTGTAGGGCTTAACAGCCTAGTCCTTGGATGCTTTTGAAATCTTTAACCTAAACTGTTGTATCTAGGGAGCTTTTTAAAATATTCTTTAAAAGACGAAGATACTTCTGGTTGTATCCTGTACTGGAGATTGGAGGTTTTATTTTATGAATTTTTGTAAGCACAGTCTAATCTGTGTGGGTAAGGGTCTATGCCATTCTCTTCTGAATGGACCTGATACTATTAAAAACCTTTAATAAAACAAGAGTTAAACAAAGAAAGGTGAGATTGTTATGCAGATGGTCAGCTTATGTTACAGGAACTGTTTATGTTCGTACCCTGTAGTTTTCAGTATTCTCGAGGGAAGAAGTTTGTTGATTTTAAGTTCTAAGTGCTCATTTGGAAGCAGAAAGTAATGTTGAAAAATGAAGCAGCGGTTCTTTTTTTTGGTCAGTATTGGTGATTCCATCCAAAATCTAGCAATGCCTGAAGAGTTTGTGTGCAAGTAGTACAACAGCCCTCAGTTTTGAAAGATGGATGACTTAGAAGTATTCAAGGCCAGGTTGGATAGGTCCTGAGCAACTTCATCTAGTGAATGGCATCCCTGCCCACAGCAGGAGAGTTGGAACTGGATGACCCTTAAGGTCTTTTCCAATCCAAACCATTCTGTGATTCTTCAGGAAAAAATGAAACATGAACCATTTGTCCTTTTTTTTGGTAACATTTAGTTCTTGCTTTTTTTATCTTTTATTTTTTGCAATGGAAAATTCAGTGTACAGTGACTTCTTGGTGTGTTATTTCATTGGATTTTGACGTCATTAATGGGTCTGGGGTTTATGTTCAAAGGGAAAGAGATGGCAGGAGAGGTGAGATTAAAACTCAATAAGATTTTGCTCTTCATTTCCTAATAATTGTTGGAATTTTCTGGATTACCTGTGGTACTGAAGCAGTTAATGTCCAGCATTCAGTTACCCTTTCTGTTTCAAAATTGAAAAGACTAAAAAAGCAGCAAAAATCCATAGTTTCACCTTTTGGTTACTGGTAAGATTGTCTGTGTGACAACTGACGCACAAGTATTGAAGATTCTTCTATCTGAGTGGTGGAAGGACGGAGAAAGCACTCCTAATCAAGTCTAATAGAGCAGTTTTGGGGCTAGGAAGTTCGGATTTATGGAAAAGTTGGACCCCTGCTGTTACTTAGTAGCTGCCGTTTCCAGTCTGTTCGTAACCACCAGGGGGCGCAGAGGGGTGCGGTTCAACTCTGTCAAATTAAACCTAAATGCCTTGATTTTTAGGTTGAAATTTTGTATCAGTGTTTAAAACACCAGTACTGCTGTATTGAATCACAGATTGTGTGAAGGATAATTTCAAAAGTAAACATCTTGGTTAACTGTAATACTTTTAGAAATGCAACAGTGTTAGTCATGTGTTTGAAATTATTGAGCATCAGATCAAGTATAGGAATCAGTTATTTTCTGAGTGTGAGGTATACAGATAGGTTGGGGAAATATATGTGTATACCAATAGCTTTCTTCCTGAGTTAACTTCAGTGTTTGAGTGTTTCATTTGAACTTACGAATTCTGGTACTTTTACAAGAGAATTACACTTTGTAAAACACATACTTCTTGAAAACTACATAGAGTAGTTAGATGAAAGCCTTTAAATTTAAAGTTCTATTTGGAAAACTTATATTTAACTACTGAAATCAAGTAACTTTTCTGGTAATGTCCTATGTCTTAGAAAGTTGGCAGCAGTCTAAAAAACATGGAAATGCTGCCTGCATGATTAAATTTTCTTCGCACGCACAGTGAAAAATAACTACCATTCAGAGATTGTTTTTAAATCTTTTGGCAAAATAAAGGCTGCAGGTTAGTATCATGCAGTGTTCCTGTTTTTGTTCTCTAAGGATAACCTGAGATTTCCTTATGTGCAAACAGTAAGCCTATTCAGAAGCTGTAAATCCACCTGTTGTAACTGTTGGAGGGCTGTTTGCTTTACTGATTTTTATTAGGAAACCTGAGGATTCTTGTACTCTAACATCTTTGAAAAGAGGTCTTTGAATTGAAATACACTGCTTACACTGGAAATTCCAGTAAATCCATAGGTCACTAGATCGGTCAAGGTAGGGCTCAGATACTTTGAAACATGTAATGGACTGCAGTGAAATAACCTTACAAGGGGGAAGATACATGATCACTCTGATCTACAGCACCTTTGTAAAGCATGCATTACTTTACCAGTTGAACTGTGTTGAATCCTGACACAGGCTTCAGAATACTAAGGGTATTTCAGATACTAAGGGAAAAAATATCTGTTGCTATTTCTTCACAGTATTATAGTTGTGTTTATTTTTAACTTTGGGGGGAGGGGGGTGGTTTTTATAAGCATTTTGTGACTGAAGCTTCAGAGCTACTCATTCGTAATATTTCTCTCTTTAAAAGAATGTGCTTTCTCTTTCACATGCTGCTTTTAGCCTTTGTTATGTTGGAAGCTGTAAAACAAAGCATAAGTCGTTTCTTTTTAAATTGTACTTGACTTTGTTTAAATCGGCAAGTTCTTTTGTGTTTGGAGAATTGCTATGCTCTAATAAAGTGATTAATGTATTTTTCCAACATTTTTCAGATGAAAAAGCAATTTGGTGATAATGAAGCAATTACTCAGGAAATTGTTGGTTCTGCTCACGTGGAGAATTATGCCTTGAAAATGTTTTTGTATGCAGACAATGAAGACAGAGCTGGGCAATTTCATAAGTAGGTGAAAATCTTTGGGTTTCTTATCTGAGTTAAGATACTGGTCAGGGAGTGTGCATATCCAAATGCTCTTTAATTTGACTGGAAACAAGAATTGGGCTTTAATATATTGTTTTTCTCTTCTGGAAAACTCCATTTGTTACAACTTTTAGGTCTCTAACTTCACACATTAACTGGTATCCTTCCCCTTATATTCCTTACAGGTTTGGTCGCCTACTGGCAAGCCTTCTAAAATTGCAGGCTAATATTGTGCTTTATTTACATCACGTGTGTTATAGTTTCTGTTGATTAGTGATAGTAAAATAGCTGTGATGATCCGTTATGTAGTTTGGTTTACAGCAATTACTACAGCACATTCCTGTGTTTTTCTAACCTGATACAGGATTTCGGATGTTCTACATAGAATATTCTGAACTAGAAACTAAGTGCAGAACACGTAACCAGTTTTAAAAAGTACTAAACATTTTCTGCACAGTAGTTAGGAGACAATCAATATATTGCTAGATTTAAACATTGTGAAGCAGCTTCTGTAACATCAGATTAAAAGGAAAAAAAATAGCAATGTTTGGCTTGAAATAAGCCGGTATGATCTAAGATGACAACTCCTAAAATGTGGTTCTGAGAGACTGACATTACCAACTTAGCAAAATGTTTTCTTTTTTGCAGAAACATGATAAAATCCTTTTATACTGCAAGTCTCCTGATAGATGTTCTAACGGTATTTGGGGAGCTCTCTGAAGAGGTAAGTGTCAGGTATATGAGTGTATTATCTGACTGCTTTTCCAAGCACAGACGTTGCTTTTATAATCCATGAATATAAATTTCAAAGAGCATAGGTTCTAATAGTGTAGCCAAATACTTGTTAGTAAGCCATAAAGAATCATGCTAATTATTTCAAGTCATATGTGAAATGCTAGACATCTGTTAGAAGATGTTTCATGACAAGTATCAGTTAGAAATTCAAAGTTCGATTATTACTGTGGGACGCATAGCATTACATTGAGTAAGTGGGAATACTTATAGGGGAAAAACGATGCAAGGTTCCTGACTTTTCCCATCTTCACATTTTTCCATGTCCTGCTTGACATTCACAGACTTGACATCCTGTATGTAAATCCCCAGTCTGATAAGTATGCCTAATGTCCAGTCATACTTGCTCAGTTGTTGTGGCTACTTTCATTTGTAAACATTGGAAAGAAGGTAAAAGAATGGTCTTGATAGTGGTGCACTTCTTGAGTACTATAGGATGTAAGTGTAGATACTAAAGATAGGTCTTAGCCAAGCGAAATGCTTGCTGAAGAGTTCTTACAAGATTCTCCCATTTTCTGTAGCCTGAGACTATACCAATCTAAAATTTTCACCTTATCAAGAGGCACAAGTAAGTTTGCTTTTTGATGTGTTCTCTTAAAACTGCCTGCTCTGCACCCTGACATCCTTTACTGGATCCAGTTATAACACTTCCTAGAAGCCAGAAAGTGAATGCACATTTGCACATTGAATTGGACTGAAAAAACCCAATCTTAGTGTGTAGGAATCCAGTGCACAGAACAGTGCACTGATCCATTGACTCCTCAGAGTACCTGAAGCAATCCTGCTTTGAAGATGGAAGAAATTTTTACAAATGTCAGTGCACAATGCTAGCAGTGGTATGTTTTCTACTGTGTGTTGGCGTTTTTTACTGTTGATGCTGAAAGGACAGAAATGCTTTGTAATTGGAAAGAAGCAGAATTCTCACTGTGTTTAATTGCTGAAGACGATAAAAGAGAGCATACAAGAAACACAGAAAAGATTTGCTCTTCTGTATAGCATCATTACATTTCAACAGTTTCCTTATCCATTCTCAAGGGATGATGGGACAGCTATGACTTGACTGTCTTAGACTTTTGCAGAAGCTTTTGTTTGCCTGAAAAACACTCAGCCTAATACCTGGTTATATAGTATGACATCTGTATTCAGACCACCTGCCTAATTTTTCAATAGATAATTGAAATTGCCTTCATATGTATCGACTATCAACTATTTAAATCAACAGGAAAAGGCATAGAAAGCAGATATTTGAAACCTAGAATCAGATGTTTTTAAATGGCAAGTGATTGATTTTTGGGCAGTAGGAATGGATTGTGTCACAGATGAGGAGTGGATGTTCTATATCTCCATATTAGAGCTAGGCAAAAGGATTTTCTGGAAGATGTGTTTTACAAGACAGCTTAGATGAGATCAGTAGGAAGCTCTGCAGTAGCAGCGTTCTTTTTGTTTACCTCAGTAGTAGCATTCATTCAATAGGACGGCCTTCTAAAAGGGACAGCAGTGATGTTAAAAATAAACCAAAACCAACAGCATTTCACTTCAGTTCTGGAACGATAAGCTTTGCAGTTGGGATGCAGGACAGACATCAAACAGTTTGTTCACTTCTCCTCTCTCCATCCAGCATCTTGGGTGTGAGGGTTGGGGGTGCTTGGCCCATCCTTAAATATGCTCTCCCCAGGGCACCACCAGATGGCGGAGGGTCTCAGCTATGTCCCGAGGTGGGTCCACTGGAGCTGTTTTTATCCAGCATGGGGCAGCCCTGGCCTCTCCTGACAGACACCATTCCTGCCATGCTGAGTTGCCAGCACCTGGGATGGACACCTGATACAACAGTGTCCTCACACTTTATCAAAAAATAATCGCCATATTAGAACAGAGGGGAGATGTACAGGCTCTTAAATATTGCGTAATAATCTTCTCTAAAAGTACCGTACTCTGGATGTGTGTTTTCTGCATTTTGTGGCTTCTACTGTGTTTGTTAAAAATAAAGGAATTTAATCTGTAACACTGACTGACCAGAAATGATTATTAAAACAAAGTTTAATAGAAAGCCATGTTTTCCAATTGCACTTTTCCTTTCTGAGGTGGAGTGAATGCATTTTAATAAATCTGTCATCAGAATAGGCTTTTTTTCTGGAGAACATCTTATTTTCAAAAATGAAGACCGTATCTTTCTCCCGGGGTGCCTGAGCATCCTGGGTGATACAATGTATTAAATAAGAGCAAGGGAGCTTGCTGGAGATACCCTTTGCATTTTGTCTCTCAACCCTGTTCTAGATGACAGTGCAATAGGCTTTGTGAAGTACAGTATTGAGTTTCACTTCATTAATTCTCAGAAACTTTGGATTTAATTTCCAAATTAATTTTTAGTTTTTTAATTCAAAAGTTAATTTTTAAAATTTTGGTGTTGATGTGAAGCATGCTATCATAACGTGCATTGTTCATTTGGGCAAATTATTCTGCTCATCCGTCCACATTTCTCATCTGTTTATATTCAGCCTTGTTCCTTGATTTATATTACCTCATAACTGTCAGAACTGGTTGTTTTCCATACAACTTTTGACAAAGTAGTTGATTTGCATAATCAGTTTAAGATTTCATGCAACAATTGAGAACTCTTCCTGGATTATTAAACAAATACTGTTGTAACAGTCCAAGGAGATATAAACTGGTCAATTTTCATTTCATGTTTTGATATGTTAAAAGTTGTACCTAGGAACAGTAAAGTATATTCTAAAAAACAAAATGGAAAATCTCAATGTCACAGAATATTAAAAACAAATCACGTTAATCTGCAATTACATCAGCCTTTCTGTATTCATGCTTTTAAATATATTTTTCAATTTTAAAACAATATAATTAGAAAAGATTTCATATTTCTGATCAGCAGCAGTATCATTTTAAGTTTCAAGTATTTAAAATAAATAATCATTTAAATTTGTGGAGATAGGAAGCTTTCTTCATTATTTCATGTCAGTAATTACTACACAGTGCTATGCCTTTCATACTTTCATATACAAGACCTTTCATGGTCTTGGTATAATTTATTTCCTTTTCCTGACATTTCCTGCACTAATTGAAGATCTCCACATTTTCCTTTCATGCTGAGATCTTGTTAGAGCTGTTCTTTTAATTATTTTTTTAAATTCACCTATTAATTTTACACGTTGTGTATCTTTAAAAGGGTGTCAAATGACAGCAGAGAAAGTGGAAAACATGTTTATATTTCTCTTTTGAATGCATTAATTCACAGAAGTGAGTGGTTAAAATGACTGGCCTTTTCCTTCCCCCAGAATGCCCAGCACAGGAAGTACGCCAGGTGGAAGGCAGCATACATTCATAACTGCTTAAAGAATGGAGAGACTCCTCAACCTGGCCCCATTGGACTGGAAGGAGAGAGCTTTGGTACGTATTTCCCTTTTCTTTTTAAGAGAGCAGAGGGCTGTGCCAAGGTGAAGTGGTGGTATGCACAGTTCTTCAGGGAGCACTCCTTAGGAAGCACAGCTTCCCCAGTTGATGTTCTGATGCCTTAAATCCATTCACAATGGGCTGCCTTCTACTACTTCTTTTCAGCTTCTCCTGCTGTTATTTTTATTGGACCTTACTGTGTGATTGACTTATTTAATAAAACTTCTTTTTCTTTGTAGTGGAGATTATTATTTTCAATACAGCTACTCTCTAAGAAGTCATTGTCAGCTTTGGGCCAGCACCATACATTTCTTTAACCACAGACCTTCTGTTAAATCTGTTCTGTAAAGTTATGATCCTTTTGCCAGTTTATCCTGTCTCAGAAGTTAAGTAGGAGTTGAAAGTGGACTGATCATAAGTGAATTCAACTTCAAAGCAAAGATCTGCTTGTGAGACAACCCCCTTTCTCCCTGTGTAATAATGTGGGTTTCAAAACAGGTTTATGGCCTACTCAGTACATACTGAGTTGGATTTTCTGCCTCTTTCTCACTCATCCTCCTTTTCCTTGTGTTTTCAGTTGTTCCTTCTGGCTACCTGAGCTCCCTGTACAGGATTCCTCGAGGTTCCCACTTTATCTAACAGTTAAGGAGGTGATTTCTAAGGACATCCACTTAACCAAACTGAATGTGTATCAGAACAAGTTGTTTTGCTTTCAATAGTGATCAGTTTCATTGGTTTTGGTAGTGACCAGTTTCTTTGCTTTTCTCCTCAATGCAGATTGTATACAAATTTTAAAGGTTGATCTCCTATGAAATAGGATGTCATTGAAATGGATATTTTCACTATGCAAATTAAAACAGACTAATTCTGCGCAATGACAACCTGTGTATCATTCTTCACATACCTTAATGGAACAACTAAGAACATCAAATAATTTGTTATTTTTCTTCTGAGCTGGCATGTGAGACTTTGTGGGCTGTCAGTTAAGTTGATGCTAATTTATCTCTTAAGCTTGAATTTAGTAATACAAATTTCTCCAAATAAAAAGGGTCAATAAACAAATCTACAGTGCAAGAGGGAAAAATCTAGCTTGTAGAGCATGGCTTGTATCTAACCTGTAGAGCCACCTTATTGAGGTGGCTACATAAAGGTTTGTGAACATATGTATTAATATAGATAATCAATATATTTATACATGCACACACATATGAATTATACATGTATATACACATAAAAGTAATTGTTTGTTTGTTTACATTCATTTGTGTTTGGGGTCTGTACCTGAGTCTTCAGTGGATTTTGAAGTCTGAACTTGTAATTTGCTTGTCGTAAGTTACGAGTAGGCTTGTAATTTCCTACACATTAGTTTTATTTTAAACATATCAAAACATTAGGAAACTAGTTTCTCTTCTGGTTCTCAATCTTTTCATCATGCAATCTCATATTTTAATTCTTCTCCACATTGTAATTTATATGTCCTAGACAGTGTTGCATTAAAAAAAAAGTATATTACCTTTTTTTTTTTTTTTAAGGAGAATGTGTATTGAACATCTATTGCAGCTTATTATTATCTTTGTAGTGTCTAAAAGCCTGGGTGCCAAGTATAATTTATTTTCAGTATCCTGGATAAAATACTGTTAATGTATTAGTACTCCAGAAACACTGTAACATAAGGAAATTCAAATACTTGTGAACAAATACCGAGTATGATAGTTTTATTTCCAAGCTACTTGTTTATTCTTGTTACTATGTTTTCCTAACCTAAAGACACCCTACTTAAACACTTAAACACTGGAATGGGTATCTTACCCACTGAAATATGCTTCAGTCTATGCACAGCTGTATTTGAAGTGAAGTATTAGCAAACTAATTTCTTCTTCAACATACGACCTTTGCCAAGGCAGTTTTCTTAATTGTCCATGCAGCTGTAGCAAGAGATACTTGGAATGCAACTCCAACTGCAAACATCACCACATCTTTGTCAAATTACACCAGGTTGATGATTTAATGGAGACTGCAACATGTGAGAGAAAAATCTCTTGTTATATTGAGTGTAATGAATAGCTCAGTTAAATATTTTCAGCCTTAAGATGAGTGCTCTTTAGTGGTCTGGCTCATAGTGTGGTAAAGCTGACCTGATTACGTGAAGTGAATTATGAATTTTAAACAACTACAAAAATAGAATTTCTAAGTAAACATTACAAAGCTTTTGCTTAAAATCCATATGTGCAACCTGTAGAAGCTAGTTATTTCTCAAAAGCAACAAATAGGCTCTTTCTTGATTTTATTAATGCGGAGAGGTAACTAACTTGCTCTAGGCTACAAAAGAAACTGTTGTAGGAAGGAAAACAGAATTCAGGCTTTCCTCAAATCCTTGGTATTCCTTGCAGTTCATTACAGCTGGTTATGGGAATTGGTGAAGACTCTTGCTTTCATTACCAGGTTATGTCTACATGCAACTTAAAAGGGATGCAAATGCTGAGTGAATCAAAATTTTAACATCCTTTTTGATAGAGTGCCCGCAAGATCTGTAATTTGCCAATATGTTGTTTGGTTGTTTTGTTGTTGAATTGTATTTCATGTAGAGAGATTATTTCTCACACTCCTATTTTCTGGGAAGTGAAATGAAAAATATGTGTTGATGTTTATTTTTGACAGTTAGCTCCATAGTGTAGGTGTCCATAATGTTTCACAGAACAAGACAAAAATGTGATGCAAATTAATTTTCATGAGAAGAATCAGTAAAAAAGTGTTTCAATTCTTGCTTTGTGCATCATAAGAAGAAAAGCAGTATTGTTTGAATGTATGACTGGACCTTCCCCATTCCTTTCTGCTTGCTCATTTTCTTCCTCCCCTAGCATGTGGAAAAAGTCTGTTTAAACAGAGTGAAACTAGGTCTCTGTAGCTTGACAAATTACCATTTTTTTCCGAAGTGTTATTTTTTTTGTGATTCTTGAAAACCATACTGTAACTCTTGGAGATGTTTTTACAGTAACATAGGCATGCTTTATGCAGTTCTGCTGTTGGATTTATGGATGCTTCTGTCAGGATGCCACCATGGAAACCTTAAAATGACACGCTTAATTTATTAATGCAGTTGGAATACAAGTCCTAGAGTACACATAAAGGTTACTTAGCATTAGCCCTAGGTCATCCAACAAGATTTTACACTGATGGAAAAAAATGGAAATAATGAAATATTTGAATATAAATGGTCATGATATAGCCACAGTAAATACATTAAATGTAATCACTTTCATTGCAATATATAATATGTAGGCTACATTTCCATTACAGACTTTCAGAAAACCTTAATAGTTCCATCTAGTAAAAAGAATAGTGTGGGAAGCTGATGGGTTTTTGAGTTCATTTCTCAATGTTGGGGGAAAAAAAATATTTGTTTGGTTTGTTTTTTAAAAGCAGTGTTCAAATAGAACCTTACATTGTGAATCTTTTAGCAACATCTCAAGCGAAAGAGAAACAATGCAGCAGAATGAAAAAAAGAAAAAAAAAAATTGATAGATTATAATTCTCTGAACTCAATAAAAATAGGAGTCCACAGAACTGGAGGAGTCTGGACTCCTTAAAAATAAAAATGTTGCTAATTTTATATTTAGTGCACTGATCTGCTGTAGTTGTCGTGATCAGTGCTTGCTTACACTAGAAAAGGGAATGCCATTAAGCCTTGAGAATCCTCTGTTTATATAAAAGTATCTTTGGATGGTTGGTTATGGGCCTCGGATGATTATTTCACAAAGCCTTGCCTTCAGTAAATAAATGATTTTCAAAAACACAAACAAGTGGTCTGGGTATACTGTAGCTCTGCAGAAAATTTAAAGAGCTCATGGATTCGTTATGCTGGGATTCAAACACGAAGGCTGATGAGGTTCCAAGACAAAAAACTCAGCTGGAGCCGAAATGAAATGTAAAACAATTGTGTCACTGTTCCACAGCCTAGTATTTCAGCATCTTTAAGCAAATTGTAGGGAACTTTGAATTCTAGGTTATTACTGCTGCATGAGAAAATAATTTTCTGATTTTTTAGCGTTCATTCCCTGGGAAATTTTTTTTTTTTCAGTTATATTATGGATGTTCTAATTACAGAATTTAAAACCTCTGTTGACTTAAAAGGATTTCAGGCTGCTAAAAGTGAACATTTATCTGGCACTACTGTTAAAAAACTATTCACAAATACTGAAAGTGGGTATCTTAAAATGTTTCTGATACTTTAGTCTTTGATAAAGAATATTTTAAGTATTTGCTTTCCAGAAAGAATAGTTACAATGCTTTTATGATATTTGGGCACTTTAAAGACCTAAGAAGACTTAATTTAAACAAAACTACTTTTATGTTTAATACAGTTTTAACATTGGCCAATTGCATAATGAGCAAATCAAACAGTTGAGCTTAATCTTTTTGTACAAATAGCTGATTAAAAAGTAGATTGCCCTTTTGTGAATTTGCCTCTTGCCAGCACTGTCATTACAGGTGGTCACCACTTCTAACTTTTTTTGATTGTTTTTAACATTGCGAGACTTTAACCCTTTGAGTTCATGTCTTCCATGGCCAGTGTTGCCCACAGCATTGCACTGTTACAGCAGTGAGTAGAGACCCTGAACTATGCAGTGCGGAAGTTGGAAACTGAAACTGGGAATGGCTTGGAGAGAAGATGGGAGCAGTGCAAGAGAGGCATAAATATGGGGCAAGGGGTTGCAGATATGGGACATGTCAGTGCAGAGAAAGAAATCAGAATTGCCTTGAGAACCAGATAAGGGCAACAGGAAGCTGAAAGGGGAAGAATAAAGGAATACATGCATTAACAGGTTAAATGTGGGTATGAAATTGCAGGTAATTCTCATAGCTGAGATACTAAGCACAGTGGAAGCATGTTTTCTCTCACTGCATCATTCTTAAAAATGGCTTAGAAGTTTTTACAACAGCTTTCCCAAAATCCTAGCTTCCAGCAGACACCCAGCTTGGAAAATTCAACTTTATGGCTAGAAATTGACCAAGCTATAAATAATTGGTAACAGTGTTACAAGTAATATTTGGCAGCCTCACCTTCAGACAGCATGATGAGTGTTGTGCATAACTATTTCATTCATTTTATGTATAGTAAGCCTCTGTGGTTTTGATAATTTTTTTCTGAAACGGTTTAATTTTTTTTTCAGTTAACACCAAAACCATTGAAAAATACAGCATTCAAACAATGGTTTCCTATCATTACATTATTATTTAAAAGACAGCAATGTTTACTCTTGAATCTCACCTTTTGCCAGTTTTCAGACATTTAGTTTTATTTCCGTGCATGTTAGCCACATGATATTGCAGTATGAGCTACTAACAAAAAATACAGCAAAAGAAAAATCTGGCACCTTAAGATATTCTTTGTCTTCCAGAAACCTGTCAGGTGTTCATTTGCATGTGTCAGAAATTGTTCCATAAAACCACAGTGTATTTATTAAAGTCCACTAAAAATTTTCTCATGACAATACTTGATTTTACTCTGCTTTATAGCCTTTTATTTTAGTAAATCTTATTGTGAATTACAAGGTGTTCAGGCATTTTTCATAAAGGTAGCATGCAAAGTTTTTCTGGGAGGAAGAAGGACTCACATGGGAAGCAATTCTGATATTTGTAATAGTAATATTTTTAATAGTAGACCATTTAATTATTAAGCAGTAGAAGTGTTTGCATAACACATAGTCTTGTGTAGTTGAAGATCAGTGTGGATTTCTTAAAAAACATCTCTTCTGCTAGCTCTACACACATACAAGTTTTGTGCTCCCATTTTTCTTTTGTTCCCTCTCAAGCACTGACTGTTAAAAGAAGCAATTCCCAAAACTGTGCTTGTTCCATCTGACATCATTGATATAGGTGAACACATACACAGTAAATGGAAATTAGTTGTTTTAAACTGAACTGAATTCAAATGAAAGAGCAGGAATCAACCATATATTCTAAATTAACTGGATCATTAGCCTTTAAAGTAATATTAAATAAACTAGACCAGAATCTTAAGAACATGACTAGATTGAAAAATATGTATATTCTTTGTGCATGCTATGGGATATATTGAACCTTGTTATTCTTATAGCTCATTATGTGCTCTAACTGTTCTAGATGCAATTACGACTTAGCTAAGATGCATTTAGTTTCTTGTTTGGTATTACTTTCCCAAAGTTCCTCTTGGTTTCTATTTATTTGGGATTTGATATGGGGTAAAAGAATTGGCACTGTCTAGCCTTTCATGAAGAGTTTGTAAGGCAAATACAGTTTTCCATATTCTGGTTCATGTATATGTTAAAGTGTAAGTTACTGCCTGTTTCTAGTAACTTGTTCAACTTCTATGGATGCAGTACATGAAGGTATAACAAATTGTTCTAATGAGACAGCTTATTCAGATCAGTAAGGAAATGATTCTTCAATTTGAACAGAAGAGATCTTTGAAACTATGTGAGTTTCTAGATCTTTATTGTATGGTATGTTGCTTTTTACCTTTTCAAATCAACTCTATGTGATTTGGGTTGATGTTTTATGTCACACTGTGTGGGGGCAATTTTTTTAGCAATAAAAATTTGAAAGGAGGTTTTAAGGAAAGCCAAAGCTTTCAAGTGTTTGTACATAACAGTTGCAGTAATTCTTATTTTCTGTCATTTTAGCAGATGCTGAAAGGGAAGAAGCGGGGTCGTCTTCTGTCCATGGTGGAACAACTCAACCATCATCATCATCATCATCTACATATGAAGCTAACAACATACCAACTAGTAATTACACTGGCATACATATACCACCAGGTGCCCATGCACCAGCCAACACTCCAGCTGAAGTACCTCATAACACAGGTATGTCCAAATCACACCTCAAAAATCCATGCCTTTACTGGGAGATGAATTCTTGCCCAAATTCTAGTCCATCACATATAGAGTAGAATAACACAGTATTGTGTGGCAAAAGCACCTTCATAAGCTAAAATGTAAAAATGCCATTTGAAATATTTTTTAATGTTTTTTTAAAATATATAAATCGTATTTTGGAGGACTTCTACAGAAGACATATATGGACTAAGAAAGTGAAGGTTCTTGCAGACAATTTTTTTGTCTTCTCTTGAATCAGTAAAATGTTGCGTTGCAACATCTGTACTGTAAAACACAATTTGAATATTTCACTTGATAGATGAAATTGTATTCCTTCATTTCATATGTAGCTTTCTCTGTGGAGACAGGCTGCTGTTCTTCATGTGGAAGCTTGTCCAACATAGTGTTGAAGTTGCTACAACTCTCTAGTAATCATGCCTGATGTACCATTCATACTGATTTGGTTTGGCTTGTGCTCCTTTTCCCATGCAAGTGCTTTAGTGTGATTGACTTCAGACAATATTATTAATGGGAATTTTGTCCCTACTGCTAAACATACTGGCTCCTACATCTTTCTTATTATTATGTGTAATTTTTGGACCAAAACCAAGTTCTTAAAAATTACAAGTTCCTTCCCAGATGCTGTATTTAAAAAAAAAAAAAGTATTAAGTGATTGGTAAATACAACTTTTTACCTTAGGGGAACTTTTTATAATAATCACAGAATAGAATTATTAATTAATGATTAATAAGAGTAAAATGTTGAAAGCTCTTCATTTCAAGCCTGATGATCAATTATTGTTCAGATACATTTTTATATTATGGAACATATGAGATTTTTGTCGCACAATCCCTCCTTTTATTTTACTTTCTCATTTTAAAAATGCTTCACCCTATGAAGAGTTCAGGATGCTCTTTTCTTCAGCTTTATCAAAGGGAAATCCTTCAGATAGGTAGGGGATTTTTGGGTCTGTGAGGGAGAGTATGGGGGTTTTTTTACCAGATCTGAAAATTACAGAGTATGTGCCTTGTTGGAATACATGAATTCTGTGCATTACATAGTTTTAAGCCCACCAGTCATTCAATGGAGTGACGTAATTTAGAAAAATTACTATACCCTCTTCCTACACAGCAGATGTTGTAGAAATAACTATACCAATCTGGTGTGTTCTGGACATACTGCAAAAACACAGTTTTGGAGCAAAGCAATTGAGTGTACCTAAAATGGGAATACAGATACAAGAATGTTTCACAGCATAAAGTGCTGTTTCTTCTTCTAGCACCACTATTTCCCTTTTAAACTTAGCTCCCTTTTTTATTCTCACTAATTGTTTTCAAAGGAATTAGGAAGGAGACAGTTTGCAAGTGTGAGGTGACAGGCATGGGGCTTTAAAAATATAATAATATAGACTGCCTCTGGTATTAGAATGTAGAATTCAGATTTGAAATATAAAAGTTTACTCACACTTTTCTTTAGCAGGTTTTCCTCAATACACTAGGGTAACCAGTGTCTCTTGGACTAGTATTTTCTTATTTTTTAGTGCTTGAAATTTAATGTCTGTGAAATCCTGTAAAGTGGATGACAGACTCTACGTTCTTCTGTTTTATTTTGTAAAACATTCATATTTGAAGTGAAAGCATTAAAATTATTGTTAGAAATTTTCAGAATTAGTAAGCTTTCAGCTGCTAAATTTGAAAATCAGTAAGTGTACCTGTTCTGTTTTGTTTGCTTACTTTTAAAGCCAATAAGTAAGAATAATCCAAGGCCATTTTTTTGCGTTGATTTGCAGGAGTGACAAGTAACACCATTCAGCCTACTCCTCAGAATATTCCTCTAGTTGATCCTTCCCTTTACAGCGCTCAGTCTTCAGGTAGGCTTGTGGCATTTGTATTGTTGTACATTGACGTACTGTGTCCTCTGTGTCTCCCCTGCACTGAAGGAAGAAGTTTGAGAAATATTGTCATTGTTACCTGAATGCTATTCCAGAATTTTAAAAAGAATGGACAACATCTAAGCATTGTGTTGCTAAGAGTTTAATAGTTTCTGAAAGCTGTTACAATATAGTGTTGTCTGTCTGACTACTTTGAACCAATGAGCTATCATTGTGTAAGGCGTTTTATTTTTCATATTGTTGCTTCTCAGGTGAGGGTCTGATATACTTTGCAAAGCCTATATTCCTGATAGCCTTGCTAAATTATATTTTTTGTAATTAATACACATTCCCTTTACTTAAAATTCATTCTACAGGGTCAGCATGTAAGTTACTTATTAACTTCATAAAATAATTCATAAAACACTCAAGTTGTGTTTTCCTGCAGAATAATTGTGCGTGCTTCCTGACTGTAAGTAGTACCTGTGTTAAATGAAACAATTTATAAGGTACTGCTAATGATGTTACTTTGATATACCATTAATCAAGGCTTTTATCTTCTAAGATGTCGTCTGTCTTTGGTGTTGAAATCACTGATAACCTATATCATATGTATTTTATGTCCGCTTGCATATTCCATGCTTTGAAATGTACACATAAGGGCTAACCTTAGGGAAACCACAGCCTGTGGAAGAGTAGTAACTGACAATAAAGCTGGAATCATCCTAGATTCTAATTTGAACACTCATGTACATTTGGACAAAGAGTTAACTCTTTTCTAAGAATTTTTTTTTAATAGAGAAAATAGTATTAAAAAACTCCGTAAATTACATCTGTTTCTAATAATCCGATTTTTCTTGGCAATATAACAAGGATGTTGAGTGAGGAGGAGGTCTCGAAATCCTGGTACAAAATCAGTTCACATTCTTCCCTACAGTTTATCCTCATCAGGGAAAGCTGATAGTATACATAATTGCTATGATAAGTTCTAGTGCTAACCACAGTGAAACATTGTCTGTTATGACTACAAAGTTTATATAGGTATGCTTTTGTATTTTATAACTTACAAATATTTAGTTACTTTATTATGTTGTTGAAGAGTGTGTCTGTTAAAGTAGCTTTCCTGAAAAAGCATTTTTGCTTCAATTGAATGCTATAGTAGGAATTCAATGTTTAACTTGTTTTTAGTCTGCTGGCATAAGAATGCTTAAGGATGTTTCCATTTTAATGTACTAGAAAGCCATTTTTATAGAAGATGTCTTAAAAATAGAAAATTTTGCCACTAATAGAGCCATATTAACCTCTAGTATTCTTCTGAAGAGCAAAAGGTACTATAGGTGCTGTAGTTTTTCTGGCATATTATTGTAATCACAGAATCACAGGATAGCTTGAGCTGGAAGGGACCCAGAAGGATTGAGTCCAACTCTTATGTGAATGGCCCATACCGGGATGGAACCCACAGCCTTGACATTGTTAACACCATGCTCGGGCCAACTGAGCTGGAAATAATGCTTCATGTGGCAGTAACTCATTTCATTGAAAACAACACCTCAGACCTGTAGCTGAAACATTGAAACTTGGTGATAGTTTTTGAGTTTTGGGGACTGCTGTGGGGATTTCAGTAGCTCCTTAACTGAAATGGCTCAAAGTTTTACTTAAGTTTTGCCATAGTAACTGCTAGTTGGAAGGCAGATTTTATGGTGTTTGGAAGCAAAGCTTTCATGTTTAACTAGTTTAACATGATCTTCTAGACAGTCATTGTAACAGGTTTTTTGGTAACTACTCTGAAAATTTTAGTCATCATTGTTTCTTGGTTTTAATGTTCGTTTCTGGTTGTCAAAAATGTCATAATTTTGATTGAAACTTTAATTTTTTCTTAAGACATTCCATTATTCAATATCTGAATAGTATCAGTGCATTGCTCCCTCTTACCACCTTCCTGAGATAACCTGGTTTAATAAGTACATAAATAAAAAGGAATCATGTTTATGAGAACGCGTCGTAAGTAATATTGTGTAATTAAGAGATTAAGACCCTTGCTGAGCGCCATGATAAATCTCTAACGTGATCTAACCTGAGTATTTGCATGCCTGCATTCCTCCTCTGCACATCAGTTGTGTCGCTACAAGTTTGAGTCTTGTAACAGCTCAAAGTGTTACATTCTTATGAGGGAGTGCTGCAAAAGTGCACCCAGAGAGGTGATAGAGGTCATACAGTAGGTTCTTGGTTTGAAAGCTCAGGAAACAGTGTCGGTTACACAGGAGTCTGAGAGGGCGCAGGGGATGTGTCAGCAGAGGTACAGTGACAGTTTTGTTTGCATGTGTGGAATTAAGAAGCTTGAGAGCAGTGGAAAGTGTTTGTCCTTGCCTGTCACTGTCTTGTTGTGCATTCTTCTCCTCATGCTACTGAGGAGTCCTTTCTATGCCAACAGTGGCCTTGTTCTCTAACCAATAAGCAGATTGAGAAATGCCTGTATCTCTTAATGGATGTACAAAACTGTGGGACCCAAAAGCCCTCCCCAGTTCCTGAGCTGCAGTATACATATCTGGGCTAGATCCTTGCTTCGTATTGAGGTACATACCATTCCTGTGGAGCAGAAGTTGCCTTTGGACAGGAAGGAGGGATGGATCAGTGTTGCTCTCCATCCAGTAGATGTGCAGAGCTAGCACAGTGCAAGGTACATTTGTTCCATGATTTAGAAATTATGTCTGTGTCTATACTAACAAATTATACATGCCTGCAAATATTTGGCATGGAGAACAGCTGGCACAGAACCTCTCACATCCATACTATTAAACTTTTAAACCTAAACAAGGTAGCTCATGAAGACATTGAATGGTCTGTAGCTTGCTCTGACCACAAGTCGTGCCCAGGAATTGTTTGGGAAAGTTCTAGTTTTCATGGGCCAAAACCATACTGGAGTCTGTTCCAGCAGTTTGACACTGCAGACTGTCAAGTTTGAGTGCTAAGACGCCTTCCTTGGCAGTGTTGAATGTGGTAGTCTAGGCATAGCCAAACAGGATATTCCACATATTCCTGCAAGACTCTTTCTTGTAGTAAGATCAAATGTATATTTTAAAAATTAATTGTATATTTTCTTTGCTTCCCATAACATGGGAGAAGCCATTTGATTAATACTGTTATGAGAGAAAAGCTTTTGGTGGAGAGGAGTCAAATATTTTATCAAAGGAAGATTAAGTTAAAGGAATAGTGTTCTTTGATTTTTACTCAGCATTAATTTTTCAATAGTTGTCCTGTCCTGTGGGAACAAGTTTCAGAGTTTAATGTTGACTTTTGAAAGTGTCAAAGCTTTTGCATTTAAGCATGGGTTAATGTGTCTGACAACAGAATGTAGAGTTACACAGCGACTTCATGTACGTGTGCGTGCACTTCTCTGGTGTAGTTTTCTTAAAAAAATTTATTACCCCTGGATTTTGCTAACACTAAAGGCATTCATAGTTGCGCTACATGGTTTTTGTAAGATCTTCTTACATTGCCATATGGTCCCTTCCACAGGTGGCATAGTATAAAGAAAGCATTTGTCCATTGTAGTTGTATGTATAATATAATGTTTGATATTCTACACACAAAGTAGAAATAATATTTTGACATTGAATGTGTTTTCATGATCTTAAAAAGAAATCCTTGATTATATTTTCAGTGATTTAATGGGAAAAAAGAGTATCTTGTTTCAAAAACCATTTGTTACCTTTGCCATCACTGTTTTTATGCACCAATTTGTGTGATTGAAATGTTCTTAAATCAACTGCGGTATATTTGGGCATCATAAAAAGGAAAAACATCTGATGGGTAGAAAAGGATTCCAGAGAGAAGCAGATATATTATGTAAAATGCATGTTACTTTCATTCTGAAACTGCTTTTTTTCCCCAAAATTATTTCACCATCTCTAGTCAAATTGTTTACACTTTGTGTTCATCTTAAACTAAAAGAATCATGCCGGATTCCATATTCCTGACATGTTTCAGTAATATAACTACAGTCCTAGTAATTCCAGAATAACACAGAAGCAGTTTGTTTCAGAATAAATACGGTATACCTTTCCTATCTTAGTGTTGTTGGGCTTTTTTAGAGCCAAAAATCACTGGATACTTGAGGCTGGAAGGGACTTCAGGAGGTGGTCTGGTCCAACCCCTCTACTCAAGGAAGGGTCGTGTAAAACCAGTCACTCAGGACCATGTCCTTTGTGTCTCCCCCTGCCTGTGCACTCTCCCGGTGGTTTAATTTGCTGCACTGAAGAAGTTTGAGAAAAAATGTCACTGCTAATTCAAAAGATAGTTTTTGAATCTCTCCAGGGACAGACACCACAACCTCTCTGGGCAGCCTGTCCCAGAGCTTGGTCACCCTCTGAGTAAAAACTGTTTCCTGACGTTCAGACAGGACCCACCTGTGTTTCTGCCTCTGGTCTTGTCACTGGACATCACTGAAAAACAACCCATCTCTGTCCTTTGAATACTCTCCCTTCAGGTGTTTATATACATTGATAAGATCCCCCTGAGCCCTCTCTTCTCTGAGCAGTCCCAGCTTTCTTGGCCACTTCTTGTATGAGAGGTGCTCCATTCCCTTAGTCATCTTTGTGGCCCTTTGCTGGACTGTCTCCAGGATGTCAGTCCATCTCATTTTTGCTGAGGAGCCCAGAACTGGACACAGCACTCCAGATATGGCCTCACTAGGGCTGAAAGGGACAGGATCACTTCCGTTGAGCTGCTGGCAGTGCTCTTCCTACTGCAGCACAGAATGCCATTGTCTCTCTTCACCACAAGGGGAGATTGTTGGCTCATGGGCAAATCAGTGTTCACCAGGACCCTCAGATCCTTCCCTCCAAAACTGCTTAACCCTTAGAATATGTAAATTAAAGTCAGTTACTAACTTTTGTTAGTAAGTACAGTCATTACAGTACAACTATACTTTTGATGTAAGTACAGTCATTACAGTTAACTTTTACGTTATTTTGAAAACTTAAGAACACAGAGCTGGTTTGTTTCTATTTTGCTTTTCCATTGTGAGGTGTTGACTTCAATAGGAGCTCAGGCTCCTGAGCACATCAAAAGCTCAACCTTCTTACTGTATAAACTTTGGTTTATAAATTTTAAATTATTAATTTTTTTCCCTCAAGTTATGTCATAATAGCATCTGAGGTAGATTTCATAATAAATAAGGCTTTATGCCAGCAAAACATTAATAGAGCTCATACTGTAAAAATAAGATTAGACGGGTGAATTTAGGCTTGCTTCCAATAAATTAGTTGAATACTGGACTGATTCCTTAGCCAGTTTTTAAAGAATGATTTTGTAGTTTCTTTTGGCATCATAGCATGAAGCTACTTTCTTTGAGGGGAACTTGGTCTTTTTAATTTCTTAAAGATGTTCAGTAATGTTGTCGCAGATTGACCTCAGCTGCTTTTAGTCTGTGACTTTATTTAGGTTACAAAATAACTGAGATGTGTGCCTGTGTTTATGCACTCCCTCACATGTATTTACTCACATGTATATGTATTTTAAGAGATTTAATGTGGCTTCACTTACTAAGCACTAAATTAATATACATTGCATTGATAATGAGCCCACCAATATGTCCCTCAATGGTTATATTTATTTGTTGAAAGGAAAATAAGTAGAGTTCTAGAGCATATTTTAAAAATTGATAAGTTTAATCTTCAGAGTGCTTATCTTTCTGCTTTTTATATGGGTAGGGTTATTTTGAAAATCAGCAGACCAGTCTAGTTTTTAATATTCCCAGGTTTTTTGGTTTTTGGTTTTTTTTTTAATTTGTTCAAAAGCTGTTCTTAAATAATAAGATTAGGGGAAGGAAAAGCAAATATAATAGACATTTTTTGATAAGAACTGAGATTCTTTAGTAAACATTCTCACAGTATTGCTAACAACAGTTCTATTTTGAAGGAAAGGATCCAGCTAACTACAGTTGTGCCATAAAATATGGTGTTAAGTATATTAATGTAGTTGCTTAAAAGTAAAATGTACTTAGAGAGCTTAATCTTTGTTTAACTATATTTTATGTAAAATATATGCTGTATTTAAAAATGCATTTTCTCTTAATCTGTGAAATCTGTTCAATGCTTATAAGATGCTGTGTGGGAAATTATTAAATATATACATAATCATTAGTGTTTTATAATTATTTATCCGTGCCCATAAAAATCTATCATTTACAAGTTAAGTTTTTTTAAAAGAACCTGAGGAAAGATTTTATAATTTGTCCATAGATTATTGGAGTGGGATGGGATTAGCCTTAAAACTCCCAGTGAATTTGTGGGTGGAAGGATGTACAGTAACACAGCTGTGCTTTATTTTGCACCCACATCACTGATACTATTCACATATAAAATCTTCTGCCAGTTAGGGCATAAGTCCCTACTATGCCTTCTCCAAGACTGAATGTGTGTGTTTGAGAACTACAGAATTCCTAAAGTTTTAACTTACATCAAGAAAATACTCGGATTAATAAATAAAAGTTGGTTTATTCTATATTATGGGAATATCTTTTGCTAGTGTTCTCCAGTGTTAAAAAAATAGGCACATTTAATGACATCAATCTTTCAGTCTTCTGACATAAATTGGAAATGTAAAAATTATTTGGAAAAATGGAAACATAAAATTTGTTGATGAAAATGAAAACACGCCAGTGAGAAATGTTTCTACATTCTGAAAAGTTATTCCAGTCGAGAAGGAACAGTTTGTAACTATGTATTATTCCTGAAGAGAGCAGAGTAATTATGCTGTGGACACAAAAAGCACTGTCCTTGTTTCTTGCAGGTTGTAATATGATTACAGCTAACTTAATGTCATGTAAAAGCTCTACTTTGCTGTCTTAGATGAAGAGCAGATCTTTCTCAAAGGTATTGGCTTACTTTTGAAAGGCACTGGGTCGTGCAAATAGCAGTGTTTAGAAAGGTCCTCACATTTTTCAATAGCAAAGAAGTTAAGCTTTATGTGAATGGAAGGAAAAGAGAACAGAACAGAAGAAATACTGTATCTTGGTCTTTGTAATACTACCACAAATATTAGCCTGGTTTTCATAATATTACCACAAATAGAAGTAAAACATAAAAATCATAAGAAAGGAAGCTTAAGTCAGATTTCCTTTGTAGTAACTTTGTAATACTTATATTTTTGCAGGAGAAGTCCGCTTGACTCCAGAGGACTTTGCCAGAGCTCAAAAATATTGCAAATATGCTGGCAGTGCTTTGCAGTATGAAGATGTGAGCACTGCTGTGCAGAATCTACAGAAGGCCCTCAAGTTACTGATTACAGGCAGAGAATGAAGCTTTAATCCACCAGATTCATGTCTTTCACCTAAAGAGCTAACAGTTTATTACTGTACCTGTTAAGGAAGTGGAGTTACACAGAAATTCTTAATCCCATCATTCATGACAATGAAACCACTGTTTCAGTGTCAGATTAGCAATTAATGGTACAGTAGGAATCTCTGTTTCCATTTTACAGACAGTAGAGCTTGAAACATGAATGCAGTGGCTTGCTGTATACAAAATATTGAAGAAAGTACTGTGAACACCAGTCAAGAGTTAGAATTCATCTTGCAATATTTGGATTATCAGAATTGGAAAATGCTGACTGTAAAAAACTTGAGAATTAGGATGTTCTGTTAAAATTCTTACTCTTGTTGTATTATTGCAAACAATTATTTAATAGGTATAATAGCTTTAAAATGGTAACTAAGATTAGTGCTTTCCTCCTGAAATGAGAGCATGTGAGAAGGCTGACAGGTCCATACTTGGAAGGACTTTCTATACTTAAATCATTTCGGTATTTGTATTATCTGAGACATGAGTCTAAGTTGAGAAAGTCTTGAGGATCTTCGTATTTCATTTGAAAATGTGCTGGAAAAAACATCTCTTGATACTTCAGAGGGAGTTGTTTTGATGGTGTTCCAATCTAATCCCCCACAGCTGTATGGACTACTACATGTATTCTTGATTATTTGTTCTTGCTCCTTCTGTGTGAACACTTACAATTTTGTATATGTATGGGCAATTAAGAGAAAATACTAATATTTATCAACAAGGATCCTGAAATTGGAGGCAGAGATTCTAAATAACATGAACTTTCAGGAAGACTAATGTCAAAACTGTTCCATCTTTTTAAGAGGCTGGAAAAAAGCTTGTTCTTCAGCTATTAAAGCACTATAGGTTTGTCTCTGGTATTAGTGTCATAGAGCTTTGTATTTCCAACTAATATTTTTCCTGTCTGCTTTGTTGTGAAGACTTTTTGGACTTGGGATTTAATTAAAATATCTTGGAAACTGAATCTTGAGTCTTTGTGAGGTCTACTATTGCAATAATAGAGCTCTTGATTGTTAAAAATCCCCCCATGCTGTTTAAAAGAAAGAATACACAGTCTTTTAACTGGCGTGACATAATAATTGAATACACCATAAAGCATGTCTGATTTATGTAATAATTTTAATGACATTTTATCTGATCTCTTTGTCTTTCCAAGTTGCTGGATCAAATCCATGTTTTTTATAGCTGCACTGCTTCGGAGTGACTAAAATAAGTCTTATATTCAAAGCAAAAAGATGAGGAAAAGAAAATCAAACATAAGCATGCATTAAAGTTTAGCTGGTTGTAACCTTTTAAGAGTGTAGTGTCTTTGACAGCAGATTTGAAATGGGTAATATGAAACTTGTAAATGTATGCTTAAGCACTTTAGTTGACTGAGATTTAATAGATAAAATGTGATATTTTTTGTGTCGCTTTCTGATATGGTATAGCGTGCTAATCTGGACAGTAACTTGGGTTAGATTTTAATTGTTTGGGGAATTTAGAATAAAACCATCTGAAACTTTTTTGACAGTAATGCTGTACAGACCTGAGCAGTAAGTCTGTATTTTGTACAGTTTTTCATGCGAAATAGATTTCTCACTTCAATATCAAACTGAATTACTGCAAATTCTTGTACGTATATAATTGTTGGTTTACACTGTAGCATTGCTATAAAATACATGCAGCATTGCTATAAAATAGTCAGAAGATGCTTTCATTTCAGGATCATAAGACTATTTTCTAAAACCAGCTTCAGTCCCCAGAACTAGTAGGAAGAAATTCAGTTTTCCTATTTCTATTTATAAAATAATGAAAAGAACTTTGGGGCTTTTGTATTACATGCAAAAGTAAGTAAGCTATGATATAATGCAGTATTGATTTGAGGCTTTTAAATTAAAATTGTTGGGGTTTTCTGTGATTGAATGATCTGAAGTGGAAGTACGTAACTACACTTGAAAATGAAAATTTAAGTATTTCTTAACGTGTATAAAATATTTTCTGTTGGCCATGGTTATATTGAACTTCTTGGTTCCTCTAGGAAACCAGGGAATCATCAGCAAAAAAACAATAAGTAATGCAAAATTCATAAGCAATTTTTTTGACTGATCATTTACACATCTGTTAAACTTCTTCTGCCTAGAAAGAATTTGAAGTGTTCCTGAGGAGAATGGAGATGAAAATGCTAATACAAAAGTTTAAGAATTTCTTAGAGAAGCTAGCAGGACATTCTTTCTGAAAATAAATTAGTGTTTAGGAGATTTACTATATAAAATTTCATGTAAAATGGAGCATATCCTAATACCAGCCTTCAGACCACAATACCTGACATAGCCTATTGAGTTCTATTTTGCATAAAATTATTTTGCTGTGATCATTTATTTTTTAATTGAGAAGTTTTCTAACAGCTCATAAAATCATGTTTTAAACCCCATCTTTAAGCTGCTAATTTTTGATGTAACAGACTGAATATTTATCATCCAAACTGATGCCTAAAGTAAATTATAGCAAAGCATTTCCATTCCATTAAGTACAGCCTCTGGGACAGCTTTAAATACAGCAGATAGCCCAAAACCAGTGTTGCAGAACAGTTCAAAAAGTGTACATATTTGAAATGTCTGCGGAATGTAGGTACATAGGCTATAATTATTCCAAATTGGAATTCATGGCAAGCACTGAAATTTATGGCCCCATTGTTAAATATTGTGTGAGCTTTTAAGTGTTGACTGATTCATTTTACAGTCACTCTGAGTGACAAAGTATCAACACATAGCTTCTCTCAACTGCTTCCCCACACAAACAAGTACTAAATATTAGTATTAAATAGAGTGCTGATTTTGTTCCATGCTGCAGTTAACAACTCTCAGTCTGACTGCCACCTACGTACTTGTTGGCCATTCTCCTTTGGGTTGTGAGTTCTCAATCTTCTAAGTCCTGCCTAAGAAAGGAGAAGGAGGCATCTGTCAGATTTTTATCAGGTATTCCATGTTCAGTTTTGCTACTTATGTAAGCTAGAATCAAGTAGCATAAAGCTAATTTCTTTGTAAATCTGTTTTAGTAAATCTGTTCAGTGTTTGTTACTTAAAACACTTATGTTTTTGCAGTTCTTTGTATTTTCATCTCTCTCCAGGGAAAGTTCAATATTATACTTCAGGAGTCCTGCAGAAGTCTTTAAAAAATGTGTTGCAGAAGAGGTCATCCTTTATGAAACAGTGGAGATTTTTTCAAATAATTGGATTTACTAATACTGGAGGCAGTGTTCTCACATTGTTGAAGTAATTTCAAGTGGAATTGTTAATGATGTCCTTTTTAAGTGAAGTTTCAGAAGCACAGACCTAAGTATGATCACATGCCAGAATGTGATTGTAACAGTAGTATTTGAGACTATGTAATACTGCCCTACGAGAAACTAGCAACAGAGAAACTTCCTGCCTGAAGCAGAATTGGGGGGTAAAGGTGGTTTGTGTGCAGGCACATCTGTGCATGTATAACATAATGCATATAAATTCAAGGGTATAGGACTGCCTTTAAAAAAACAATTATTACCTTGTTTACAAGTATTGGGAAGGTGTCAGATATAAATATATAGATACTGCTGACAAATTTTGTACTTAATGTGAGGTTTTAAATGTACTAGTTTAGGACCAAAAG
The DNA here is from genome assembly GCF_000738735.6 of Corvus cornix cornix. Taxonomy (NCBI): domain Eukaryota; kingdom Metazoa; phylum Chordata; class Aves; order Passeriformes; family Corvidae; genus Corvus; species Corvus cornix. The sequence goes on from NC_047056.1 coordinate 52,106,740, forward strand.
TTAGCACTTAATTATGTGGTATTCCAAATGAATGAATCTTTGGTTTTCTTCTTTTTCATGTTGACAGTAAAATAGGAGCCCAGTACAAAAAGAATGAGAACACAAATTCAGAGGAAGTTAAATTTACAAAAGATCAAATGTACTTTCTGTTATTGCAAAGTCTTTGGAGTAATGTTTTGATTGAGATTGGAAATTGCCCATGCTTATAAAGTGTAATTCTTGCGTACTTTTATAATATCCATTGTCGTGCAGTTTATGGAATTAGATCCTGAGCCAGGATATCTGGACTAGGAAAACCTAGACTTTGATGCCAAGTTTCTAAACCACCAATGCATCCTGATACTGACAGCAACTGTTCTTCACGATCACTTCAGAGTACTTATTTTTAAACGTTGGAATTTTAACCAAGTTTGCTGGGAAAAGGAGCAATACTTCTTTCTTACTGCATCATCACCTTTCAGTGCACAGCTGTGGTAACGAGACAACTGGAGAAAACATGAATTTCCATTAGATACTCAGCAAGAAAAGAATATTAGTGCTGCCAGCAGAGCTCTCTTTGGCTTACAAGAGTATTGGAACAGTCTGATTATAGACACTGTTGTAATGCCCTAAAATGATCTCAGAATAGGAAACTTAGAAATGAGTATTGAAAACAAACTTGAAAGAGAGAAGACATAAGCCAAGGGAGAAAAAGAAATTGCATTCTCCACAGAATGAGAGGGGGCAGAGAAGTGATTGCAGAAGAAAACAGAGTAAGTACTTAAAATCCTACATGAAATGGGAGCAGGACAGTGACTGGAATGAGGTTAGAGTTGTCAGATTTCTTTAGAACCTTGAAAGTGATGAGTAAAAATGCTGGACCTCAAGGCAGAAGATTATAGGGGGATAGGAGAGGTGGAAAGGAGCACTAGAATGACAGGGAAAAAAACATACCTTTTTTTTAATGCAGACTGGAACAAATGTGAGTTACGGCACAGGAGAAAGTTAACCTAGTTGACAAAATGATAGCAGAATCTTAAGTCTAGCCATAAAAGGGAAGCAAAAAAAATACAACTTGACAGCATTCTGGAAATGGAGAGGAGTAGATCCTGCCATCCTATGAATCCATGCTCATTAAATATGTCATATTTATTAAGTAATTAAAATTGACTTGGTGTGCCCTTTTGGAGAACATGAGAGATTGCATAAGTTACTACATGGTATCTGCAGAGAACTACGGAGATCTGTTTGCCTTAAACTGCTATCTGCTGATATTGTGCTTTCATTCCTGTTTTGGTTTACCTTCCCATTTTCAGTGTCTGTATTCAATCTGTGGTGTTCCCATAGCTTGGGGGGAGGTTGCTGTAGTTTAATACAATGCTAAGTATGAGTGATAGCTCACATGTTTAGGCATTCTTGGGTAATTTGTGAAGATTATCTGGTCTGGGTTTTAGCTGCTATGTGCTATAAAGAAAGAGGTAGTGATTGTACTTCCCTTCTGAGCTTCAGAGGCTCCTTGGCAGCAGTATGACTGCAACATCTAAAGGATATATGGAAATTACTCAGAGCCATTTTCCAAGTCAGAGTCCAACAAACTAATCTCTAGGAGTTTGGAGACCTCCAGCTAAGCAGTTGATGCAATTGTAAACTTTCTTTGCCTCAATTAGCCAATCTGTAAAATGGGCTTATTTAGATTTAACACTTACTAATATAGTCAGGATTTTTGTAATTCTGACAAGTAATGACAGGAGAAGGGCTGATCATTATACCAAGTTCCCAAAATAAACAGAATTTTTGGGAGAGGCAGAGAAGGTATTAATTTTTTTTTTTTTTGGCCTTATCTCAAAGTTTACCATCTTGTTTTTCATCTTGTTTTCTCTCCCCTGTCCTGCTGGCAAGGGAAGTGATAGAGTGTCTTGGTGGGCACCTGTTGTCCCACCAAGGTCAACCCACTACAAGAAGAGATGGAAAAAAACTTGGTAGGATAATTTAGGGAAAAATGGGCAGAAATTAGAAGATTTGATATATTAAAACATTGTAGTTGTAAATGACAGGCAGGAATTTAATTAGAACAGTAGCATCTAATGCAAATCTTAAAATGTTGAATTTATCAGAGGTCCAAAATAACCTCCATTCTATAATACTGAAATAAGTATAAATGCAGTAATAAGAACCTTTAATGCAAGGAAGCAATTGTATTAAAAAAAAACAAACCTCTGCAACTTTAGGCCTGCTATTTTAACCACAAGACTAAGCAAGAGGTTACTTCAGATTATGAACAAAAGCCTTGGAAGTTCAAACATGGGTATGATAGCATATAGTATGTTTCCTCCTTGCCCTTTCATTCCTCCCCTCACCCCAAGTGGTTTCAGACACTGAGTCTTTAGAAATGAATGAAATTAATTTAATTTAATTTACTTAAAGTAATGCTTGACATAAGGCTCTAAAAATACTTAGATGGAAATAGATTAACATGAGAATTGAAAAATATATTAAAGCTAGTGGAAAAAGAGATTGCAGTAAATTCTAAATTATTTTCAGAATGGAAATACAGAGAGATCAGCCTAAAGACACATACTGTTTCATGTATCAGTGACTTAGGTTGAGGTCACCATCTAAGTCAGATGTAACTTGTGGATGAGGTGAAGTTGGGAAGTGTTGCAAGACCTGCAGAGAACTGGGGGAAATTCTGTGATTTTAACTGAAACATTAGAATGGAGTGAAACTGAGAACACAAAATACCATGTAATTCACTTGGGTTCTAACAAGACAGTGTTTTCTTATTAAAAATTAGGATACTGGAAGTTGAAGCAATACTGATCATAATGTGAATTTAAGATGCATTGGATGAGATTGTATCAGTACAAAAAGTACACTATCGCTTACAGTACTGGATTTGATTCTGATGATTGTTATGAAAGTTATTTACCAGTATGAGATGCAAAGAAAGGCTACTGAGATTATGAAAATCTTACTTATTGAAAAAAGATTAACCATAGTTACAGAATGGCTTTCTTAAGGTATTAATGATGAAGCATTTATTTTAAGACACCTTGATAAATCTGTGGATTGGATTGCAAGACTGAAGTGATTCTAGAGTTAAAATTTCAATTTGTCAAGTCAATGGGCTTTTGGGAAAATTTTTCTGATTTCTGCTCTACTCTAATGGTCCATCTCCCAAAATACCTGGAAATGTTACTATTAAAAAAGGTATTGCAGGACTTGAGACATTGTGATGACCTGGTGTCTTACAGTGCTTTCCAGTGGGAAAATGTTTTCCACATAATTTATTAGGCCTAAAGTTGTTACAGTACTTTGTAAGCATTTTTGTGAATAATAGTGAGTGTGGGGTAGAATGAAGAGATATTTTTAGGTTGTATTTAATTATCAATACCTAATGTATGTTTGCTTGTGACTGTGAAAGATTATCCACAGTCTGCATGCTTCTCAATGCAAACACCTTTTCAGTTTGCAATATGAAAAGCTTTTCAAAGATTGAGATGTATAGCATATTGTCGAGATACTGCTCAAGATAGAGTCCGTACCTCTTGGTGTGAGTTCAGCTTCGCAGGAACGAGCCCATACTGAAATCTCTGTAAATGTGGTGTTAAAAACAGCAATATTTCTTTTGTGCTGAAGTTAAGTGTATCAGCACAGTCTTGGGAAAAATACTTCATTTAGTGTCAATACTAAATCTGTGTTTGTAAAACAGGCATGCAGGTACTCAAAATTGCTGCACTTGAGCTCAACAGCTTTTGAGAATAGAAACCACACACATCTGGCCTTTATCCTACACTTAACTTGCCTGGGTAACTCCATCCATGAGAATGGTCTTATTGAGGCAGTAAGAGTGCTCATGTACGTAAGTGTTTGCTGTGTTCAGAAAGCTTTGCTTGCTGTTGAGTAAAATACAGCAAGAACAATGGCCATGGCATTAATGAATCCAGGTGTGGTATGCTGATAGTTCTACAGAGTGGAGGTTCTAACCTCATAATCTTTATACTGCCTTTTTTTTCAGCCATTTTTCTGAAACTGTCTGTTAAGACTTAAAGTAGTTTCACGAGATTTTTGCAAGCAAGTGGCAGAAGTATTTTGCAAGGATAGTATGTTTTATCAGTCTGTATCTCAGTAGGTTCCTTTATCATCACTCCAAAACAAGGGTTTTGCTGACTGGGACTCACTGGGTGGCTAGGTTCAAAATACTCAGAAAACTAGGAACTTTGACAAAAAGAACAAAAGAGTGCAGAAGAGGCTTGTTTTGTTCATGTGACCAAACACAGTAGCCACCATATCTACTGCTGAACTGAGTGGCTTTGTTTATAGTAGGTCCTGTCAAGCACTTGGTAACATTTGAAGACTTGCTAAATAATTTCCTCTGGCACAAAGCAATTCTCATGTGACTCCTTGGGCTTCCCAGGAGAATACCAGAGCATGTGCATTAATGTCTGCTCTGTGTGCATCTTGATTCCTGAAGAAAATTTATCATGCAGTGAGAAATGTTTAGCATCTGTATAGTGAAGTGGTCATTTTGATAAGAATAGCTACTTGATATTTTTTGTCACTAGGGGACCTCTCTCCACTCTAAAAAAATGTTAAATCTGATCTTTTTTGTGGAGTGCAATTCAAATTGTTTATTTTCTGTGTTGTGACTTTGACCTAATGTCATTTTAGATGCCATTTATCCCCAGTGTTTGACACCTGGTAACCTCAGACATGTTTGAAATTATGAAACGTTTTTTTCTTTGGCTGCTAGAACTCCTCCCATGAGACTCCCATTCCCTTGTTAGACTTGCTAACAGAATCAGAGGCTCATCATACGTCATTTTAAAATGACCATAGCAGGTACTATTCCTGAAGATGCAATTTAAATTACAAAGTTAATATACATGCAAAATAGAAAATGATAGATAATTTAGGGGGACTATTCATAGTCATCCTTTTTTCCAGCTATGCTCAGGGCAGTGCCCAGTAAAACGACTTGATGTGGAAAAAAATTTCCACACAGAAGTGGACAGAAGAAAGGAAAAATTAACCCAGATTCTAAAATTAAACAAATGTTGGAAGTTTGCATCTTTATTGCTGTGAGTGTTTGGGGAGACATGTATGCTTATTTTAATACTTGTAAGCTTCTGGTTTTATTCTGTGGGAATATGTGCTTCATACTTGTGAGTTTAAAAGAAATTATAGAGTTTTTAATGTAATTAATATTTCTCTCTGGCAAGATATAACTGAAACAGGGATTTTATGTATTAGAAGTCTCACAGTAGTAGAATATAAGAGGGGCAGGGAGTGGGAAGGGAAACTATCCCAACACAATTCACTCATTCTTCAAATATTTTTCTTAGTGGATTACACAATTGAGTCATTTGATTGTCCAGAATGAGAGATTTGCACAGACCTTTTTTATTCAGTTTTTACTAAGTTTTAATGTGCTCAACTAATTACTATTGTACTTTAAATTGTATTTTAAGATAGAGGCAAAGTAAAAAATTTAGGAAGTGTTGATGCAAATTTATTTGCCTCATAAACATTCAGCATAACACATCCATTTCTATCTGGCATTTCTTTAAATGCTACACTTGCCACCAAATGCAGGTTCATAACCTGTGTTACGGCATTCACAAAAAAGCCAGCATTCTTCATGATCACACTAGAATTTGTTGCAAGCATTCAGCTATTAAATGCAAATAAATATTTCTTCAATGATACCCTTCCCTCGCACCACAAGTTTTGATTAGTGTCATCAAAACAGGGAGAGAAGAAAATTATTTGATTCAATTCTACGTGAAAAGAAAACTAATAAAGTTCAGTGTATGAACATTGGTCTCTGTCTTAATAATGTCTGATTCTATCGTATCTAATTTAGCATCTAGATGTCAAATTTTCTGCATATGGGAGGAGAAATGTAGAGCTATAGGTGTCTTTGACTTAAGTGATGAAATTAGCACTTCCATGGGAACAAAATCAGGACTTTCAGTAAGTGTGTGGAATTCTCTGCAGAGAAGATTATGCAATATGAGTATTTATGTGGAATAAAAGTTATTCTTTCTATTCTGTTTACCACTGTGACTGCTTTCACTTGCTGTTCCATGCATGCAGCCAGCGTGCTGGTTGCCATGCGTCATGAACAAGTCACATAAACAATTTGAAAGCAACCTAATCCCACCCCTACAATGTGGCAACAGGAATGGCAGGTACTTTAGACTTGTCAGTAGGGGTTTTTTACTAACATTGTGTTGTAACAATTGTGTGAGTTGGCTGGTGAATGACTGGCTTTATTCTCTTGAGATGGAGCACACTCATAAAAATGTGTGCTGGTTTATGAATTGCTGCAAGCGTGATTTCCTGAATCCATGTAACTGCTACAGGTATGGTGGGTTCATGGAGAAGGGACAGATACTCTCTGGTGACATGTGATTGCAGAGCATGGAAAACACAAGAGAGGAAAAGGATAGGGGGGAATAATTTGAGGATGCTGGAGAACTTACATCCAGGTTGGCTAAGTGGAAGAAAAGATGATTAAAACAAAAACATACTCTTAAAAATCAGTTCAGAGTTTCAAGACTTAATTTGTTGTGAAGATTTTAGCTACAAAACTGTGCTCCCAAAATCTTTTAAGACAGGTTCAAAGTCTACAAAGACCAAGTGTCATAAATAATTGTCATGATTTTGTCCATTACCTTTACAATACCAGGTTCTGGTATCTGTGGAGCACGCCGTATAAAAGAACTATGTATATATTATTAAGGTTTTTTTCTGTCACATTTTCACCTGTACCTGTATTTGCCATTTCTGAGATTTGCTTGGGAATGGAAGTTGTAATTGATAGGGGCTGACATACCCCTATTTGGGCACTCATGGAGAGTGCAGTGTTCTGCTTGTGCTGTAACATTAGCATGCTCCAGAATTTTTTTTTTTCCCCCATCAGATATAGGTTTCCACAACTTCTCACTTTTTGTTTCAGGTTGGCATTCTTATCCAAAGCAGCCTAGGTCTTGCTGGAGTGATTAAAAGTCAGCAGACTAACCAAAGGTGATTTTTTTTTTTTTCTCTTTACTGTATTTTTCTTGAGCATCTTATACAAAACAGGCAATTCGTAAACTGCAAGGAGAAAATTTGCATTGCTGTATATGAATTTATTCCACATTGGCCAATACTGTTTTTTCAGTTGTTCCTTCTACTATAATTTTGAGAATATTATTTCTCAACAGGATACATCATTGTTTATTTTCTCTAATTACAGTTTGGGATGTGACACTTGACTAGATTTGCCAAAATGACAATCCAGTGAACCAAGACTAGTTTAGGGGGGAAGGGGCACAAATTGGTATTTTGCAGTGCAGATTCCATTTTGATTGGGTTTTGTTTTCTTTTAGGAGGTTCTTGGCAAGCAAAACCTGAGGTTGCAAACCCCGTTAACCAAGGAGGGAGTTGAAAGCAGGTCATTGTGTCAAGCAGCAACCCTGAGCTGTGCCTAACTCCGTTATTACCCTACGTAACTGCTGCCTGCTTTCTAAGTAGAGGAATTCTCTATTCAACAGGTGTGCTGGTTTTTTGTTTCAGGATTTTTGATTTGTTTGTTTTTGTCTTTAGTTTGGACTAATTTCTTTCAAACTGGAGTGCTATTTTGAAAACAAGATTTAATCATGTATTAATTTAGTCTTGGAAGCTGCTCTGATGGATATACAATAGCAGCACTTCTGGCCACAGTACGATGCATTGCGAGAGAAACAGGATGTAGGCATGCCAGAGTTTTACAAAGCCCCCTTTTTGAAAAATGGGAGTGTACAAATGTGTTGAAGTATATCCAGTGTCAATTAAACTACAAAGGAATGGCCATCCCTTTGCAGACTAATTAGACTTCCTACTCTTGCTGATTTGGAGTCAACAGTTATTCTGTACTGCTTCCTTGGCAAAACTAGGAGGCATGCAGAGAAGAGGGTCAGACAGAGCTTTGCCTTTCCTGCCTTCATACAGTATCTGAACCTCTAAAGGGAGAGCTGTGTATTTTTCTGGTTTTATGTGATTATTTTATGAATGATCACTAGCATGGAACTAGCACCAAAGAAAAAAAATCTACCCTTCATGTTTCTATGATCTATATTATATCTATATTATAATATTTAAAGTTTTAATTTTATTTTACTGGTAAATTCTCATTGAAGTACTGACCCTTCATCTATTAAGTATGTTGTCTATTTTCTGTAGGACAAGCTTAATGAAACTGGTAAATTTCAAGAAAAGTTTCTGTTAAGAGGAACCAAATTCATAAAAGGTTCAACAATCAAGTGCTTCTTGCTTCACCTGATACAATTTGTTAATCATAAAATTTATTAATGGTGAAGTTCTAGTATATTTTACTGTATTCCCAAAGGAATATGTCATTTGTGTACAAAAGATTACATTAATTTGTCTCCAGAAAAGAGGGATCACCAAGCATGAAGAATTATATATATTCTAATATATGTTTTATATAAATGCAGGACCTTTGATCCTGAAGTATACTAATGCAGTAATTTCAACACAAATTATGTCAGTAGTGAAGAAGGGAAATACGCTGGGAAATAATGTATTCCCTCCCAGTACTTTGAGGGCAGGGTATCTGGGTAAATTCTACTTTTCATAGCCTGTCACGGGTTCTAAACTTTACAGAAACACATCTAAGCACTCAGCATTTCTAGACTATACAGGAGACACACAGCTTGTTCCACATTGCATTTGAGTTATCCAAAGGCTAGGAAGAGAATCATAGATCATAGAATCATTAACCCAGCACTGCCAAGTCCATCACTAAACCATGTCCCTACCATTCAAGCAACAACCATAGCATGAGATTTGTGTCCAAGGTTGCTTTATAAATCTCTCTTATTTGTTAATAAAGCTGGTGCAACAACATTAGAGACCAAATAATCCATGCCTGTAATTAAACTAATATGGTGATTCCTGAAATTCTAAACCAACTCTTCATTATTGTTTGTTCTTCAAATTTCATACTGCAGCTACACTGGTGTTTTGAGTTTTAGCTGTGCTTTAGGCCTGGCTGAACACGACACAAGGTGTTACAAATTAAGGCTCTGTACTACCATACATGGTGGAAATTATCACAATGAAGAATAAATAGTATGTAAACGAGTAAATGAGCGTAGTAGAAACAATTGTATTGTCCAAGTGAAATAAGGAATTTCAGATGGTACCTCCTTAACTCTCTAGAATGAAAATATTAAAATTGCATCTTTTTAACACACCAATTCTGGACAGATACACAGAAACATAATCTGAGAATCACAACAGGCAGTGTAACCAAATAAGTGGGAGTTTTAATTGTCCTTCAGTTTCTCCCTTTCATGACTAGAGAATTTCATGACCATTCTCACTGGGGAGAATCAGCTTTAGTGACATGTCATGAGGTCAGACTCTATTAAACTTACTACATGTGTAAGAAGAGGAAAAATTGTAAGGCCATATTGTGAATTCTGCTGATGGAACACAATATGGGGCTGCATGAAATTTACGGCATGTTTTCACCAATCCAGAATTAAAGATTCACTTTTGTCATTGTTCATATTTCCACCTTTTCTTACATCAAAGTAGTAAGGAATTAATTGAAATTAATTATTTCATATATGACAGTATGATACAGTATAGAATAAAACTTTAGAATCATCATAATCCATTCTAAAATGCCCCAGAGAAGCAAAACCTTTGCATTTCACTGGTATGTAGTATTAAAACATCTCTTTGCAGAATACCAGGCAGATTCCAGTTCAGTTTAAATTACCTGTCTGCCCAGGTTGTTCCGAGGACCAACTCCCATGTACCCCTACAGTTCTTAGGACAAAGTGAGGAAGCCTCAACTATGTGTGGTCTATGAGAACTGGAGTTGTAAGTGTGTAGAATTTAGGGAAAGAAATGTATTTGTAAACTCTGGTGTCTTCATAGTTACTAATCAAACACTGTCCATTCCAAAGGTGGCCTCCTGGTTTGATATTAACGTTCCTTATCTCAGTGATAGTTTTGGTGGCACTGATCGCTTTCTGTAGATAAATTCTTTGCATAGTGGTATTCTCTGATATCTCCTTTCAGTTGTTTCACCAGAACTGTTGATGTTGTCATCTTACACCATAATCTTGCACAAGCATGTGGAGAAAAAAAATCAATTAAGTAAGTGAGAATCTGATCCGTAAGGTATTTCTCTTCAGGTGACTTGAGGTAGATTAATGGCTTTGTTTGTACACATATTTTCCCTGCTTAGTATCAAATATAATAGCACTATCATTTATGAAAAATTATTAACTGAGTACTTGTCATGTGAATTTACATCCTGTTTCCTTGCCACTTATCACAAAGCTTGAGGCAATACGCCATTTCTGGTGTTCTGTTCCCAGAGGAGACAGAGGTGCTATAGCTGCGGCAAACGTAAACCTGGCAGACACTGGAGACAAGGAGGGGGAAGGAAGTACGTTAAGTGCTTAAAGGTGGGTAGTGTAAATATCATTTTCCCACTCCCCATGCTGTTGAAGTCCCAAATATTTAGACCAACTGATAAAGCCAAAAGAGAGCTCTTTGTTTCCATGTGCAAAGCAAGGGCGTATTTTTGAAGGCTGTTTAGCTTCAAGTGAGGGGTGTTATTGCAGCAAAAGTAATCATGGTCTAAGTTACCTTGATACTTCTAACACAAAATTGTGGCAGCTTGGGTTTCAGCATGGCTGGTTACCCCTCCTGGCCTAGGGATATAGGAGTGCTAGTATAGCAGCAGCAGCCTGTGTTGCAGTGCCTCGCTGCCAGCAGTGCTGCAAGTAGTTGCAGCAAGTCAGTCATGGTACTTTCTGGACCAGGGTTTATCAAAATGTTGGTATCTGTGTGTTACTGTTTAAGTAGTCAGATTATGCTTAAATCATTAAATTAGACAGGTTTCTCGGAACAGTGAAGTAACAGTGTCCTCAATTACTCGTTTATCCATCAAATCGAGCATTTTGGTGATGCCCTTTACTGGATAAGAGCTTACTTGAGGAATATTATTTCTATTGCACTAAGTCTGCGTTTTCTACTAGCAAAGAAATTTTAGTTGCTCTGTTTTTTCCCCTCAGATCAAAATGGCATTTTTACTGCTATACAATAATTGTTTAATTTTGAAACTAATGTGCACTGAAGCACCTTTGGAGCCATACCAAATCCAGTTTAGCTGCCCAAATGTTTCCTGTTTTTCAAAGAGTGTGTGCAAAAACACTTCTAACAAATCATATGTAGAGAAGTATTTGGTATCAGCTATGCTTCTGTAGTAGGTCTCTCTAACAGAAATGTAACAAGTGTTTTCTTTTTATATTAAGTTACTTTTAAAGTAAAATTTTCCTGTGAATTTCCTGCACTTCAGATAAGGTTCTTTTAAAATAACTGTGTTTTGAAGGAAGAAGAGAATTTATGAGCTTTTGTATTTCGATACTGATGTGGAAATTGTGCTAAACCAGTAATTATAATAAATGTAATTTCCTTATCATATAGATACACTATGGCTAAATGCAAACACAATTTTCAAACACAGTGCAGCCAAAATTCCACACGATTCACTGAAGTCGTTAGCCAGTGTAGCAAATTTCACAGTGTATTCCCATGACAAGCTGCACTATATTTTCTTCACTGCTTTCTAGTTTGCATCTCTATATAGAGGTAGAAACATTTATCTGTCAAAGCTAGCTTTATCCCAGAAAGGTGAAATTTCTGAAAGTGCATTTCTAATCTTCTGCTCCAGGTGATCTGTGTGCCATCAGCAATTAAGTTTGAATCTGAAAACTTTGCTGAAGCTGTATCCAGTCTGCAAGAGGTGCCTGAATACCTGTTAGGCATAGAATGTAATTAACTCTAGTCCAAAAGATTTTTATTTTCTTTTTTTTAAGTGAGAAAAGATGGATTTTAATTATAACTTGACTGTTACCTGAAGAAATGGGGGAGATAGAAGATTTTACCAAAATAAAAACCCCAACAAACCAAACCAACCAACCTAATCAATCCGCCCATATTTGTGCTAGGTGTTACAGTTCTCAGCTGTACTTGTTTAGGCTGTTTAAAGACATGCTTTACTTTTCAGTGGAGCCTGTTTCTCTTAGTTGCACTGTTAGTCTTTATTTGCTGTCCTTTGAACTAAAGTTGAGTTTAAACTGTCTTTGTCTAGACTGCAGCCATCTCTTTATAACCAGGATATTATTATTATAGTTATTAGTTCTAGAGAAGATAAATAACGTCAGTTTTCGAGGAAACTGTAAAAAGCAGTAAACACAAATACTTTCATTAACAACAGTGCTCTGACATGAAAGATTTGTAAACAATAACTGGAAATAGTAAATTAGGCAAGAGAAATAAGTCCTTCCTTAAAACTGCCTCTATGCTGCTCCCTAAGTCTCTTCCTATTGTGGGACTGCCTGTTTGTATTCATTTAATTAAATCTTGGTGCTGAGGGCTCTAACAATTATAGCCTTGTTAATGACAGACAATAGCAGAGTCTTCTCTTTCAAGTATCCTCAAGTTACATACAGTTTCAGAGACTTTAATATTGGGAGGAACAGTGTATCTGTTGTCCTGGCTCTGGGTTTTATTGACTAACTGCTACATCAAATCCAGTAATTCAGTAGCTGATTTGGGTAGTTTAGATAGTATTTGGTAATAGATTTCAGTGACACCTTAGTGTCGGATCTGTATGATTTCTGTTTTTGGCAAAACTATGTAAGCAGTCCCATCAATATAATACCTTTCAGGAGCATCAATAGGCTTTTTCACTAGCATCTGGAGGGAGCCCTCCCTCCAGATGGATGTGCATTATTTCAGCATTAGCAGATGAGTACTGTGGTATGATTCACCAGTTGTCTCAGTTGATGACATGCAATAACCTCTTTTTTTTTCTTTTCTTTTTTTCTTTTTTAGTATTCTTTACCTCTGGAATTATCCTTATATAATTTCCCTCTTTTTTTTTTTCCTATCAAATCTTAATGAATAATACTGTGTAGCATTTTTAATTTGCAACTGCCAAATTAATGAACTGGTGTAGATTGATAGTTGTATCTAGACAAAATAAATGTCTTTTACAATAAAGCAAAGAACTAAATGAAACCCAGGATGTGCACTTGGATCCTATGTATCCAGTGGAGTGCAATGAAATCAGTAACATAATTAAAATATTGCTCTGTCCTCTATAAATTATATTTCTAATGGAAGCCAGGCAGTATATGCATATATGAAATAGCCTGCACCAGGCATTCCCAATAGTGGAGAAAATTGCAAATCACTTGCAAGTTGGCAAGCACTACAGCCACCTGTAACCTCTTCCAACAGAAATTCCAATTATTAAAAAGAGTTCCAGCAAAAGGAGGGACAGCCTGAGTCAAGATGAATTAATGGAAAGGAGCACTGCCCCTTTCCACCTACTGTAAAAAACACAGTTATGTCTACATGTGTTGTTAATTTCCAGTATCTTAAAATGTGCTCCACAAACAACTAAACTCTGTATAACAGTATTTTGGATTGGAAAGCCTCAGCTTTGAAATTCTCTTGTGCACAAATGTCAGAGGGATTGACTTGGAGCAGTTAGAAAAAAAAGTCAAGGTAGTCTTCAAACATGGACAGAGAATGATACCTACTTACTTGCAAAAGTTATATTTGATGTAGCATCTATTGCAAAGTGAAATACTGTCACCTTTAAGAGCTTGGTGCTTGAGTAATGAAATGCACTTTATAAATTGTTTCTCATGGCTCTGTAATGTCGGTAAATAAAAAATGGCCATCGCATAGGGCCATTTTAGGGGAGAATGAGAAACTTAAATTCTAATTCTGAACAGTGATGTATTGGCAAAGAATTTTTTTTTTTGATTTTATGAACAGAGGGGTAGTTGGGGACTTCGACTTCTGAAAAGTCTGCTGGAAATACAGTGGAGCAGAGAGGAAACAGTCTGGAAGTATCTGTCAAAAAACAAGTAGGTTTATTCTGGCATATTCTCACAGTATCTTTCAATTTCAGGGGTATTTACATTTATTGCAGAGAAAACTATTCGTGTGACGAGGTTATAGCCCTCAAAAAGGGGTCAAAGACAAACCTTCATATCTCATCCTTGCTATGTTTCACAAATTTTATTAGGTGCATGTTTGCTCAGTGGGAAAACATGGTCTCTAAGAGTTTGCATGTTGTTTCCACCATCCTTCAGCTGGAAACCTAACTATTAACGGGCTACTACTTCGCATAATGGAAACCAGAGATATTTCTCCACTATATCATTAATTTATTTCCAGTTAAAGTTGGAGGGAGGGTTCTTGCTGACGTGGCTGGTAAAAGACAAGATAGAAATGTTCATCAATACCATACTCAGATGAGTTCTGTAGCTCATACTAAGGGGAGGGTTGTGTTGTAAACTTTGGGTCCTGCTGACAAATACATCCAGATAGAAGGCAGAATCTTGGCACAAAATAGAGAAAACAGAAACATAATTTCTTACAGTGACAGGATAAACTCAAGTAAATTTTCTGTTCCCATGTGCTAATTTGTCATCTGACAAAATAAAGACTTTGGAAGGAAGCCCAAAAGTTTTAGAAGCTCTCCTGAAAGACACCTAGACTAGAACAACAGTCAAGAAAATGAATCTCATGAGAAAGACAATACCAATAGTTTAACCTAGAAGGAAGGGTAGTACCGACTTTCATTCAAAAAGGATAGCTCTAATTTCTTAAACTACACAGTGGAAGATTATATGCACATGCCTGCCATTGCAGGCACATGAAAGAAACATGGTCCCCAGCTGTGGTATAACCAGAGATGTTTATTAAAAGTGTGCATAGCTTTTATAATATTTTCATCATCGGGTTAGAATAGCGTGAGCCTGGATAGGCAGTAGTATAATTATTAATAAGTTTGCTAACCAATAATTAAAAACTTCTTTACATCTCTCCTGCCTCGAATGAATAGTCTTTTCTTCCTAACTAAATGTTCTTTGTTCTCTCAATTACAAGATCCCTTTGTTTTCTTTCCCTACATGCCATCCCATTACCACCTGCAGAGAGTAAAGACAGTGTCCCATTAAGGCTTTCAGATCTTGAAAATAAAAAAATCTGAATTTTGGATCATACAGATGCATATGTAAAAGAAAGATGCTCTGATTTCCCAAGAGTGCTTTGTGCCATGGGGTTTCTTGAGAGGGCTGCTGCTGGAAGGCAGAAAAGGGAGCATCTTAACTTCTTGTCTTGTCCAGGCTGTCTCAGGCCTGAAAATCTGGAGGAAGACATTGAAGATTGCACCATTGCTCAAAGCAAGCAACCTTAGGAAGGGTGAAGAATTTTCAAATGCTTTATTCTTTTTCTAATTTATGTACAAGATCCAATGACCTGACTTTGGCATCATCAGGTTCTAGATGGTGTTTGTGAATGCCAGTATGGGTAGAAGGTCTTAATGGGATGTTCAGTACAGTCACTCCCAGATCCACCACGAAAGTTTGGGCTGTCTTGAGATCCCATCATGGAATCTAGCAGCTATGCCCTATGCAGTTTTCAGTAAATGTGGCAGGATTGCCACAGCAGTCAAAAACCTGTAACAAACATGTTTCAAAGGCACTTGGTAGAGAGAAAGATTAAGTGATATGCATTGCAACTGAAGGAGGAAGTGAGATTCAGTATCAGAAAGAGGTAAAGGTGAAGATTTAAGCCCTATTACAACCCCTGCCTCATGTCATTGCAGCAGCAGGGTCTAGTCAGGAAGGTGGATATAATTCCGTGAAGGGTAGGATGAAAACCCACTTGGCATCTGAGTGAGTTAGTGCTGTGCTAACGGGAAAACAAGCGGGTTTGATTATGGCAGGACAGCTCAGAAAACCATTCTGATTCCTAGGAGCAGTGAGGGGAAAGAAGCCAGAAGAGCCCAGCCATGACACATACTTATTTTAGGGAATAGTATTCCTGAAGGCTGAGACTTCATTCACTATTTAGGAGGGGAGAGTAGAAGGGAGATTGAACAAGGCGGAGAGAGAATTTCTACCTTGAATTTTGAAACTGTGTAATAGGAAATTGAGACCAAAGGATGACTGCCAAAGCCATTGTAGAGATGGATATGTTATTGTCTCCATAGACGTATTGTTGGCTTACTGTTATACTTTCCAAAGCCAGATTCCTTCTCCTTCTCAAATTTTCTTTGTTTAGATGCCAGTATCATTCTTAAGAGAGAAAGGAAATACAGCGATTGTGTGGGGTCTGTTTCCATCCTTTGCTTGCTGTGATTGAATTAATTTGTGGTCTATTCTCTTTTTTGGTAATTCTGTGAAGGAAAGAGTAGAAGTGGATGACAAACTAACAAATATTATAAATGGTCATGACAACCATTACAAGAAGGTTTTCCTTCACTCATTTGGTGGCCATTTGAGGGATGTCTAGTCACTTTATTTCTGTGCAGACAACATAAACTGCCCTTGGCTACTGAAAAGACCTTCTGAAGAAATACTGGCAAACCGTAGACTATCCACCACTTTAGAATAGCTTCTCCTGGAGTAAAAGGAACTATGTGACTCTAAAAACAATAAACTGCGTGACTAAGAACAATATCATAACAAGGGTGTACACACAGAACTTGTGAATCATTGGTTTATGATCATTCTGATTAGATTAAGCCTAAAATAAGTGTTTGCACCAGGAAACTGCATTTTCCTATCTTAAAGCTTATAACAGGGTATGTCAAGAGTTATATATCAAGTTCTTTAGTACTGAATTTAATTATTCACTTCACATTACACAATCTTATATTTAAAGTGCCATACCTGATAAAAAGGCTTCTCATTATTTTGAAAAATGGCCGATAAACATGATCCTGCCAGTTGCATAATACGAATTTGGGTGCAAATGCTTATATATATGTACATATAAGTGTAACTGGCTTTTCATTAAAGTAAGCCTCAGTTTGGATGGAGGAAGATTTTGCCTGTGTTTTCTCACACAGTTAACAAAATCAGCAGTGATTTAGCCACTGCTGGAATTTCTCTTTAGTAGCTTTAGTTAAGGTCAAAATTGTACCTGAAACTTCCTGAAAATTGCTTGGGTTTTTTTTTGAAATATGGAGGAGCATTCTTGCATATGAGAAGTGGAAAGGTAAGATGGAACAAAGTGTTTACAGTGGCTTATTAATACAAGAAGGGGACTCCAAAGCTGTTGCAGATGAAACAGTGCCAAATTGAGAGCAGCTCTGAGAAGAGCTTTGTTGGTGGATGAGGAGCTCAACATGAGCTGGCCATGTGCACTTGCAGCCCAGAAAGCCAAGCATGTCCTGGGCTGCATCCAAAGCAGTGCGGCCAGCAGGATGAGAGAGGGAATTCTGCCCTCTACTCTGTTCTTGTGAGACCCTACCTGCAGTGCTGCATCCAGCCCTCAATGAGGCCCTCAACATAAGGAGGACATGGATGCGTTGGCATAAGTCCAGAGGAGGAAAATGAAGATAATCAAGGAGCTTCAGCACCTCTCCTATGAAGACAAGCTGAGACAGTTGAGATTTTTCTGCCTGGAGAAGAGAAGGTTCTGGGGAGACCTTACAGCAACCTTCAAATACCTAAAGGGAGCTACAAGAGAGCTGGAGAAAGTTTTATAAGGGCATGTAGTGATAGGACAAGGTGTGATGGCTTTAAACTGAAAGCAGGCAGATTTCAGTTAGATATCCTGAAGAATTTCTTTACTGTGAGAATGGTGAGGCACTGGACCAGGTTGCCTAGAGAAGTGAATGTCCCATCCCTGTAAGTATTCAAGGTCAGGCTAGATGGGGTTTCGAGCAACTTGATCTAGTGAAAGGTGTCCATGCCCATGGCAATGGGGCTGGAACTACATGCTCTTTAAAGTCTCTTCCAACACAAACCATTCAATGATTCAATGAATTTTTTTTTTCTTATTGCTTGTTAACATAAGCTTCTAATAATTGATTTAGCAAAAGCATAAACAATTAAAAAAAACGAAGCGAAACACTTTTCCTTCCCCTTTCCTAGGTTCACCTTCAATCAAATATCATTTCTGTACTCTTCCTGGTTTCAACTTCCCTCATTTTCACCATCTGATACTGTCCCAGACTCTACAACAAGGCACTGGATGATATTGGCTTTGGTGAATAATGGTTACTTTCTGGCACTCCTTGTTTACTCTTTCTCCTCTACTCCTCTTCACTTGTTGTCCTCTGCGCCAGCATGAGTTACTCACACACCATAGTCCCTCTGGGGTGTCCCTGATCTGACATAGGTTGTCCATAGCTAAAATCCTTCAAAGCCATAACTCCTTCATTGTTGGAGCACCTCCTTCTAAGACTGGATCTCCAGCCATGTCCCAGGCAATGTCCCCTTCTACTTTCTTCCTCTGTTCCTCCTTCCCCTAGCATCTACTGCTCTTTCTTAAATGTCTGAGCACAGGTGCTGAGCGCTCCCCTGCATTGGTGTGAAATAGGTTACCCCACAGGTTTCGGAGCCAGAATGAAGGGTTGTCAATGTGGGTTTGATAAGCCAGATTAATACATCCTTCTCTAAGAACAGCCCACAGATTGGTTAAGTTCTACCTTTCTTTCAACTGGCTTGTGCCAGCTTGGCTCCCGCATTTACCAGATCTACCTGCAGAGTCTGAGGATGCAGTGAGGCAGGCTGGGACAGAAAGTGTGTGAAGGAAAAGAGATGCTGTGGTCTGAAAAAATGACAATATGGGAAATCATTTGCCCCAACAAGGAGGAAAGCAGACTAGGAAAAAAGAAGATTTAAGGTTGATATCCACTTGCATTGCTCTAGGCACCACAGGGAAGAGTGCTGTTAATTGGAATGTGAAGGAGGCTGCAGGACGGGGTCTCCACAGTGCAGTGAGGATCACGGGAGGAAGACATTTTGTGAAGAGGAGGGTTGGAGATAAGACCATACTGTAGGTACCAAAACTTTTCCAGACAATTTCTTTCATTGTTGGGTATCAACACCGTGGGGAGAAAGTCCTTTATCTGTCAAACAGAAGAAAATTTTGAAATTTTAGTGCATCATGGCTGTGAGAAGAATTGTTAAAAGGCTACATGTGCCATGGTTTAGGCAGCTTGAAATACAAGCAGAGACACATAGGTAAAGCATTAACTGAGGGGAACATAGACTATTGATTAGACAGTGTTACTCTCACTTGGATTCCAGATCTTAACTGTTGTCTTGGTGATTTTACTCACTGGGCTGTGCAAGACTAGTTTTTATAACATCTGTAATTTAAATGAGTAATTCTATCATAAGCTAGAGCTACAATAATAAACTAGGATATATTTATATCTATATAGAAACTAGTGGATTCTTAGCTCCTTTATTAAGGTAATATTTTACATGAGCAACACACATATTAGCAAGATTATTGTTTTCCCACATTATTTTCAGAATACAGCACTTCTTTTATAGTGTGCATTTATGAGTTCTCAGTTTCTTTCAGTCCCTGTGCAGACAAAGGATTAATTAGTTATTATTAGTTATTACTCAATACACACATAGACATACATATGTGTGAGTAGTTAGTACAAGAGTTCCTCTTCAGAGAAACTGTGTTATGACCAAAATATATTCACATATATCCTAGACACACACACACACACACACACATAATACTCACATGGTCTTGCTGTTTCTTATGCAAAGCAAGTAGAAAAGGCTTGGTGAGTTGCCAAGGATCTATTGCCTCGAGGAAAAATAAACCCAAAAGCTCAGGCATTCAAGTCTACTATGCATTTAAAGTAAAAACCTGTTCCATGTTAAAAGAAACCCAAATCAGAGGACCCACAGTGTCATCAAGGCTCATTTCATCTACTAACAAAAGTAGAATATAAAAACTTGCATCCAACTTACCTGCAACAACTTTTGCATTATTAACTAAAATTGAACTGAGTTTGGTCCCATGCTTTAATAATCTAATTGTAAAGACTTTTTTTAGGCATGCCATGATAAGGCAACCCTACGGTATCACCAAATTATTTTCCTGCTAAGTCTGGGCTTGGGGCGTGGTGAATGGGTCACAGTCAAGGGATTTTTAAAATTGTGCTTCCTAACTGCTTTTAAATGATTCCCACCAAAAAAAATGTTAGTGGGAAGCTTAACTTTGTATTTTCTGAAGAAGAAAGCCTCAAGGGCCACATTTTTTTTCAGAAGCTTAGACAGTAATGTGTAAATTGCACGTATTTGCTGACACTGGGAAAGATGAATGTGCTTTCTGGCTCAGAAAAGGACAAATGCTTTTCTCTGCACTGAAAATTCACAGTCTGTATGAACTTGCTTCCCTGTACCAGTTTTTGTTAAAACCTGGTTTTCTGGCAAAAATGATCTATTTGTTATTTCTTAAAAACACTAGTATGTCACATTTAATAGAATAAATTTAAATTTAATACAATGCTCACATTTGCTGGGTTTTTTTCTGCAAATTGACTTGAACAGAAAATGCTTGAGGACAAAAATCCACTGATGGTCTAAAGAATACAATATTTAAGAGCTTGCAGTGCCTCATATGATTATTTCAATACATATCCAGCCTATAGAATCATAAAATCATTTTTGCTTGGAAAAGACCTCTAAGTCCAGCTGTTTAACCAGCACTGCCATGCCCATCATTAAACCAAGTCCCTAAGTGCCATATCTCCGTGTTTTTGAAACTAAGTCAGTGTGTTTAATTCTGGTCTAGTATATAAATTGTTTTCAAGGTGTTGGCCCCCTCTTTGCAACAATTTTTAAATTTAGTGTAATTAAGAAAATATTAACACTTAGAGTGTTTAAAAATATGAAAACCAATGGAAAATTAAGAGCAACATTGGTCAATATAAATTGGAATTTCTTTCTGTGTCCCCACACAAAACCAGCTTTTAGAGGGATGTCTTACTATAATCTCATTAAAAAGAGCATTCAATAAAGGGATATTCCTTGGTTCTTAATATTCCCCAGCTGGATAAAAGGGAGGGGTAATATTGCACATTGTATCGAAGAGGATGTCCCAGTATTAATCATCAGAACATTTCTGAACAAGTAGAGAATAGATGCTGATGGGGAATGGGATTGTCCAGTGTGCACTCTGACATTTAACCCAAAACCTTGTTTATAAGGATTGTCCATGGGTTCTAACACCACTGACCAAATCATACGTTCTTATATTTTGATTGTTGTCACTGTTAGTAAAGAGTGTTTAAAACAAAATGTTTCTCAGAAGTGTACTCACATTCTGTTGAATATTTGAGAGCAAAAGAAAAATTCAGTCTTTTCTCCTGTTTCTTGCCTCCTGACCTTTTTTTGGATGGGGGATAGTTAGAGCTAAAAAACAAAGGATAGAAAGTTTCCTCTCTTCCAGGAACAAAGCATTCTGAAATTCCCCATCTCTTTCTGTGTTTATCTGGCAAAGCCCCAGATTCTGTCACCAGTATTTACCCTGCACAGATCCTTATTCACAGCTTAATCCAAAGCCTGGTGAAGTCAGTGGGAACCTTTCCCTTAACCTCAGGGGTAATCTGCTCTGCTTGTGCAGGCAGAGCAGTTTCAAATTATTTCCACTGCTGATTGCAATATAAGTACTGGTTGAAATCAGTAATCTGTCCTGAGATCCAGTGTTACAGCTAAGATGATGACATCTAAAGAAACAATTATGCTCTTTCAGTTGTGCTTTCAGAAGCTTAAGTAGTAACAGCTGCCAGAAAAAAACCCCAACAGATAAATTACTTTACTGAGAGTAAAGAAATTAAGAACAATGTTACAGCTTCAAGAGACTGTCATCAATAACCATCACTGGAGGCATCACAATGATTCTTCTTGTCTTTTGAAATGTCTATGTCACTGAAAAAAAGTTATTTAGTTATTGTAATTCAGGAAAAAAACCCCCACCTTAGTTTTTGTCTGGAGATTGTTTTTGATGATAGAGGAAGTTCTTCTGATATAAGATAAAGGGAGAAAATTGGGAGAGCAGCTTAATAGACACTCCTCTTACTGATTTTGTATGAATTTGGGGTGTTCAGACCTTTCTGAATCTGAGCTGGCTATTCATGGAAACTCTACAAAAAGTCCCATTTAAGGTCTTGCTAACTATTGAACCAAGTGGTGTTGGGAGCCATTCCAGGCAGACTAGTGCAAATTCAGTTCCATTTTCCTCATTAGCTTAATGGATGTATGCATTCAAGCTCACAAAAAAAAAACCAGAATGAGAAACGGAGGAAGAATGTAATGATTGTAAGTTCATGGCTTTTAATGATTTAGATTGTTAATCCTTATGATACTTAGTATAGTGGGCATTACCTCTACACACACATTCTCACATAATGTGTGTGATACTGAGGAACAGTGGTCTGAAAAGTATAGTTACAGTGTTAAAATATTCCAAAAATACTTGCTTGCAGTGTATGAACTCCAAGACCAAGTTTTTTGCATATCTTTTTCACACCCATTTTATTTTGATCTAATAATTTTACTAAACTTAATGCTTATTAATTATTTTTCACGTTTTTCTGGTTTTCCAGTTCAATTTATTGTTTTCCTTCTGCACCTCCTTCCATCATCTTCCATTCTTTTCTCACTGCACTGTCCCTTGCCTTTTTTTACCCTGTAGCTGTATTTCCACTTATTTTTTTTTCCATTATGTGGCCCTGCCTGTGCTTCTTCTGTACCTATTTGATTCATCCATCCAGTCTTCTTCCACCAATTCATTTTCAGTGCTTCTACCATTTTCCCTGCATCTTCCCTCTGAAATTCCTAACTCCTGAGATGTTCTGTATCTTCTTAGTCACCCTTAGATGTTTTTCTTGTGCCACCTCATACACTCACCCTTTTTCCTCAGTAGTGGTTAGGGGTTTGCACTCCTTTGTTTACACGTGCCTTAATTGCTAAGATGCTGTGTGAAATTCCAGTGCAGGGTGGAACCAGTTGCCTATTATTGAGCAAGAAGAAGGTGGAAGTGGAGTGCTGTGTGCTTAGGGGGCAGAAGGATGATTAGGAAGCCCTTGTGGGGTCTGTGGACATAGTGCTATTTCCTTTTTCACCCTCCAAAAAGGCATGAGGAAGTGAGGGCGGAGAGGAGACAGGAAGGAAGCATGTTTCACAAGAAGAGAGAAAGGACAGCACCCAGAGGAACACCCACTCTCAATATCTAAATGCAGTCTTTTATGGTAACATCATGTAAGGATACACAGAATAACTCTACTAATGCATTAGTATTTCTAGCACAGTATTTTAAATCCTAAGGCAGTTATTTGAAAGTGGGATTCCAGCTGCAGACCTTTTCCTAGAAGGATTTTGGGGCAGACACTGGTGCTTTCCCAGGTCATAGAGCTAATGTGTTTTGTCCCTAAGGTGAAAGGTATATGCTTCCCATAGGAAAGAGGTTGGCTCTTACTGCAGTCCCGTTCATCTCTCCTCTGAGACTTTAAGTAGAGATCCCAAGGCAGATGTTTGGAGCTATGACGTGATGATGGTAAAACCAAGTCATTGAGAGCTGGACTCCAACAACTTAGGACATAAAAGAACCTGTATATGAGATCATTGCTTTAGGGACATATTTGAGCTGCTGAGTCATTAACTCAAACTGGTTTGCCAAATACCTCTAGTTTAATAAATTACTGTCTATACTAATGTTGTGAAATTAATAAGCAGCACTAGCATTTAACTGCCCAAATTTCCTTTTCAATTTGAAAAAATAAATAAGTATGTTCAGGATAGATTAGACAAAGGTTAGCTGCAGGAAGACATTTCAACATCATAATGAAAATGGTGTACTTCAAAAGAATTACTGTATGTTTTTTAATCAATCTTTGTGGCTTATCAAAAAAGGTTTATTAAACTAAGTGCAGATATTTTCATACAAGGCATTTCTTTTGAATGTTCTTTAACCCTCTGCATTCTCATGATTGCCTACTGCCAGTGAAAATAATTTAAAATGGCAAAATAAGAAAGTTAAATGGGAATGATGTTCAAACATATTTAAACTTTGTGAATTTTGAATATTTATAATTGTACCTGTATTTACATTATTTGTAGTGGTTTCTCTCTGTCACTGTTTCTTGTAATAGATTTCAGAGATTGAGTGTATATAAGTAATCAGTACTTAATATTATTAAGAGAGTTTTGCTCATTTCTTTTTATCTCAGAAGTACAGTAACCCTAGTAAGTGCTATAAAGTATGATTTAGAGCATGTAAGAAATAGCAGCTCTCATGTTTAGCCAGACCTTACATCTGAAATACGAAGCAAGCCACAGGAACACTGAATCATCCCCAGCTCCCGTGCTGTGGGATCTGTCCTCTCCTCCTGTGTCCTGGCTGTGGGCAAAGCTTGCCCCTCACTTCAGTAAGTAATCGGTGATTTCTTGCCACAGGCTGGAATTTGCTCTGGGAAAGCCACCATCTCTTGCTGCAGTTGCTTCACTAGTGAAGGCTGTCCCGTGCCTTTTAAACCTCAGCCCTGGGGAGAGGGTTGTGGTGTGGGGAGGTTTACACTGCCAGCTGCACTTAAACCCTTCCTGGCAGTCAGGGGTACAGTTGGCAGGATTATTTTGTATATCCATATAATGCCTAATACTGCCATATATCCCTAATGCTTAGGGAAGTAAAATAAAAAGTCCCCAGGTCCTAGGAAAGACTACAGGAAACACCTCTACTGAGGGTAGGACTGGTCCATATTTCCCAAACAAAAGAAAAACAGCACTTAAAATACAAGAGAAAATTAGAGGTAAGGGGGGTTTTGTCTTCTTTTTTGTCTTTTTTTTTTTTTTTTTTTTTCACATAAAGGCTTTGATTGACTGTTCTAGAATACAGTTTGTTCTTTTTATGATGTTTGGAAAGTTTCAGTACAATTCAGGGAAATGACTGAATATACCTAGGTAATACAAGCTTGGAGTTCGTGGTTTCAGGGGTTTTTTTCCTCAAATTTATATTAATCTCACTATTTTTCAAAATACATGCAAAATACAGATTTTTGATACTTTAAAAGCTATGTCATATTTTTTCATTTAAGTAAGTTTTAATATAGAGTGAAGTTGAATAACCTTTATTTTGGAATCTCTAATTGTAGGGGGAAGATGCAGAAAAAAGGGGCAGAAAGTAGGGGAAAGCAGGGTGGAAAAGAAAGAAGGGGGAAAGAGGGCTCGAAAAAATTTTATAACTGTAAGAAGAAAACACCAAAATTTCACACAGGGTTAAATGGAGAATATGGTTTTTTCTCTTTGCATATTTTCCCATGACTTGTCAAGCCCTAATTTTGAGTTAGGGAAGTAGACATTCTTTATTTCTTTCCCCTTCCCCACAAAATTTTCCAGGACTTATTTATTCCTCATGAAGAAACACAACCTCAACTGTTTTTCTCATGCACTCTCTCTTAAATTAAGGAAAAAAGTATTGATATAGCCATCCAATACATGCCCCATAGCAGTAACACTATAATACTACACTAATTCAATTCCTGAGACTATATTGGATGATGTTTTACTATGTCTTACTACTGAAGAAAATGCATAAAATTTTACACAGGATTTAAAATATTTAAAAAAGAAAATTAAGTGTGTCTTGGGCTATGACAAGTTTAAAGCAAGGCCTACAAACATAGTCTTAATTACCCCTCACTAAATGGAAAATTCAGGGGACTGCACATTGACGTTGCAGTACAAATAGATGCAGTCTTGCTTCCATGATGACACTTACAGCAGTGTTTCAAAAGAAAAAAATCAAAACCATGAATCTAGCTCAGTTTTCACAATTAATTGAACATATTCAGATGCTGGACTAGGTCTTCTATGACAATTCTCAATTAAAGCTGTCCATAAAGCTTTGGTGAGTGTTTTTCCACTGCTGACTTCCTTTCCCTGTTTTGCAGCTGGTCTGTGGAACCGCTGATAGCTCTCATCCCCCACAGTCACAAAAACATACTCCTGTTCCAGTAGCACTCTCTTAATGAGGTTGTGCCTTTGCTTTCCAGGGCTTTTCTCACTGATTTTTACCTTTGTTTTCAATTATATTCTGCCTGTGAAAGGAAAAGAGAAAACACAAAGAAGAAATAGCCAGGAGGTCTGCAGAGGTGTGGATTACTACATCATCATATGGAAAAGTTCAGGTTTGGGTAAATACACATTAATCTAGTGATTCTGAGCTCATTTTGGCTCATCTCAGTGATATTCCTTTGAGTAAATTAATTATAACCTGTTTCAGATTAGTTGCTTTCCCTCACAGCTTTTTCTTCTTTAGTTGCAGGATGTTGTATTTGTGTCAGGTCAACTTGGAGTAAAATACGGTGGCTTAACTGGAGGTTCTGGAGGTGGGTGATGCAGTTTCAAGTGGAGCTCAGTGATACAACTTTTCAGTTCTCACCACACCCTCCTCAAGGTTCCAGCTCTGTTCACTGATAGAAGTCTATACATACACCTGCAAGAATCACAATTATTTTTAGAATTTGAGATGCCTCTTCATCTTGTGTGCAACACCTGCAACCAGGGAGAAAAGAGAACCAATACATGGGAAAGGAGATGAAGGCAGACAAAAAATATTTTAAGGAAGCTATGAAGAACTTGTTCCTACTGCTGCCATAGTGTTTTAGATTGAAAAAACTCATCACTGATGCATTTCCACTTCCCTATTAGTTTTTACGATGAGGAAGACTGAGCTCCACAGGAATACATTTTGAAAAATTCAGAAATGTTACAAACATAGCACAAAATTCACAAGGGAAAATAACGTCCTAAGACTTTTAGGCTGGACAATTATTATGGGGGTACTTTTCTGTAATTTTGCCTTTAATCTCTCTGTCAGCTCCCTTTTTGGAATATTACAGTAAATCCATGTATTTACTCAAGGGTACTGTGTAATCAATCATTCAGATATTATGGTGAGGGTAATTCAAAATGTACATTGAAAAGGTCAGGGTTTGGATTGTTTTTCTCAGATCACTCTTAATGGAAAGCACTTTTTTATTTTAATTAACTGTTCTCATACAGATTGGGGCCTGCAAGCCCAAAGCATGGATTTAATCCCTGCTCCAAATTCACACCAAAGTCTGTCCTACTTAGTTCAGCTTTTAAAGAATTCCTAATCAATAAGTTTGGGGAGCTGAAGTCTGTCAGACAAAGCATTGCCTGTATCACTCCATCATGTTCTTCAGGCTCAAGAAACTGTCTCATTTCTTCCTTGTCTCGTGGAACAGATAGTATATGCTTCTGTTATTTATAATAACGCATATGCACGGGAAATGGAATTTCAGTTCTGAAGGCAGGTCAAATTTTCACATAGTTTTGAAACAATACTGGGCTTTTTTCTTTGGTTGGGTTTTCTGTACAATTTATTGAAAACTGGAATTGCAAGGACTTTTTCTCATATCTCAAAAATGAAATTTTGCAGTAATGCTTTAAAACGTTGATGTGAAACTCATGTGGTTTCAGCCTGAACACAGGGAAAAATTTCAAAAGAGCTGTGGATAGCTAGTTAATCTCAAATGGTACTAGCTCATTTTTTCTTTCATTTTCTTGAAAGTTATAAAGGGTTTATATATTTGTATGTTTTCTGCTTTCACCCTACAACACAGCTCTTTGAGCCCTTCTTTTAAATTAATGTTACGCTTGTGTGTGTCATCTAATTTCCATTCTGCATGGAAGTATATTATTTTTTATGACATGGTAAATAGTTAATTGATTATGATTAACCTGCAATTATTTCAATTTCTATGTGATCCTATGATTTTTTTACCACTTGTGCTATTATTACAAAGAGTGATGAATGAGCTTCATGTAGTTCGCTCCAGCTTCAGTTCTGATAAGCATCCAAATATTTTGATACTCAAAACTTAT
Organism: Corvus cornix cornix; assembly: GCF_000738735.6. Taxonomy (NCBI): domain Eukaryota; kingdom Metazoa; phylum Chordata; class Aves; order Passeriformes; family Corvidae; genus Corvus; species Corvus cornix. The sequence continues at coordinate 52,134,498 of NC_047056.1, forward strand.
CCAAAGTTTCCTAAGCTCTTGAGTCTGCAAAACTAGTCTGAACACTTAGAGAAGGGCTTTCCTCATGAGGTTTCCAGTTGTTCCACCAGTGGAACCTGATGGAAATACCATGAGGTCAGCTTTTCTTCCAGTAGTTCCAAATATTTAACATCTGGACAGAAAACGGAAGTGAGAAATTCTGCCCAGAAGTCATATTAAAGGAAAAGTTGGGTTCTAAAAATAGGTGAAGAATGACTGTTTTTTTAACTCCTCCAAACTGGCAATGCATGACTGAAAAAAAGATCAAGAATCCAGAATTAGAGATGAATCAAGTCAGTTGGCACCATAAAAACATGGCCTGCTCAGCTGAAACCTGTTGCTCCTTAAAATTTGGTTATTTGTGAAGTGACATCTGTAGAGCAAAATTTAAATTTGGTGCTGTTTTAGAATCTTTCAGGGATGAGTATTTATTCCAATCAAGTATTTATTCATTCATGAGAAGTTTGTACACAGATCTTGGCGGGAAAAGGTTTTCTTGGTCTTGTACAAAAATATCAGTGTGGTTCCTCTCAGTACCAACACTCTGTGAGGCACCCTAGCTATCAGTGTTACCTTCTCTAAACAGCTCTAATTTCAGGGTTAATCTGTTGAGGAGGTGGGGCAGTTTAGGTGGTGATGAGCTCAGCATTGAAATGACTTGTAGCCATGGAGGCACATTTTTAGACAAAAGAATTAGATAGGTAAATTATTTACCCTGTTGGTTGGTATCTATTATGTTCAAAGTGTACTTGGTGGAGATTAATTCTCTCTTGATGAAGCCCCTCTTTTCACTACTGAGCCTTTCCCCCCTGTGCTTTGTATCACACCACAAATGACTGATTCTCTCTGCATATCCTCTGATCCTACAAGCTCTTTCTTACCACATTTATCTTCCTGTTTGAACACCAGACACCAGCTCAGATTCAGGCTGCTGCTTTTTCTTTACTGATAACAACATCATCCTACAGAGCTCTTTATAGTAAGAGTACATCACCATGTAAAGTGAGCACCACTCCCAAGTTCATTCATCTGAAGCTAGAAAAATGTTATGAGGTTCCTCTTCCCCTTTAGAGAAATGAAAGTTCAGGAAGCAGGGACCTCCAGCATCCTCCCACCCCCACAGATCAGAAATGTGTGCAAAATCACCAGTGGCAGCATGCCCCAGCAGGCTAAGGTTCAGGACCCCTGGAGTGCTTGAGCAACAGTAAGGAGTTGAAATGGGCTCAAAATACAAGACAGTGATCAAAGACATGAAATGTTTGTGAAAACCACCCAAATTAATTTGCTGCCTGATCTGTCTCTTGCTTTGTTTGAGGTCACAGACTTTACAGAATTTTATGGAGTGCAGTGTGTGCAGGCACTGTATATGCCATGCTCTCAGCACTTCATCAAAGACATCTCATCTGGCACAAAGCACAGAATTTTAGCTTGTGGTAACCTCCCTGACAGGAAATATTTCATAGCCTAAGTTTTAAGTACATAAAGGCACATAGAGAAAGTACCAAATGAGGTAAATGCATGAGTGTGTTAGCCCCTGAAATCCTGAACATGCATTGTAGAAATACATTAGAGTAACAATTCACTTCATGCTTGTTTTCAGGAGACAAAAACTTGAATTGAAGAATATGTAGGTCAGTGCAATCATTTATAGGCAGTTTCACCACTTACGAACTTCAGTCAATATGGTCCTTAAAATTCCTTTGTCTCCCAAGTTCTTGGAACTGGGTGGTTGGTTCTTGGAACATGCTGGCTTGGTACTTGGTTAAGCATAGAAATTGTGTGCCATTTCCCCCTATCTATTGGGTCAGCGGCCTCTAAAACATGCTTACTCACCCAGCAGCCAGCCATCCCTGCCCAGCACTTAGGTGAAACCACTACATTAAGGCCCACAGTGAAAACTGACTTGACACCTCTTCAGTATCTTACTAATGGGAACCAGGCCTGTCTGGATGGCACTTCAAATCTGAAGGGAAAACATCTCTCCAGAAAAAAAAAAAGAACTAAATAAAGAAAGAGCCGCTCCTGATCCCATTTGTGCTGCATTTACACCTGAAACAGAAAGGTAAGGCCCTTACTCTCTCAGATAAGGGAAAATAAGGAAAGATAAGCTGCTTAGAGACCTTCTGCAAGTAGAAAAGCCAGGAGGTTTGGTCAGATTGTCCTCTGAACTGTGAAAAATGGGTTCAGCTGTGACCCAGGTAGGGGCAAACAAGGCTGATTGGTGCTGGGAGATATGGGAGCTGGTTAAGTAGTCTTTAGAAGGACAAAAGATTCTTGAAAAGGAAAAGCTTCAAGAGATTACTTTATGTACAAGCATAGTGGAACAGACCTATATGTCAAAAGTCTGAAATAATTCTTGGATTGATGTGAGTTTTTGAATCCTTTTATTGATGTGAACTGCTGTTCCCAACAATTCACATCAGTTCTGCTACTTCACCTTTTAGACCAATGCCCAAACTTCTATCCTCAAAACCGGCATTTGGGAGCTCACCTTTGAACTTTCAGACTCAGTTGTGGGTATATATCGTGTTTTCTTCAAGATATGAGAATCACCAGACAGAAAGCCAGGAATAGTTGTAGAATGCAAAGCAAATTTTTTTTCTTTTGGAGTTTTTGAGAATGCATATGATCTTGAATTTTCTTCTTGGGCTTATAGAAATGCGCTGTGTATTTTCAGCTTCCTTTTTATTGTTTCAGGTTAAGTGTTTTCTCTTTTATGCTGTTACAGGCAATAAAGTTTCAGTATTCGCACTACTCTGAAAATAAACACAGATTTTCCTAAATGCAATTGATACAATATACAAGAGACTTTCAAAGCAAAAGTTTGTTGAGAAATCATGTGTCTCAAATATTAAAATGAAGTATCCAGATATAAGATATAGTATTTCGTATTATTATTTCATGAAACATCCTTTAACATTCTAATAAGATATTTAATGGAGTCGATGCAATGTTGCACAAAATATAAGGAAACCACCCTAGCAATAAGTTTACAGAAATACATGAACAAAGCCATAAAAATTGGGGCCTATAAACTCGTGCAAAATATTTAACTTATCATTTCAGAATAGTCATGAAACACTCTGCAATATTTGAAGAATATGCTACCCCTGTACCTAACAATATTCATACCCCCCTTGCTTGAGGTGTAATAAAAATAAATGTAAAGCAAGATTGTGACTACAGATGCAGTAAGGAAAGAATAAAAAGAGCTGCTTGACTTTCTGTGGGTGTCGCTCACTAGATGTCAATATAAAGAACCTTTCTGGTTATAGCACTGCTTCCCAGACTTCTGTAATTTTTTCCCTCTTAATCACATTGTGCAAAAGACAGCCTGCAATGTTAACCTGAGTTGAGTGTTGCAATGTAGTCTGCAGTTTCTCACGCTGAGATGGAGATCTTAAAATCACTGACTGATCTACTACAGAAACTCTCTCTTGCTAAGCAGCCTCCAGAAATGGAGCCCTCTCCAACTACCCACACCATGCCAAGTTGTATCACTATTGATTAAAGGCAGATGTGGCACAGTGAGCTGCTGCCAGATAATGATCTGCATTTTCGCATCAGGGATTGGGTTCTCTTCACTGCTCTGCAGCTCTGAGACTGTCTTCAGAAACGTGCTACTTCATTGTGCAGAAAATCTGCACTGCACGTTATCCCCACTGGGCATCACAGGCATTTCTCCCTGGGCAGTGTTCAGTTTGGGATCCAGAAGCAGCAGTGCTCCTGCCATGGAGGGGTAAGCAGATTGATGGTTGCAAAAGTGTACGACAGCAAACTCAGAACAGGAGAATTAACCAAGAAACGGCTGAACAAAAACATAATGGGAAAGGTCCCATTATTTCTTTTTTTTACTTTTTTTTAGCTTGACTGACAGGTTCTGGAATTGCAGTCACCTCTAATGCCTTCCAAATAGGGAAGGAAGATGTAAGTTTCCAACACAGCCAGCAGATAAACCCTACACATGTATCACAAATCTGGGCATGAATGGCAGATTGATTTGTTCCAGATGTTCTTGATTTACTGTGTATATCTCATACATGGTGGGTCCAATATGCCCAGGAGATCCTGAGCTCATGTACAACAAGTCCAGTGCATTCTAGAAGCACAGACTGTGCTGTGCATGTGAGGTAAAGGCAATAATCTGTGGGTGCACAATAAACCCAGAAGCAAGAATTTGTAGGATGGCTTTGCTCAAGCCTGCACCACTGGCCACGTGGATTTGGCTAACCCAACCCCAGCAGTTCTTGCGCCCATGTTAAGTGCCAGGAATTTACAATGAAAGCAAGCCTATAGCTTTATTGGTTTTAAGGACAGAGAATAAAAATTGACCAGAATAAGTGAATAGTAATGTTCAGTATAAAGTTCATGAAAAATTTAGTGATGTTTTCTTTATTTCTTAAAATAGGAACTGTTTGCTTTTAACTGCCATTGCATGCTGATAACTTCATTGAATGATTCACTGTGTCATGGCTTTTCTTCCCCCATCCTTCCTAATCCTGCCAGCTCAGATCCATGGAGTACTCTGAAAATTTTGGATTTCTCTGACAACCTTTTGTTTTTCCCTTTCTATCATTTCAATGCTTTCCCGCCTACCTGTAGTGCAGTCCCATGTCCTACAGATTTTAATTGAGCAAAGCAACTCAGGATCATTACCAAATGGTGCAAACTACCATCCTCCAAGAACTCCTACCCAGGAGTGAGGTGTGGGCCGGCACTTTGTGGGAGCAGCACACCACCTTGCACGCTTCAGAAAGTGGGTCATTGCTGCGTCACCTCCACCTACCCATCTTGTGTCCCTAATGTGTTCTGTGCTTCAAAGGAAACTTGATACACTTTAAGTGCCTTGGAGTCTGTGCCAGCAGCTCTGGGACACAGTGGACAGTTTTCTTGAGTTGAGCAGGTGGGTTTACGTGCGCTTCCCTCTGCAGTGCGCAGTGTGGAGAGTGTGCAGGGTGTGCTTGTCCCCAGGGCCGTGCTGCCGCTGGGATGCTGCGAGGTGCTGCACACTCAGGGCGCTGTGACCGGCAAGGGCAGTGTCCCCAGTATGGAATCTTCTCAGAAGTGGCCCGTGTCCTTTGCGGGTGGCTTTGGGCCTGTGGCTATCATGTCTCGAGGGGTGCCTTGGGACTGCACACCCCTGGCCTAGCCCCTAGCCAGTGAGCCGGGTCGCTGCACGGCCGTGTCAGCCTGGAAGGTGCCGTGTGTTGCCACCCGAGGAGCGCCTTTCCGGGGGTAGCCATCCCTCTCCCCAGAGCGGCGCGCCGGTCCCGTGGAGCAGCTCCTCGGAGGGTGCTTGGGGGCCCCGGTGGCGGCGGCTGCCGGGCCCGTCCTGCCCCCGGAGCGCGGTGGGCCGGGCCAGCCCGCGGGGCCGCGCCGGGGCCGCCACCTGACTGCGGGGCGCAGCAGGCGCGGGGAGCGGGCGGGGCGGCTCCTGCCCTCCGCGGGGGCGGCTTCCCTCCACGCCGAAGTTTCCCCGACTTGTGCAAAGAGAGAGGCAGGTCCCGCCGCGGCGCGGGGTGGGAGAAGCATCGCGGCGGAGGAGGAGCGGATCGGCGCGGGCGTGGAAGAGAGGTGGGCAAGGAGCGATGACCTTTGCGAGAAGCCGGCGAGGGAGCGGGGCAGAGGCAGAGCGAGCGGCAGCGCGGGAGGATGGTTGCTGAGACCCGGAGGAGAGCCGCCCCGTAATGTCACCATGTAAGTCTCTTCTCCGGGCTCCGGGGCGAGGGCTGCGGCTGCCGCCCGGGGCGCTGGGGGAGCGCGGATAACCCCGCGGGCTCCATCGCGGGGCGAGGAACCCCGGGCGGATCAGCAGGGCTTCCCCACCACCCACAGAAGGTGGTGAGTAATGTCAGGGCTGAGGCGTGCAGGTAGGTAGGGCTGAAGGAATGGGGAAACGGGGAAGTTTCAGACCGGGACCTCAGAGGGCAGGGCTCTGTCCCGTCCGGGCTCCGTGTCCGTCGGCGGCTGCCCTGCCGGCTCCCGGGCGGCCGGTGCCTTTCGCAGGGCACCCTACCCCCGTCCTTTGGACCGCTCTGGTGAATTTCCCCGTGCTTGCGGACAAGTAGCGAAACACTTGGCCCCGCTGGCCGCCTGCCCTGAGCGGCGGTGCCCCCGCATCCGCCCGGCCCCGGCCTCTCGGCTCGGGGCTGCGGCCGCTCACGTCGAGGAGCCCTGGCACCACAGGCAGCCTTCCAGGTGAGGTGCCAGCACAAGTAGGGAAAAAGTAGGGACAGGGAGAGGAAGGGCAGGGCGGTCTTTAGAAAGTATTCCCAGCCGCACAGCGACTCTCCGCAGCGCACGGAGCGGGGGTAGCGCGGGGCTCCGCCACCCTCGGGGGGCGAGGGGCGGCCGGGTCGGAGGCTCCCCCTCCTGCCCAGCTCCACCGGCCCCGGGCGGGACAGTGCCCTGGCCTCCGGGTGCCTTCCCCGGAATATTTCTCCTTTACTGACTGTCCCTCGCCGAAGATAAGGCGGCGTGCTGAGGTTTGGGGTTAGGCGTTCCGCCGGTGCCTTCGCAGTCAGGAGCGAGGACCTGTGGGTGCACCCGAGGGAATCAGTACAAATGAAAAAGGGCAGGGGGTTCGCACACCGCGTCGTGAAGTTAAGGCAGAAATTAGGAGTTCCTAAAGACTTCGTGTTGCGGTGCTACCGGGTTGGAAACAGCCAGATTTATTGCCTGCAACTGGGAAAAGTTCCTTTTGAAAGGAAAGCCAAGGGACTTAGATGGATCTGATAGGGCTGATACTGTTTAAATTAAAAGGCAGTGTCTTTTTTTTTTTTTTTTCATCTCTCTTGATGATCATGAGGGTGTTTTCAAAGTTGGCTGTAAGAATAATTAGGAACAAGTAGTGCTTAACAAAATGAAAGTTTTAAGGGGCATTGTGTAATTAATCTTTCAAGACATTAATGTACTACAGTTTAAAGTAATGATTTCAAAGTTAAATTAACCTCTATTAATCTTGGGGAACTAAACTGTGAGTTGCAATCATCTTTCACTTGCAGTTCCACTTGAGAGTGATTAAGCTTAAAATATTTTTTGTTTACAATCTATGTGAGAAAAAAAATTGTGAAATTGATGTTATCTTTCCTTTAATTTTAAAGTGTCAGCAACATTTTTCCTTAATAGCTTTAGACATGTCAAAGACCAAAGAGAGTCCTGTCAGTGTGCCTCAGGCAGAATTCACATCCTACTCCAGGGAATTTTTGACAAAGTTTTGAACACAAAAGATGGTGTATTTAAATTTATATTGCATGTTTTGGGATGGTACAGTATACAAATGAAATGCTCCAGCATTATTCACATTTTGTGTATGTTGTCCTGCAGACCTGTGTATTCCGTACAAGGCAATGCTGTTTTGCCTGCTAGCTGGCTGCTGGCATGTGGAGTAAAAGATTTAGTAGTTGGATGTAGCAAAACTCCCAGTAATTCCATCTTGAACTGTGTCAAATTACTATCCATTTATGGTTTAGATAATTTACATGTCTATTTTGCTCTTCTGGAATGAATTGTGAATAAGCTCATTGTCTCCCTATGTTATAGGGAATGAAAGTAGCGCTGGACTGAACTGAAATGGTAGCTAGAGTGCATAGCTGGTCATGTCACACAGTGTCTACACTGGGAAATGCAAGTCCATAGAAAAATTAGCACTTCAGACTTCAGAAAAATCAGACTTCACAGAAGGCGAAAACCCACAAAAACCCTCAAAAGCTTGAGAGGGATTGCTGTTTTGAGACTATATCTATCTGTAGTAGATGTGCACTTACCATAGGTGTCCTAATAATTCCCAGATATATTGGGTAAAATGTTTTGGTTCTGTGACAATCTGGAGTGATTTCTTCAGAGCTGCTAGTGTGTTACCAGCTGGGGACAGAACATGGCTTTTTCATTTAAATTGATACAAAATAGAGAAGAAAACTCACTATGAACAGTGTTCAGCAATTTTTGTGTAACCAAAGACAAAGACTGAAGTAATCTATATCTCTCCTGAGATCTTTGTTATGGACAAATGTCCATCCCTTTGCTTACCTAAACTCATGGTGTGTTTTAGTATATTGCTGTTCTAATATCCATTCCCTGCGCTGTTAAAGAATATTAAATGACAGAACAGACGTTTATAATACTATTTAAAATAACACAAGACCAAAGGAGTCTCTTGGGCCATCAAGTCAGTGCTGTCAGGGGACCATATCATCCCTTGATAAGATATAAACAATCACAGAACTGTTTCCTAATTTTTCTATAGAATTATTCATATGCTGTTTGGATTCACTTCTAGATGTTGATTAACACTAGTAATCAAGAAAAAGAACCTTAAAATAAATACAGTGGCTATTAAGAGGTGAATAATATCTGCAATTAGTGATTTTTTTAAAGCCTGGGAAGTATTTATCAGTTGTTACAACACACATTATCGTAATTGTCTGAAATGTCAAATTATAAAAATATCAGGGATGGATTTTCTTGTGGAAGAAGCCTTTTTGTTGGAAGTCTGTTATCTGCCTTTCATCCCTGACAACTTCTCGTGTGGACAGGAGTGTTATGCATCACAGTGTAAGGCTGTGAGAAGTCAGTTTTCTGAATTTTGACTTTTTGTCTCTGCAAGATCCTAAAAACATATAAATAACTGTTTTCCTCACTAATTTATAGCACTCAGCTAGCAGTTATGCTTTGTAAAATAGTTCTTCAATGATTGTCTCCAAAAGAAACAGATCTGACTCATGGTGCCCATTAGTGGAGTTTTTTGGTAGCATGCTCTTCTGTGTTCATTCTTGTCTGAGTTTGATAAACCTTTTTCTTGTCAACTGAGATGAAGTGGTGTAAAGAGAATTGTTTTGTCTTCAATGACACAGAATGTAAGTGGAGTAGATGGTTTACTATTTTTTTGTATATTTGTTTTATTTATTTTGGTGGAGAATTGTGTATTTTTTAATAGCAATTATGTAATTATCTAGCTTTTTGCGCTGGGGAAAAATCTTTATAGCTACTCCTTTCTGCCTTATTGCTTGAACTTACTGATGCTGTTCTCTGTTGTTGATTATGTTCTTGAAATCTTTCTTGACCAGCATTTTTTACATGGGTGAGGATGAGGAAACAGAATGTAAACTATCACCCTGGAGTACCATGGAGTACTGGCTTGTAAGCATTATCGCAATGCAAGTAAATAGTAACAATAGAAATTGGCCAAATTAAATACTTCTTTCAGACTAATGTAGAATTTCAGGTTCTTTTAAAAAGGCACTAGAGGCAGGGTGACTGGGTGCATTCACACCAGACCTAAGCAGCAGATTGCCATGTTATTTTTCCTTGAGTATCTCAAACATGGTGTCTTAAATTCTCCAGTTATTAAATGAGCAAAAACTTTGCCAGAGCTCACAGAGATATCAAAAGTGACGATACAGGCAATTTATCTGTTTGATGAAAATCAATACAGATTTATTATGAATTAATAAATAATTGTTTGTTTCCTAGTCTGATAACTGTAACTGTGCTTGTTCAAAACAAACCAACAACAGAAAACAGTAATGCTACCACTTCTACAGGTTTGCATTGGTAGATTAAGCAGCAGGATGGCATGCAGGTTGTAGTACCTGCAAATTCTTTCTTCTGTAGGAACAGGAAAATTCATTTGTTCCTCTGGTATGTCAAGCTGTTAGCCCCAACATTTCCATTTCCCCACTCTGCGAGTATATATGCATGCCATATGTGCTCGTGTGTGCATGTAACTGTTTTCATGCCTTCAAAGGACTTCTGTTCAAATTCAGTTTTCTAAATTAATCTTAAATGCATTGTGGATTTATGAATTATATACATTGAAAAGTAATAGTTCCAAAACCTCAGCTTTCTGTTGTCTGAGATTTTAATAGGGATTTTTGGATCACTAAGTTGAAGGACAATAATTCTATTGTTTGATAATCCAGTTATTTTGTATGTCTGGCTTAATCAAAGAGATTCTTGTACTTCAGAGCCCCATGTTTTCTGTGCTTGTCTTCAACGCTTGTTAAGTTTGACTTTACAATAACTCAGAAAAAATAAATCTGCTTCAGATGCCTAATTAGATATAACTACCCACAAAGAACTGAACTTCTTTTGTAATCAGATACCTATGCTGTGTAGCACTGCACTCAAGGGAAGCCTAACTGATTGCAGCAGTCTGCTGAAGGGCCATTTACCTGGGCCCGTTGGTGTCTAGCCCACAGAATTGCTTTGATGAATTACTGTTTTTAAAGCTGAAACATTAGTTGTTCCTTTACAATGGTTTATCTTCCTGCATTGGTTTCCACTTTGGGGAAAAAAAGAAGCTTACACTGGAAAAGGTTTTATATTTGCCCCCAGCTTTTGCTGGTGGGTTCACGCCAATGTCTGTGGAGCAGAAGGAAGAGTTTTCTCCTAATCTACCTCAGTATAGGTAGATGATATCTTACTGAAAAAAAGCCAGTTACCATCACCAAACAGGAGAGGAAGGAGTCGGTCAAAAAAATGCATGTTGTGTTTCATTACTTGTTACTTCTTTTTGCTTGCTGCTAACTTGTTGAATAGAATGAGACATGAAGGTATTGGAACACCATTCATTTAGGATGCATGGTTAAAGGTCTGAATAAATTTATTAAGAGTTTTGCTTCCTGTTCTGCCCACAATGGAGGAAACATTTTGGTTTAGCTGTTAAATATCCTCTAGGCTTTAAGGGGAAGAAAACTTTAACTTCAAGCTATAACTGATAGAGACTTTCCTATAACTGCATTTATTTTATTAAATAATCAGGATGTCCCTGATTTCTCTGGCAGCACAGATAAGCTCCTCCATTTTGGCATGGAAAGTTTCAGGATTTTCATAAAAATTGTCAGCAGAAAATGTCATAGCTGTCAAAAAATTAGAGGTGAAAAATGGAAAGCCTTGTTAAGGGCAGAGGCAAATTTTCATCCACCATCTTTATCTATTTAATAACAAATATGTATATATTATATATAATTTAATAGAATAAATGTGTTTATATGTGTAAAACTTCCTATTCCAGAAAAACCCCTACAAATTAACTCTTTCAGACTGTGCTTCTTGTTTCTTTTACTGAAATTCCACCCTCATCTAACTGCTTAGAAACCCAATGCTGACCAGTCTTCCACTTTGCTGTCTGCTAAGAACCAGACAGTATAATTTCTGACCCTTTTTAGCAGACTTTTGTCTCCATTTAAGCAATACTAGGGCCATCCATAATTTTCAAGTGCTACTTTATGCACTGCTAGTTAATAGTTTGACTAACAACAGTATCTTCCTCATTTTCTTGTCTTGTTGTAAAACTCCCTGAATTCTTGCTTGCTTTTCTTTTTCCCCCAGGATGTCTCATGTCAGTGAAATGTGGTGCTATCACTGGAAATGGAAGCTGCAGCACTGTCTCTGCTTGTTTACCACTTATATTATATGCATGCAGCAAGCAGGTAAGTCAGCAATTTATCTTCTTGCATAAATAAATGATCTAGGACCCAAAGTTATAATGACCGAGGATTATGCTTACACATGACTGAATTCTGTACAATATAACACTTTGATGAAAGTGATGCTTTATAATTACTATTTATGATTTTATAGTTTGGGTCCTGTGTTCAGCTACTGCTGAATTTTCTTTTTGCCGGTTTTTACAATTTTGCTGTTATTAGTTATTGCTATTTTTTTCCTTTGGATTTCTTCTTTGAGTTCTTTCATTTTCTTCTTTCTTTGCATTTACCTTGTTAATGCCTGCCTCTCTTGAATTTCTTCTGGTTGTTGAAATTCTGTGAGTATTCATGTAGTTCTTCCATTTTCCACAGTACTGTTTGTGCGTGCAGATTGTGTATTCAATAACCCTTCACTGTAGTTCAAAGTTGTAAAATACCTGGAGTGTGTTTATTATTTTTAAACGCTTTTTATGACTCAAATAATAGAAACATTCCTCAGCAAAGTATATGCAAGTAAGATAACTGTACACTGTAAAGAACCATCAGTTTAAACGGATGTCATCTTGATCTGTGGTGACACTTCAGCACAGCGCAATGTAATATTCTGACTGTTTTCTTTAAACATATGAATGAGAGATTTCATTCACTAAATGTCTTGTCCTAACCACTAGAGTGCAAAGTATTTTAGGAGATCCAGCTGCTTTGCTGGAAAAAAATTGTCTGGCGTTTATTCTGGAGCATATGAAAATTTTGGAGCAGCTTGTGGTGCTCAGCTAATTCTGTATCAGATGGGTAGTTTTGCTTTGACAGTCTTGCCATTGGAAAAAGGATTGTTTATATATAGAAAGGGCTTCTAGCTTCTCTGGTAATGTTTTTATTTTTTTAAAGAAGTGCTTTTGTTAATTTTTAAAACCTACCCTTTTTTTTTTTTAAGGACAAAATAATGTTGTTGCTGTGCAGTAGCACTTTCCATCTTCATGTCACTTTAATAGGTGTTTTCCATTTCCATTAAACTGTACCCAGAAATGCATTTAGGATCTGCCCTCACTTGTGGCTCCATTGACTGATGGATTCTGTGTCCCCATGTTCCTGGTCCAAACTTGATCTTGAGCCATGCAGCTGCCATTCTTAGCACAAAGTAAATCAGCAAAACCTTCTCTCATTTACATCTGCTGTGTGCTGTTACCTGGTGACTAGAACATTAGGACGCCAAAATTATTATCCTTTGCTAATTCCTCTTCATAACAGATAACTGATAGTTGAAAGTGTGGGTCTCACAGCAACCTAAGCCCTGTGAGCCAGAAGGTCTCAGCCTTCTGTGAGGACAGAGAAAGCCAACCACAAACTCACCCGTGCATTCAGCTAATTGCAGCACACCATGGCTAGCTGTGCTGGTGCTGAACAAGTAGGGTCAAATTCCAAGATGCCAAACTCCAAGACACACTTCTATGAAATCATATATGCCCCTAGCTGACCTCTTCAGCAATGAAATGATTTGTACCATTGGATTGGCAAAAGCAGCTGAAGTGTTCCAGTCTCAAGTGCATCCCTGTGGGGGCTTTTCCTTTCTTGCCTCTGCAGGAATAGATTTGAAATCTTCAAAACTTTTAATTAATGGAAAAGGTATTTCCCTGTCTGCATGAATGATAAGTAGATAAGTAAGGTACACTGGAAATGCCCAGGTTCAACAGACAGATGTTTGCTGTTCAGCAATGAAAGAGATGATAGGTAGTCTGCTGTTATTACTCGACTGAAATAAAAATGAGATATTTACCCTTACAGGAGCCTGTCATTTGGCAGCACTTGCATGTAGACCCTCAGGGTTCATATTTCTTTTTATGTTGAAGTAAAAGCATAGGTTCTGCTTCAAAATAGAGTCTTTCCATCTGCTTTTTGTAATAAAACAAGACAAACAAAGTGGGAAACACTGCTGTTCCTGCATTTTTTATTTCATGTTCTTAAAAGGTATTGGTCACTTTGGCTGTGGATTCATATGGTATTCATAATCTCTCTGGCAGCTTAAGCTTTACTGAATTTACAGTAGAAATGTCATAAAAGCCTGACATTCATCCAGGTTCTCGAGTGAGCTGTAAGCTTAGAAAGCTATTGGTGCTTATTAAGCTTTGCCCAGAGGAGGTTACATACAAGCGAGGGATTAAGTTCATCAGGTCCAGGTTTTATGGATTATTTAAGGGGCTATTCATAAGGATAAATATGTCAGTCATGCTGTGACATGGAAAAATGCAAAAGTAATAATTTTATAGTTTAGTTTGAGGAAAACTACAGTACTGGGCCTGCTTTTGGAAACAAAGCTTAGGAGAGGGATTACATAGCAGAAAATTTAGGACAGGAGAGGGATGGTCTGTGGAAAGAATGTTTAACCACAAATTAGTAAGTAGGGTACTGACAAGCAGGTGCACCAGTGGAGTGGAATCCAAAAATATAGGTCTGATACCTCAAAGGAATCAGTGGATGGATTGCGACACTTGAAAAATAAAGACAGAAAGAAATTATTAACAGGGGAAAAATTGATAAAAATATAACATGTCCTTTAGTTAAAACCTCAGCAGCCATGCACTTTGGGCACACTGGCTTCAGGTCATGTGTTGTGAGTCAGGGTGAAGTTATAGTACAGCTCAGGTAGTAACTTGTCAGGTTTCCATTCCTGTCTGGGGTAGATGTCCCTGATGGTCTTATGGGGGTCATCTAGTCGTGCCTAAGTTTCTCTGTGACAAGTATATGTCTTGCCTCCCTTGTAAACAGCTTGCCTGTCTTCCAGTGGAAGGACTGCGTAGGAACTGTTAGAATGGGGGTGTTTTAAACAGAATTAGTTAAATCTGCTTTTATAGGACATTCAGATATTCCTAACTTTTGGTTTGTATGTACATTTCATTGGTTTCAGGGAGTCCAAAAGAGAACAAGCGGAGTGAACAGAGTTCTAGAAAACATAACTAATGAAGGCAGACAGAAAGAACTAAGATTTTTTTGGTCTATAATAGGCAGAAGAGGGAATGCATAAGAACTGAGAATATTTAAGGAAGTAGGTGCAGTGGGAAGGGATAGACTAATCTTTCCAGGTAGCTGAAAGGGTAAAAAAAAATGGGCCTAAATTACAGCAGTATAAATGAGGGGAGGACATCTCATCAAAAGGTTTAGATAGCAGTGAAATAGATGTCAAGAAAGACTGGGAAATCCCAGTCCTTGGGAATGTATAGTAATATCTACCAGAAATGGCTTTAAATCTACAATCCCCTTCCCTGGGGCTGAGAAATACATTATGTAATTTCCAAACTTCCCTAATATCTGTAGTTCTTTCTTAATCATTGTCGTGTAGAATCTCTTTTGGTTAAAAATCTGGGAAATGAGGAGATCCTTTGGAAATTGCACTTCTTCAAATATGACAGTGCTTTTGCTGTGCCTAAAAAATTGTCTTGGTGTTTGTCCTGTCACAATGGCTTCATTTTTATCTGACATAAAGAAGCAGCAGCTCAGTATTGAAAGTAAAAATCTGCTGCTTCAGGTGTGTGTAACCTCACAAAAATGTTCATTTTTGTCCCCCCTTGCTTTTTTGTTTTTCTGCTGTCATAACAAAATGTCTAATGTTTCAATATTGTGCTGTCTTTTGGAGTTGTCTGTGCTCTCAATGGTAACCCAGGAGAAGAACTGGAGTTTTCTCAGTGACCTTAATGGAGATTGCAGTTTGCATAATTATTTTCCAATCTAGTTTTTGAGTGTCTTGTCAGCACTGGACTTTCAGTTTTGAACACTTGAACATTTGAGAAGATGGCAACATCCTCGTAAGAGTTTTCACCTTCTTATGTCATTAATAGACTTATAATTACATAAGAATCAATAAGTGTTTCAAGTTTCGACTGCTGTGCATCCATATTTAGTTTTATTCAGAATGTGGAAAATATTTATTTTAGTAAAGCCATGAGGACATCTATAATTCTTACTACACTATTTCTGGATTGTGCCCCATACTGATGTTATCACAAAATTACTATGACTGTAGCTAACGCCAGAGTGAACATTTGTCCTTTTGGTCATCCATCAGTAAAGTGCACTGGTGTCTGTAGTCACATTTCCATGTCCTCAGAGCAGTTTAATCAATTCTCAGGAGCTCACCAAAGTGTAAATTTCACTTCTATTACAGCCTCTGGAATTTTAATTTTAGTGGTGATTCAAAGTAAAATTTTGTGCTGTATTTAATTCATCAAGAAAAAAAAAATAAGTCTGAAGTCAGGTCCTTCACCCACATGTCTGAGGATGATCCACAATATAAGATCCTCTTTGTCTGTTATGCTCCTTAATTGGGCCTGTGTAGATAAAGGAGGGATTAAAGTCCTCCCTTGTTTATGGGAGCATTTCAGAGTGAATCTGTGGGTTCAGAAGCCTAATAAGAGATGGGAAGTCAATATGGTGGGAAGTATTGCTCATGCCACCAGCGCTAGCAGCAAGAGTTAGTGACATAGTGAAAATGGATTGGGCTTTATCTGGCACAGCCAAGTCAGGAAGTGTGGTTTTTCACCACAGATCTCAAGCTGCCTACCCCAGACAGGGGCCAAAGATCCTATCACCCGGCAAATGATGAAATGGTTGTCAGCACATTCCCTTATCTTCCTCTCTCTTACCATGTGCAGAGCTAGAACTGAAGTGCCAAGGCATTAACCCAGTCAGTCAGCACAATCCTCACGTACAGAGGGAGTGGTTTTGTAAAGTTGTTATTGGTGCTTTATCAAACTTCTCTCATGGCATCCCAGAGGTGGGAATGGGTGTGCATTTATTGCAGAGCAGGGTAAATGTGACTGATACTGCCGTCCCTGACTCGGGCATGGAAATTCTTATTTCTGAAAGTTATGGCAAAAGTCAGGAAATGTAAAAAGTTTGGAAAAAATATTCAGTCTGGCGGTCTCTTTCCTTACAGAGGCATACATAAATCATGAGTAATTGAGAGATTAGTCAGGAGGAATCTGTGTATTTAATGAATAGCTCCAAGGTTTTTTTATTCTTTCCTCTTTCTCTGTCAGGTTTTTTTTTATATTTTAATTTAGCTTAAACAAAACATAAGCTATCCCCTTTATGTTCTGTTTAATATCTAAATTTTTGCTGGCTTGAGGCATGTTTGCAATTTCTGTTCATACAAATCTTGCAGAGAAAAAGTTGCTAGTCGTCTTTCTTGTATTTCCCCTAGTTGACAGTTTGTTAATATAAAAGTAAATTACTCTTGAAATGAATTTCACAGGAGCCTGCCTCTCATTACCTCTGTTTACGTTTTTTAGCTATAATCTTTTGATGGTGTTGGTAATTCTTTTCCCTTAAATGTTTCGACCTCATTGCATTAACCATGACAGTATTGCCTTAAAAGCACAGTGATTTTTCCCCCTCCTCTGATACGCCCCCACAGCCAAACCGATATGGAATGTGCTCAGGCATTTTTAAGCTGACTACAGCCTCATTGTACAGGGTCTCTGCACTCCTTTATTAGAGCACAGGCTAAAAAATATACTACTGCTATAAAGAATATGCCTTCAAAGAAAGAACAACCTGTCACAGAAGGTCCTATCTTTATGACCTACAGGATTTTGGAATCTGTTTATAAATTATTTTTGCCTCATTTTCTCTGTCCTCTGTTATAAATTAAAAACATGGCCAACAAAAGTTTGAATGTTTGTCAATACTATTTATGACAACACATAATAAAAGTACCTACCTTAGTAGTATATCCAAAAAATAGCCCCAAGAAGACTTGTGGCCAGCTGGGCTGTGCTTTACAAACGGCTGCCCTGATAGAGGTTATTATGTGAAAAAATTATTTTTTTATGGTATTTGTCAGTTTCTCTCAATAAACTGAATGAACATTTTAGAACAGAATGTGTTTCTGTCTTATTAAAAAACTGAAGTCTTTGAGTGTGCCACCTTTTTTCTCCTGTGGATTACTAGTGTGAGAAGCATTGCATCATGAAGTGAAGGTGTTAACTAGAAACAGAAGTCTCCAGGTAAAAGTTCCTAACATACAAGTCTAGCAATTGTGTGATGTACATTTCAATATGTATCACAATTAATACTGAGTGATTAAAATGGTTGATTTAATATCCCAATGGACCTTTTATAAGTGCATAATTACCACTGTAAAGTCAGCATTTCTTAATTAATCAGAAGGGCTGATCTGGCAGATTTTACATGCCTGTTGTTATGCCCATGGTTATTTTCGCTAGAACATAGTATTATGTTTACTTAGTGGGGTTGCTTAAGTGTTTTGCACAAGGTGTAACACGTAATGCTTACTAGATCAAGACCTCAGTTATCACTTTCTGATAGAGAAATGTTAACATTTGCATTTTCACACAACCACAGCACAGAGATGTCTGAGATAGATATACAATACTAAAATGAAGAAAGACATATGATGTGTATTTTTCAAGAATCTGAAAAAAAACAAGTGAGGGAATTGTAGCTACAATCTAGTAAGGTACTGCGATATAAGAAAACTCACCTGGAAAGTTATATTCCTTGTTAAAATTGTGTATGAAAAACATCTGATTAAATAATTCACATGTACTGTTTCTGAATTTCTTTGTCTTATCATGGAAGAGAAAAATATCTCTCCTGTGGGAGGAAAACAATGTATTTTAGCTACAGAGTGTGAACATTTTCTACAGAGTTAACAAAAATATTAAAGTAATAATGATAAGTTACATGAGAGAAGTACATCCCTTACTGTGGTACGTTGAACCAAAACTACTTTTCCTGCCCTAGATATGATAATACAAGCAGGCATATCAAGGGAAGGGAGGGTTTTCAGAAACCCCTCTTGTTTTGTCTGCATTCAGTGCTCGTTAGTCTGCTCGGTTCCTGTAAATGACAGCCTAGGCTCTAACTCTTGCTGCAGTACAGGAAAATTAACGTATAATTCAGAGTTAGAGGTCTGCCTATGTAGTCTGGCCTCCAGATATCTTTCACACTAGTCAATTTTAATTGCCTTCTCTTGATAGATCAAACCACTTTCGACTCTAAACTCAATTCCTGTCCTATTTTTTTTGGTACCACAATGAACTTGTGCTCTTCTTTTATGATCTTTCATGTTGTAGGTTTCGTGGAGTTTTTTGCTTTATTTTTTCCCTTATTGTCTGGAACTACAGTTGCTTGAACAATATGTTGACTGTTTTCAATTTGTTAGTTGGAAACAATTTTGCTAATTGTCCTCAAGATTTCAGCTCCCAAACATGTTTACCAATTCCCATTCTGTGAATTTCCTTTTCAGTAACTTCTGAACATCTTTTCAGTTATTTACTGGTTTGTCCCAATTCCAGTGTAACAAATAGTCAAATTTGACAATAGAGGCCACCACAGTGGTGACTCAGATTGCACAATCCTCTAAAACTAATGCAATATTAATTAAGATGTAAGAGAGTTTATATTGTGTGGAAGTGTCAGCATGGCATATTTTCAGACAAATTAATTTTTGAAAGTTCTTGTAGACAGAAAAAGTGTGTATTGGAAAATAATTTACTCAATTAAATAGTGACAAAAAGTGAGTTCCTATTCTTGAAACCATTTTTCTTCTGGATATCCCCAAAGCAGTCCAACTGTCTCCCAGTACACTGTAAACCAACTTTTTTTCCAGAGCTAAATATCTGCAAGAGCTTGCAGGGTAGATCCATGAGAAGACTGTCACACAGCTAACCTAATTTTTGAAAGGATACAATGCAATGAGATTTTTTCCTAATTCCAGTTTTTTTCACTCATGAATATGCTTCTTAACGGGTGTCAGACAGAAAGCTGCAACTCCCTGTCTAGAACAGAGTTTGTTTTGTTCAGATGCATGCTCTGGCTTCTCAGAGCTCTTTTAATTAAGAACTGTGCAGTGACAAATCCATACTATGAAACTCAAGGCATTTTTAAATCAGAACTTGCTTTTTAGGTGGAGAGAAAGACCTCATGGTCGAAGTTTATCACAGAGGCATTTGTACAAGTAACCCAGTCCTATGAGACTTTTTTTTGAGGTGTGAGTGCAACTGTTTTTTCTCATTGTTTTGAATTTACAGGAAATGTCAATAAATGGGTTTAAATTTTGAATCTTTTAGTGTTTTTTTCCTTCTGATTCTGTCTAAATGTCTTCCACACCCAAAGTATGTTAGTGATATATCATACTGAAAGCATACAGAGCATCCTGAAATCACTTGTCTGGTAAGTTTCTGAAAACAGTTTCTGAAACAGAAAGGAACACATTAATATGTCTTTTGCAATGAAATCTAAAATAACTGAAAGATTTCATTTTGGGTGTGGGTGCCCACCCATCCAGTGTTTTGAAAAACAAATCACCCAAATGGTGCTAAATCATCTTGGGTTTTAATTTTGGTTTAAAGAACCATTATATTTCATGTATGTATGTAATATACACACAAAAATAAAAGGGCAAAATGCTGGTGTTGAAAAAAGGCATCATTTGTACAATGGGTTAGAAGTTGTGGGGTTTTAAAAATATTGTTGGATGGATAAAGATACTTAAAGGAAGTGTAACAATAAAAATAAGGGGCCCCCTCCCTCACATGGGTAAACCTGGTGCCTCAAATGTGCACCAGCTGATCCAGTTACAGTTCATTATATAATTGGTTTATAAAATGTATGTTTTTTTCTTTGGCATGTCAGATTTTGACAGTGTACTGTTTCTGTGATGTCCAGTATTTTGATCTTATTTTGGATTGGATGTGCTTCTGGTAAAATCCTGCTATTGCAACTGCCAAAGGCGTTGTATATCAGAAATGCCACCCGTCAGGGCTTCCCTCTGTCTGTCTCTGCATATGAGGAATTGCTCTACTGTTAAGTGATTATTTTACTGCTTTTCAAGTGAATTGCATTTAACCCTTCTGCATTCCTGGAAAGATCTCTATGAAAGCCAAAAAGGCAGAAGTAGCATTGGTAGAATAAATTTCTCCTTCTGGTGGCACATGTCAATCATAAGATGGTACTGAGGATTAAAAAGGCAAACATCTCTCTATGTACACACTCCCTCTCTCTAATAAATTATGCACATATTTTTCACATATGGGTAATAACAAATGAGAAATTTCTAGATCTCTGGCAAAAAAATTGTAACTTAAAAGTTACCTGCAAATAATATCTGGCATAGTCAGTTGTCTTTAGTTTTGGGTGGGTTTCTTTCCCTCTTTATTTGCAGTGTTGACATATGTGATACAAGTGCTCTATTTGACACAACTCCTGTGCTTACTGACTCCTTTGACTACTACCTTCAACAAAAGTATTTGAAGTTGTTCTTTTTTTAAGGGCTTAACAGAATTGAATTACTGGCAATTTAATCATAGAATTAATAGCTGAACTTAAGATCTTAGGAAAAATATGCTTGGCTGCATAAATCTTTTCTGAATAGCACATCATAGCAATGGAATGTAGTAGATGCCAGAAATGTAACTGAGAAGAGTCCAGTTTTTAAAGCTATTGTTTTCAAAACATTTATCTTGCTTTATCATCCTAATCATTTTTCTGGTGTAATAAATGTCCTGAATCTGAAGGAGCAGATTACAACATTAATTTTAAAATTTTGCCGTGTTTTCTTAAAAGCATTCATTTTCTTAAATAAGTATTCAAGAAAGTAAAGGCAAATAACTTACTAATAACATGATTGAGAAAATAAAGAAATCATCTTATAGAAGGTGTGTGCTTTTTTTATGCTTAGGAATAGTGAAATTGAGACAAATCTGCTTTAATCTTCAAATAAATTTGCACAACTTCTGGAATAAAATATAAGGAAATTCTCAAGTGGATATTCAGCTGTGTATGTTCTGGTGGTTCTTCCATGGACTGCATAACATTCATTTTACTGGGTCCCACGAAAGTCAGTGCAGGTTTTGCTATCCTTGAATAAGAGCAGAGGTGCATCACTGTGGAGCTCTTTGGAAAATCCCTTCCCAAATGTCCAATGAGAACCTATTTGGAAGTTTGTGTCTTGGCCAAGCAGTGTTCCTCTGTCAGAAGAGGCCAAAGTTCTGCCCCATGGCTTTAAAAGACTTAGCTTGCATGGTGCTGCATCACTGTTCAGTGTTCAGAAAGGAAAAAGGCTTAAAGAACAAAAGAAGAGTTGCTGTGTACACTTGGCAATGATTATATGTTGTAACTTGTTGGTTTTGTCTGCAGATTACTGTGATCTCACCCAGTGAAATGGAAGAGGTTTTTGTATTCTGTTTTTTGTCTGTGTAATCACCATGTCATGTGAATCCTTTCTTGGTACTTAAGAATTGACTTGAGCTGCAGCAAAAAATTCAGATGCACAAACTCTTCTGGAAGGACTGGTACTGAAAGACGTTTTCTTCCAGCACTGCTCCTGCTTTTTGTGAGACATGGTACCATTTGTGGGAGTGAGCACCTCAGATTCCCAGAGATCCAGTGGGAAATGAATATTCTCAGCACTCTCAAAAACTGAGCCAAGGAGAAGCCAGCATTTTTGCTCTATCACTCTCTTTTTCAGCTAGGTTTACTGCATCTGTTTGGGGATTGTTTGGTAACTGTCAGTCAGTTAAAATATCATAAGAACGCAGACATCCACTCTTGTTTTTAATACTAATGCACAGAGGAAAGCATTGTTTTTCCTTTTGAAGTGAATTGCTTTTGATTATTAGTGGCATGATTTTTTGAGCTTTCCTCTTATTTTACTTTAGTGCATGCATTTCTAGTGAGAAGACAGCTCAGCCTGGCCAGAGTTTTAATCTTTAGGGTGAGGTCTACAATGCTTCTTATCTTAATCAGCTACTGTGTTTATTCACTTGAAATATGTGGAAATCTGAAGAAACATCTTTTATTAGCAGGGATCAAGCCAAACTTAAAAAAAAAAAAAAAAATCAGGTCTTTTCACAATTTTTGATATTTCACGTTAGATTTCAATTAGTTTTCCTTTGCAGAATTCAATATAAGAAATGATGCAATGACAGCAGAATGGAAAAATGGTGTTACATATTGTAATAACAAAAAAAAAGGTCTTAAACAAGAATCTGGTCATCAAAACGTGACCATTGTGAGTCACAAACATAAACTACTTAACAGCAGTTGATGAAACTTTTTTTCTTGCCAGGAAGCTCTTCTGTGGTACTTGCAATTTGTTCTTTATACTTTGTCATAATTCTCTTTGTGTTTGAGGTTCAGTTTTTTTATACTGGCCCTCACAATAGTTCTCATCAACAGTCCCCATTTATTCCTCTTATATCATTCCTTATAGTAATTATGGTGTCAGCGTGTAAGCTTAGATGTGTGTATACAAATACTGATGGTAACAAATATGACAGTCAAGTAGACTTTGTATGGCCAAGGTGCTATGTACATTCAAGAACCAGCTGCTTGGAAAGGAGGGAGATATTCTGCACTATTATGTGCCACTGTTGGGCTATACTTACCAATTTGTCAACAATTATGAGAAACACTGAAGACCAGTATGCCCAGTCTAAACACTGACGTGGTAAATATGTTCCCTTATGGACCTTTCTTGGGGTTATGGTATGTATTACACATATGAAGCTTTCAGTAAGATTAGCAACTTGCCTGTTATGTTTTTAAAGCTATAATGAAACTCAAAGAGGATTGTCCACTTAAAGTCATACAGTAAATATTAAATAATAATTATAATGGTGGTATTTTATTAATTTTCTCCATGTAACATGAGCTTTCATAAGTAAACAGGTACTAAGTGGAATTATCATATCTCACTGGAGATATATAGTCTGGAGGTGGCATCAGCCATTACCCTGTGCTTATGTACTGCCATAAATAAATCTGCGTGGCTTGTTCTTTGATGTTACTTTAAAAAATACAATTATTAAAAGTTATAAAAATGGCTGATAAAAATGATCCTAAAACATTATATGTTTACGATGCAACTTTAATAGGAGCCAATGTTGAACTAACATTTTGTATCAGTTTAAGGACAAATATCCATATGGAAACACGGTATTGTGTTTATTTGGATTGTGCAGGTGGATCTCCTGTATGCCTACATGCGCTGACAGATTTATAAATCCAGACACATAGCACAGATCTTTTGTCCACACTTTAAGTAAATTACGTTCTTGAGTGCAGGCTGCTTTGGTCATGGAAAAATATATCTGTATGAGACTTGAATGAATAATGGCTTTTATTGTGAGCACCTCTTTATCAGCAGCAATAAGAGAGGTCTGAGTGAATATCCAGGCTCCCAATTACATATGGGTAATGCCACATCCTTGTAATCTGTCTTTCCTAATTATGACAGTATGTTTATTTCTGAAATGCCACATGCTATTAAATGGCTCTTACTTGTCTGTTATGGCTTTAAAGTAACACAACCCTTTAATCACACCAATTCTGACAAAGAGTAAGACATGTACATATTTTTATTTTGCAGTAATTTCCTGTCTTATGTGGAGGTGAGGAAAAGATTGGGATTCAACTAGTGAAATAGAGAATGATAATCTAGAATCAGCACTTGCTAGTTTAGTTGATATGTTGGAAACCTGTGTGGCAGACCAGTGGGAAAGGTTTCCTATGATTGTCACACAAGGGTAGTTTTCAAATTTGACTTATTTTAAATAATAGAAGAAAAATCTAGGAAGAAAATATATTAAAAAAAGTACTAAGGCTAGAAAGCTGGCAACCCAGTAATTAGGAAAAAACAGAATTGAAGAATTCAGGTTGCCTATGGCTTTTTCCATTTTCACGTCTATGGTGATGATGGAGAGTTTATTACAAAGCCACCTGCTTTTTGTCATTGGCCTCTAGTTTTGTATAAAGCAGACATGCCAGGAGGCTGAAAACAAACATGGTTTTTAAGGTCTTTGCTTAAAGTGCGGCCAGAGGTAAAATATGTACACTGAATGAGGAACTGGATTGCAAGAAGATCTCATGGCAAGGGTGGCTGAAGGCTGTGCTAGAAAACTGAATTCTCTCTCTAACTATTTTCTGTTACAGATGGCTCAGCAAATGAATTTCTCGGCTGTCTTTAATGTGTCTCAGTTTCTGTCACTAACGTAAACTTATAGAATGATTTTCATCTCTGATTGCAGCTGATGCGAAGAGGAACTGTGTTTGACTATATTAACCTCTATGTAATGCTGCAAATCACAAGTTAGCTCTTGCATGTCTGAAAGGAGACGCCCAACATCGGGAGATTCTTCTGATCTTGATATTCCCCAGCTATACTTCTGTAAAATGAGTTAAAGAGAACTTCTTCCCTCACAGCCATATTGTAAGTTTTAAATAAAATGACTGTTGGAGAAACGTTCGAATGTTATACTAATGAGCACCACAGAAGAGCTCATGAGGAAGTCAGTGATAATGTCTCAGGAGAGGACTGGAATCACTTCAAGGCTGGGGGTAACACATGGAAGCACAGAAGTAAAGCCGGATACTGCAAAGTTGCTTATTTCATGGGATTTGTCCTTCCTGTGCACTGAATGAGATCCTGCAAAAACAGTAGTATGTGATTATGTAATTGACGATTTTTTTTCAATTATCTGTGCACAAAGGCCAGAGGAAGGTTAACTCTGGCATTTCCTAACTTCAGTCGTCCTTGATTGTGCAACCCTAATGGTGTCTGACTGTTTCTGGGAGGGGTTATATTGTTGAGTTGTCTGTGTATATGTAGATAAAACTATAATTACTCTTAGATATGTGTAGTTAGAATTTTAATGTATCCCATATGCAGAGCAGAAAGTCCTCAACAAAATGTAATTTACTTATTTTTCTTGTTTCATTCATTCCCACTTAATCAAGATGTTCTCCACTATATTTTTGAGACATTATAAGGAAGCTGAAATTGACAGTGATTGGAGTAATCAAACTACTTCCCTGTGAAGCCATTTGCTTACGACTTCCTTTTAAATTTAATTATTTATTTCAGCCTTTGAATGATCCAGCAATTAGAACAACAGCAACCTGTCTCTGCACAATCTATGTAACACCAGAAAACAGTATTTCATAATAAAAAAGAAAAAAAGCAACAGAGAGATATTCTGTTGTCATACTTCCAGCATACTCCTGTCACTTGAAAGATTATTTTTTTCACTTCAATTTTTTATTCTATGTATAGCTTCAGGGAATTTCTGGTTACACATTTGAAAAATACCATTTCTTCATCTTTTCCAGTATTCTCTCCAGGGTGATGTGTGGGTGCAGTTTGGGTTGTGTTTTGGGGGTGTTTTTTTCTTGCTTGTTTGCTTTTAGGTGTGTTTGTTTATTTTTAAGGCAAAGTAATTTTTAGTTTACTGATGATTGATTTGTGTTGTGCTGTTGGAAATAAAAACCAAAACACTTAGCATTAGGAATAGGGGATTCCTTGTTACTTTTAACAAAAGAGTGACAAGAAAATACCTATCTAGGGAAAAAATGGTTAAGACTTTTACTTCTGCAGTGTTAGTTTCTGAAGGAGCAACTGAAGAGTGTTGGAGTCTGGATGAGCAGATCCTGTGTGGACTGAAGTTTGAGGGAAGGTGGCATTTTTCTAGGAAGTGGGGTTCTCTGTAATGCATACAATCTTTCTCTGTATCCGAGGTAATGGCAGGGTGCCCAGAGCTTTGTGGAGAGATTCCTACTTCTTCAGCAATAAATAAAGTAAATAAATAAATATATTTAGTAAAGGGTGGGATATCTTTGATGTTAAGATAGTCTGCTAGATGAAAGACTGGAACTGGCATGCAGTGCCAAGCACCCTCTGCTTCCTTAGTGTCTTTGGTGCCAACATCCTCAAAAAGAACAAGGATCGTAATCCTTAAGACACCAGACTTAAAAAAGGATTTCCTTTAGAGCTAAGGTTGTTTTTCTTACTCTCCAGGCTTGTAGCTAGTGGTAAGACAAATGAGTCTTCTAGAAATTATGAAATGTTTAATAACTGTGTCAATTTTCAGATTACAGATTGCATCAAATAATTTTTTTCCTATAACTTGATGCCCATCTGCCCTTGGAACAGAAGTAGGTCTGTTACTTCTTTAAGACAAGGGTCAAACCAGCCCAGTGTTCATATTTGGGCACCTGGAAGAGAAGAGTTAAAACAAGGCCTGTGTACTTGATACTTTCCCTCAAAACTCTCCCTGTCTTTAACCCCTTCCATTTTGGGAATGCAAATCTAACTGAGGCTGGTGTGGCTTCCCTGTTTAGCCTGCGATGGATTTCTGCCAGCTAGTTGCCCACTCCCTTTGAACTCCTACATCCACAGTTGTCCTCAGGCAGGGCGTGCCATGTGTCCACTTCCTGCTGTGTGAAGGACCACCTTGTTCTCCTTAATTTGAACCTGTCTTCTATAACAAAGGGCCACTAAGTGATGTGAGTGAGCAGGTACTTCTTATCTCTCCTTTCCCTTTCACCTACAGACCTTTTGCAGATCTTTGTCTCTTTCCCAGCTTGAAGAGTACCTGGCTACTTCTTCTTTTGCCCTGGCTGTCCCCACCCAGGACCCACACCCATGCATCCTCTTCCTGTAGCTCAACAGCTTCATTAAACCCAGGCTGGGACATCCACATGTGCCCTGGGCTGTCACCTGGCTGGGAGCAGCAGGAGCTGGGTTGCCCATGATGGAGGAGGATCTGGAAGCCAGACTGACACCAGCACAGAGTCCTCACTGACTGGGTACTGTCTCACTATGTCTGGGCTGGGCTAATAGACAGGGTAAGGTGAAGAAGCAGGTCCAGGGTCCATCCAGAGAGTCATGTTAGGAGCAGCCAGAGACAAAGGCCAGAGACAGATACACCTACAGCATATGTCCAGCAAGAACTGAAAGCCAATTAAGGGCTTTTAGTGCACTCAGGGCACTGTCATACTTATCTATGTTGAATTTTATTTGTTATTTTACTGCCTAGTCACTCTGTCTTATAAGAGACTCATTTTTCTGTTCTTTACAGTTTGCCTTCAAGGTATCTACTGTCTGGAGAAGCTTTCCATCATCAGCAAACTTTGCCTGTACTCTTCTACTGCTTTTCCAGATACTTTCTGGATTCACTAATTAGTGAGGATCCCAGCAAAGACCCCTGTGCAACTCTTCTGGTGACTTTTGTGTGTTTTGACACCTTCACGTTTGCTCCTATGCCCTACTTCTTAACCAGTTACTTATCCGTGCCAAAACTTTGCTTTTGATACAATGACTTCTTAGTGGCCTTTAAAGCTTACAGTGAAAGTCTTTGCCAGAAACTTTCTGGATATCCAAGTGAAACATGTCAGCTGGGTCACATTAACCCACGTAGCACAAGTGAAGCCTGCAGAGAACTCCAAGAAGCTTACAAGACAAAATGTCACTTTACAGAAGTCATGTTGACTCCCCAAATAGATTTTATTTATCCAGGTGTCCACTAATTCTAGCATTCCTTATACCACAGGTCCTTTGTGGTAGCCAAGGCACTGGTCTGGTCAGAGGGAAAAACTGTAGTAAACTAGTTTTACCTGACTACCAGTTACCAGCAAACTTTACAGGTGTTAACATTATTAGCAAGTCTTCAGAACGTATGACTTGTGATTACACTCCTGTTCTAGTGCTCTAGACTGTGACTGCATCTGGTAAAAATGGGCCCGAAAATAATAGCATGTATTTGATCATGGTGACAAGCAGTGGAAAGGACTGAGCGGTACTTCAGGTCCTTTATTAAAATGTAATGAAAGCTTCGAGCAGCTCACTTGAGTGGTAATTCCTCACAACTGTGAACGTTAGCAGAACAACATTTTCAGTTGCAACGAATAGCTAGACCACCCTCTGACACCTTGGTGGAGGTGTCAAATGATAGTTTTCCCCTCAGAATGTGAAGGCAAGAAAAGTGCCATTACTGCAAAAAGAAAGGATTAATTTCTGCTTTCTTCTGAAATGCAGAAGACACAGAAATAAACTACGATGCAGAAGGAGCCAAGATAGTCTGCAATGCACCATATATGCTGTGAGTTCTTTCTTACAAATGAGGGAGCAAACCTGTTATTCTGCACAGTGCAGACCTGGTAGCCATGGGACTAATGGTGCTACCTCTCTCTAAAAAGACAGAGCACTTCTGCATATCCTCATATCAACTCAGATATGGTCACATAAATAGATTATATCTTATTGGTAGGCAGTTCAGAGATCAGCTGGTTCAGACATCAGAGGTTTTTAGACCTTTCTGTTTGAAAGACCATGCAGATGTCAGCTCTAAGTGGAAGATAACACTGTTGTGCTGGTTTTGTTTTCTTAGTAATCCGAATGCCAAGAAACTTCTGATACTATTACTTCTTGTAAAGCAATTGCTTTCTCAGAGTGGCTTGTTGTCTGTAAATGAAGCAGCAGTGTTTTCATGTGCAGGGAAAAACAAAATTTGCTTAAAGGAGATTTAACTGTGAGACAAAATGTTAAATATTTGTACACTGGAACTGGGTTTTTTTATTGTCATAATCATTTTTCATGAAATAATACATTTCACATACCACCGGTGCTAAGAGTCACAGATTACACCCAGAATAAGGTTTCCCCTTACAGCTCCTGCTTTGGCTTTTGAAATGAAACTGGGCCTTTGGTTAGTGTTGGGGATACAGTCCTGGGAGAAGGACTGGTTTCAGACAAAGCAGAGAGTTGCTTTGAGCAGAAGTCTGCTGTATGCAGCAAAGCTGCTGTAGTCCTGCTACATATGGTGTAGGGTGGCCTTGCTGCCATTAGGGAAAGGATGTGAATGTGTATTTCACGCTTATCATTTCATAGTAGGTGCTGCAAGGTTGGCTTCCCAGACCTCTCATGATAACTCTGCATCACACCTATACCACTCAGCCCACTCTGTCCCTTATACTTGCTGAAGCTCCTTCATCACAGCCATCTCTATAGACAGGCAAAGTAAGACCATTCTTAACCTATTTATAAGATGATTGATATTAATGTAAGCATGGTGGTATTTATTTTTGTTGATTTTTCCCACTTGGAAGGTTTGTATGATCAGCTCTTTTAGACTGAAATATTTATATTTTTGTCTCTGTTACTATTTTGCATTTGTTTCATCGGTTGCCTCAGAGGTAGCACTTGCAAAGAGTCAGGAAGCTTGAAAGAAAAGGTGCAATTCTCTGTCTAGTTATAAATGAACTCTTCACTTCCAGCAAATGTTTTTGAGTTGGTGAATTATCTAGGAGTTGCCTGATTGCTTACAAACAACCCTCTGCCATTTCCATAACTAAAAACTGCTTAAAGTTGCTGCTGGCACTTCATCATAGTTATGTTTAGAGTTCAGGCTGAAGTAGACTTACAGATGATCTGAAAAGAGTTTTAAGACTGTCACCATTATTACTCCATAGTGCAGCATAGTATCTTCAGTAGTGAAATAGGTGACCACAGTTTCAGAGCCATTTAGCTCAGGCTGACATCACCTTCTTGTGTATATGGCATTGCATAGATGCAAGCAGTGCCTGAATGGTTCTGTCGGAAGGAACGCATTCCACCTGACCATTAAACACTGCTCTGCAGGTTTCATAACTGATCCAGACTGCAGAAAATATGCAAGCAGTTACCATCAGAGCTATTATAAGAACTTTTCCTTCATGTAGTTGTTGCAGCCTGATCATAATGACTCAATTACCACATGCTACAAAATGTTGTAATTGCTGTTAGTCCTTCATACTGTCAGAGCCTGTTTTGGCTGTTCTGGCTGAATAGTTCTGAGTCTGACTACAGGAGGTGATCAGAGCTGCCTGGGTGGAGAAAAGCCAGCAGTCATGAGAGTCACAGGAGAGCTGTCTAGCACACCCAAAATCTTTTCATACTACAAATGGATCTCCAGCAATCTGTCTCACCGCAGAATTTACTGCATAAAAACACTTAAGAAAACTACAAAGAGGAAAGAAAATATCAGTTACTGGAAAGCTATTTGGATGAGGAATTCAGTTGTTGTTATTAAATAATATTGATTTTTCTCTCCAAAACATACTGGTTTTTGTTGATACTTAAAGGTGTATTAATTTTAAAGAAAAGTGACAAGATAAAAATTCTAGCTTAAATGTTTTAATGATGGAGAAAAAAAATTGCTCTGAAAATTCAAAGCAAAATTTTAAGTCATTGTTTTGAATTTTCTTCAGTATTTAAAAAAGGTTTGCTAAAAGTTTTAAAGGTGGTAACAATCAAATGTTTTGACACTTATCAGAAATTACTTTGCAGAATTTTTTTTGAAGGAGATTTCTTTTTTTCCTTTTTGTTTTGGGAATAAGATTTCCCATCTAATTATTCCTATACTACTTATTTTCAGAAGGCTGATTACAACTATCATTTTTTGATTTTTCAGTTAATCTTTGCTACACCAAATTAATGTCTGTATCAGCTGACCAGGTATAAGGTTAATATTAGGTTTAACACTTGCAGGTATTAAAACATTCCTCAGTTTTTCCATGCACGCTGAGGGAGAGCTGTACTGAAGCTATCCTGAGCCATACTGAAGAGTTCCCTGTTGGTTTGCATGCACTGCTCAGCAACTTTTGCTGAAAAACTTGCAAAGATTGATGCTAGTGCCAACCACACAGCTACTAAAATAGATTTAATAGATTTCATAAGAACTAGGAGATCTGGAATAGCCTGTCTCTTAAGGAAGTAAGTACAATAATTCTTTAACTCTAGGCCAGCAGCGGTTTTGCAGACCTTGGCACTAGGGTCAGCTGGAGTAATTAGAATAAGAGGGAATACTTTCCCTAAGGAGCTCTTTATATTGACTGTAGCTTAATTGAGCAAATAGCTGAGAGTCCTTGATAGAAAAATCCTGAAGACAACAAGCACAAAGCCACTAAGTTTTATTGGCTGAACTCCTGACCAAAGTCAGATGATCTGCCTAAAAATTCTGCCATTCTTGCCATGGGAGTCTACCATAGTTCTGGGCTCTGTCACTGGCTTTTGTGGAAGAAATAATGCTGTCACAGGACAGGAGCAAGGTGGATTTAGATTAACATGATGATATGCAGAGTTAAATTACTATTTGGTTATGCACATAGGTAGTGGGAAAGAAATTTTTCAGTTTTTCTTATCCGTAGCAATTAGACACCATGGTCAGGGTGAAATGCAAGACTTCCTTTATTTCCTGTTTACACAGGCCCTATCCTTTTTACTCGGTGCTTCTTACTCGTGGTTTTGGACTCTTTCTCCTTGTTCCTCTGTGCTTTGACAGCCTGTCCAGCTTAGTTCTCCTACAGCGATGGTGTTAGATTAATTTCTGCAGAGCTGTTATGAAATCACTCATGACTCATTCTTCTCTTGCTTCCATGAGTGAAATATGCCCTCTAAAAAAATCTCATGGTATGACAGGGAACGCTTACCAACTTGTTAAGTATGCTGAGCTGTGTTTAAGCAAGTTATAAAGTGGGTTCCAACCTACACAGTGCAGCATTAATATGCCTCTTCCTAATTTTGCTGTGCCTTACCTTATTTTCAGTGTCTGTAGTTTTCCTCTTGGGACTCTGTTACAGCCAAAAGTCACCAAGTAACAGCTGTGTGTTTTTAGACCACTTCTTGCCTTTTCTGACACGACCTCTCTAAAGGTAACACATTGGCCAAATGAGGCCTTGTATTTATGTTTTTCCTTCCTTCCAAAAAAATGCTGTGATCTGCTTCATTATCTTACAGTTTTTATTACTTCCCACATTCAAATATATGTTAGAGGGATATAGGGCAGTGTTGTTGGAACAATTTTTCAGATTACTTCTTGTTTCTGCAGATTTTCTCTTCATTGTGTATGCTTGGTAGGGAACACTTTGAATTCAAAACTAACACTGTAGATTTATTAATAAAAAGAACTAAGAAGACCTTTCTCCACACTGTTGCCTGCTGTTTTCTGATCAGATATTATAGTCACTCATAGGTAGTATGCTTTCCATATAGAAACTTGCCACGCTTTAGGTGTTCACCTTAAGCAACTTTTATATTTCTGTTGAACTTTGTGTGTGAGGATAATAAGGTAAGTCCTTTGTTTCTATGACAGAAACTGTGCATGAAGTCAGGTCACTTGATCAGGTTTTGTTATTGTCAATTACAGTTTTTCATGTTTGAGTCTAAAGGCTATGATCCAAATCCTGCTGTGAGAACATTTCTTTTGAGTTTTGAATGAAGCCTAAAACTAAATGGTCCAGCCAAGGATGATGAAAGGAGAAAAGCTTTTAGTAAGAATAAAATGTTGAACTAAAAGAGAATTAAATGTATTTTATGTGATATTTGTTTAATGTTTAAACATAACTACTTCAAAACTTTAAACTTATTACCCTGAATTCCTATTTTTAAGTGTTCCTCTAGACTTCTGATAAAATATCTAAGATATCTGGGTGAACAAAAGTGAACAGAGTTCATGGTAACTTTCTACTTGACAGTATGATAGGATGCAGATGTGGGAGATAGCCACTGTTCCCACCAGTCTCCTCAGACTGCTTTTGAACACTGCACTGATATGCTTCAATAGCCCCTGAAGTAAATTTTCAATTCAGGGAAATGATCACTGAGATAAACACTAAAGGAGCAGAGAAAGAAGTCATTGATGGGTTCCTTTATGAACTCAAGTTTACAGTTTGCAGTTTAATAGTTTACACAGCATGTATATACAAGTTAGGCAAAAAAAAACCCCAAAACAATAAAAAAGAGAACCCCAAGAACACTGCCTTATTCTACTGTTGAAGGAGGTGAGTTTAAATACCTTCCTGCTCTACTTGGTGCATTTTGAATGGTCATACTGGTACCAACATGGCATGTACCATAGAAATGGGCATATGCTTTATATTTTGCTGCATTTTTATTAATTGTCACACATGGCAAATTGCTTTTCTGTTAATCACTTTTTTCTGTGCCACTATTTCTCCCTGATTCTCCCTCCAAACTTTGCAGTTAACACTTCATAATTATAAACCTGTAGTCATGGGTAAAAATATACTTACTTTTAACTATTTGCTTCTAACTTTTGTTATTGACTGTTATTGCCAAGTAAATCTACATTCAGGAGGCAAACCCCCCTCCCTCTTTAAGAGAAGTGGGCTTATACTCTCCATGCTGTTATGTTTCTGTCTTTGGGCTTGCACCATTGCTTGTTCAAATGGTAGCTCAAAAATTACTGTATTGCAAATGTTAAGATTTTTAGTATCCGCAGAATCAGAGTAATTGTGCTTAAACACTATAGTAAAAGGTAAGTAATGTGAAAGCAGTAAGAATTGTAAGCTTTCTTGGAACTTCAGAGTAAGATGTTCAATATCAGAATTTGATTAGTGTCTCTTCCATATTTAGTCCTTTTATTAGGTCCAATTTAGTTTAGATCTCTGTCAGACTTCATCACTGGAAGACCCAGGACTTAGTATCCTGAAGGAGTCAATCTCTGTGGGTTTGAGAATTTCAGCAACAGAAAACTTGCAGTCAAAGTGGGCTTCAGTTCTCAGAGGTGTCCAGATAATCTGTCTAGATACTCAAATTACTTTCATATTGTTATTAGTTCATATTTCGGGTGCGAAGACAGAAAAAATTGATAAATGGACTCCAACTCTAAATAAGAAGGTAGATTTTTCATTGTGGGTTTGAAACAGGCTTTTCTTTAGAACAGTTTAAATGTAATAATAAGTGGTGTTTGAAAAGGTGTTAAGGAGTGTGCCACAGTCACTGGTGTATGCTGAGGTAGGTTTTGCTAGAAAGATTAGCCGAAAAATTGCACAGTGAGGATGTTAAGTTTTGAGATGATGACACATGTTGGCTTGCTTAAACTTCAGAGCTTTGTTGAATACAAAACAATGGCAGAGTTTAATATTTCAGGAAAATATTTTTAAAAATAAACTCAGAAGGAATATGGAAGCAATCCAGTACTTGGCTTTCTTTAATCGAATAGTTAAGGCAATTAATGCAGTACAATGTGTTAAAGGTCAAGTAAAGGCACAATACTTGGTTGTAAATGTGAATGTAGAATCATTATTAAGAGAGAACAGTTTGTTCACACAGTTTTATAGAAGGATGATGCTGTAAAGTTTTGTCTCATACTCACTTCCTGTCTCATTTTAAGGAACACAGTGCACCTGTCATTATACTTCCTAATCTTTTAAAACCTCCTTAAACTGTGTCTCCAGAGCTAACAAAATACCTTTTTCCTGTCTGCTTTATATGTAAATAACAGATTTATGAAAGAGGTTTCCTTTGCTTGATTGGCTTGGTTTGGTTTCAGAAATTGCAGGGCAAGTCAATTGTAATACTGCAGTTTCCATTAAAAGGCAAGTGCTTTAGATGTTGTTTCCAAATAATGCTGATGACTGCAGAACCATCACAGAAAATAAATTCCTTCACATGAAGCAAGTTCTGTTAAGACTAAGAAAGCATTCTTGGTCTTATATTAAGCTGAATAACTTGCTGATTTTGATTTGGGGAAACAAGAAGTTTCCCCAAACAAGCAGGAAGTTTATTTTCAGAATTCCTCTTTCAGTTAAGAATTGATTTCTCCTGGTAATTGAGATTGAAGCTGTCTAGTTTTGTGTAACTAAATAATGTACATGTTTTTAACACAGAGACCAGTTTAACATTTTTGCAGACATGTCTAAAAACATCACATCAATATCTGTAAACCTGTTCTTTAAGATGTAGAGTAGACAAATACTAGAAATAAGACATAAAGCATTTTAGAATCTAACATAGGCTTTAAAGCCAAACTTAGTCAAGCTTATCATAGTTGTTCTCGCTTAAGGAGAGAAAATGTTCAGGTTTTATGTGGTAAGTGGTCATAGCTGAAAAAAAAAGACAGTTAATCTGTTACTTATTTCTGATCTGATTACTGTAAATTTGGAGTTTTCTTTC
This sequence comes from Corvus cornix cornix, assembly GCF_000738735.6. NCBI lineage: Eukaryota > Metazoa > Chordata > Aves > Passeriformes > Corvidae > Corvus > Corvus cornix. The sequence goes on from NC_047056.1 coordinate 52,169,694, forward strand.
AGTAAAGAAGCAAGATGCAAAAAGGGAAGTGAGGCACATAGTGTCCATACTGAAGGAGTTAAATGCCTGTAGTTTGATCAGAACCAAATTCCTAACTTTGAAGTCCATTCATCCATGGAATATTTTTCTTTAGGGAACTGGTAGAAAAATGCTTTAGCATTGGAAAAAGCACTGGAATGTGTGGGGAGAATTTTTGATTGATTGCATTGGGAGTTCAGTGTCTAGAGCAGTTGCAGTACCGGATGGAGGTTAGAAAAATAAATTGCATAGCCCAGACTGACAAAAAATAAAAGGTTCAGGTATAGTCACACAAAGATCAGTCCTTGTGAGCTTAATGGAAGCAATGAGGAGACACTTGGCTGTTCAGTACCAGACTTTGCAGTCTGTGTTCACAAAGGTTTCTTTTCAGTTGTTATGTGAGGAGAAATACACCAACATACCAGGAGTGGAAATTAGTGATACATCAGTGAAGAAACTACTGTTTTGACTTAGGTATGCCAATCTCTTCCATCTTTACATGTGATAGAAACAATATGATAAGAAAGCTTCTAGAGGCTCTATGACTGAAATTATTCAAAATTATAATGAACAGCTTGTTTGAGAATATAGATCAAAAAAACAGTATTAGAGATATCAGAGTAACATTAAATGGCCAAAATGCACACACTTCCCCACCACAATAGATATTAGTCTGCCATATTGTACACAGCATCATTCTGTTGTCATCAATGAAAAATGTTGAGAAGTAATTTCTGATCTCGCTTTTACTTGTGTAGCTGGACTATTTCCAGCAAGTCCCTAAATGAAGTAGGAAAGGTGAAATCTTGCCTTAGCAAAGAGGCTCTAACCCTTTCCAGTCTTCTCACCCCTCCATTAAAATTGTACAAGAAAATACCTGATATCCTTATTTGGGACATCTTTTCAGTTTGGTCTGGGCAGAACTCATTGAATAATAAGTGTTAACACTGAATATGTCTGTGGAAGGTGAAAGAATGGCTGATTTTCTATGATGGGGTACAACAGAATATTTCTGTATGTAACAGGAAAACCCTTTATTATTTTGTGATGTTAAAAAATCACAAAGTTTTTGACTTATATTGCTACATCTTGCAGATCAGATGAGACAAATATATTACCAACAGCATGTATTTTTAATAACTTCACAAAAGGACCCAGAAAATACTAAACTACTGAAATATAAGTAGCCCAAATAATACTGAAATAGATACTTTGAAAACTCCTAGAGAGGGCAAGTAATAAAAGGCTTAAAATGTTTCAAAGGCTCTGTATGAAATCAGTTTTGAGTTGGTGTTTCCCAGTATGTCTAGAATGCCTTGCTATTTTATTATAATAGTGAATTCTAGTGTAGAGTAATTTTGCATAGTTTCTGTAACTTGTTAAACAACAGCAAAATGTAGTTTCAACATCTCCTGCAAGATACCAGATTTTCTGGAATAGCTAAAAAATTCTAAAAAAAATTCTAAACACAAAATTTGGCCTATAAACAGACAAAGCTTGAAGAATATAATTGATAAGCCATACAGTAATCCCCCTACCTGGTGTTTTCTAGAGGTCTTTATAGGAGTTGAAAATGCGGCCTATTCAGAATACTGATAGTAGCAGCCAGAAAAGACATTCCAACATTGAAGCCTGGGAAAGAAAACTCTGCAACTGAACTATCCTCTTATAAGCAATAAAAGAGTTTGAATGCATCATGGATCAAATGGAAACTACTTTGGATATTGGGTGTGTGTTGGATTTGCTGGGTGAAAATGCAGTATTTTCTACTTTCACTGCAGAGTAATTCTGTTACCCAAGAATTTAATCCTGACAACTTCTTTAGTCTGTTTCCAATGTCTATGTAGAAGAAATGTATGCATCTGCATGACTGAGGTTTACCAAGATCACCTGTGCCTAGCTGTAAGGTTATTTTAACCTGTATCTGCACAGCTGGTGGGAATTCAAGTTCCTACAAGCCACTCTTCCTCACTAAAGATTGTCAGCTGTTTTCCCACTCATTTTTTGAACTACTTCCCAGAGAAGTGTGGCACTTGTTTGCATGAATGATACCTGAGAATTTATTTAGCCATACAGCTCTTCAGGTTGTGCAGCCTGGTGTTGAATCTAACTGCACCTATCTATTTACTCTAGCTGAGGATGTGATCCTCATTATAACAATGCAGCAGCTGAACAGGTAGGAGCCACCAGCCAGAACTTCTTGCTGGAGCAGACAAAAGTATAATGTTCTTGATGACCATTCCTCTTGTAAATCTTAGCACAATTTGTGATGGAGTGGGATATGTAGATCCCAGATTGAAAACATTATGTTACATGCAGCAACCTCATAGAAAACCCCTCACCTGTTCCCTTCCCTGGATTAATTTTCTTTTTACTGACATGTATGATAGCTTATGTGCTCATTGTACTCACCTGTATACTTACTAGTTAATACCTTTTTACCCAGCCTATCTAAACTGAACTGTCAATACCTTTCTTTGTCCCAAACTTCTGCTACTTTGTGGAAAAAAAAATCCAACTCAGGCCAAAACTAGCAAGTCAATTCTGTTATTTTTACAAGATTATCACAGGAATGCCAATGAAAATATTCTTAAGTTACAATGGGTGTAACACAGGATTTTCACATTACCCCCTCCCTCTGGGGGAAATCCATAACTTTGTCTACAGTGTGAACTCCACTCGTATGGGTCAGGGCTGATTTACCCGGTCAATGTGTTTGTTTCCACTTCCATTTTCATTGGCACAAAACCAAACAACTAAGGGGAAACAGGCAGTGCAGGGCCCCCACCCTGGCTCTGAACGTATTTTCTTCTATTGTAGCTGGTTCCCTCAATTTCCCAGATCAATCAAAACCTGCTGGAGTCACTGCTGTGATAAAGTTGGTTGCTGTCAGGGAGTAGGATATCTGTGCTAGAGTGATCAAGAGGGGTCAGAGCTTTTTTAGCAGCAATGATAACTCTACAGAAATAAATACCTACTGAATTCCAACACAAATTGGGCTGGGGAGCAGTACGGAATATCTTGAAACACTTGAATCTCTAATGGTCCCTGTATTGTGCTGGCATCCCAGTCAAGAGCATCAGCTCTTACCTTTCCAGGACTATCATAAGGTTTTGGAGATCCAGCACATAACAAATACTGTTAATGTCAATCCTTGGATGACACCTTTGAGGACTGGATAGGATGCTAGTCTTGAGAAGTCAAGAGGTCGGTTCCCTGAAATGTCCTGTCCAAAGTGTCAACAGCCTGCATATGAATGGTACAACTTAAACCAGTGTAAAGTTCCAGTCCATCTATGTGCCTAATGAAAACATTAGGAATAAAGCTGTGGTTTATATATTTATTTATGAAAAAATAAATAACATAATCTCTCTTGGTGTAGGACCGTGTTACACGGTTGTGTTAAGAGGAAGAGCAAATCAGCTTCTGCTCTCCTGGTTTTAGTGGAAAGCCTGCTCTTGGATTTAGTAGTAGCTGGTTACTGCCTACATTCATGGTAAATGCTTCCTGAGTCAGTAATTTACTATTCTCATGTCTGCTTTTCTAATCTTAACCTAATTTGAAAATTAAGCTTTGCTCTTCCTGATTTTTTTGGTACATTATTACTGTTACTGACCTCAAGTGTATCCTGAAAGATAATTTTGATTATGATGTTAGAAACAGGATGTAATACCACCTGTTTCTCCCAGATTTCTGTGTAGTGTTTGAACATCAAAACTAACAAGAACTGCTCAATCGGCTCCTACAAAAGGTACACAAGACAGAGCCTTGTGCTCAGCTTCACATGGCTTCTTTTGCTTTTCCACACATGCAGTGGCCACTTCTACTTCAGTAAATGAGATATGCCCAGGGCTGTTCTCTGCCTCAGAGGCCAGCTCATGCTGTGTCTCAAGTGCATGCAGTTACAAAAAAATGAGGGTAGCTGTATCCAGATTGCATGTTGGGAATGGCCTTTGACCTGGGCTGGCTGCTCAGCCATACCCAGGAAGGGTTTCAAGAAGACCTGTCTGGGCTGGCCTTGAGCTGCAGCCATATGGGCAGGAGACTGGGATTGTGTCCACGACCAAGAGGGAGCTATTAATACTGTTCCTGGACAGTTAGTTAAGATTAATTTTAAACATAAGCCATGAGGTTTACCATTTCTTACAGTTATGCCTCATCAATTATTTTATGTCTGGAGGGATTCAGAGGTCCTATTAGATACTTGGAAGAATGTCTGTTCACTTTCTGAGTTTTATGTTCCCTGCTTTGATAGTTTTCAGGTCAGAGTTCCACAGGCTAGCATTGTTACGTAAGAGAAAATATTGTCTTTTATCAGCTTTCAATTTGCTACATACAATTTCATTAATTAAGTGCTTTGTTCTCATCTTACAAAAGAGAGAAAATAATCAGTTCTAATTCCATGTGATGACAAATATAATTTGTTAATAAACTGATAAGCAATAAGGGCTAGAGCAACAGGAAGCAGGAATAATAAGAAAATTCATAGACAACAGTTACACTTTTATAGAAGTCTCTATACTAGCCTGTGAGGAGATTTTTTTTCTAACATTTTATTATTTCTAGGTGTGCCAACTGGTTCATCCATTTACACCATATGTTGCCGGACATAATGCATCAGCAAAAGATGATGCAAGGCAAGCTGATAGGACTGGGCAGGACATAGTATGCTCTTTGTCTCCTGGCTCAGTGGCCAAAACCCAATTGTTGAATTATTTTGTGAGAGCACAATCTTGTCTTTCATTGAATTATAAAAGACTCTGCCAGGGTTATGTGCTATTTCCAGTCAGGAATATGGAGGCTTTAAATTCTTGCTGGGTACAAGGAGTACTATCAAGATGAGGCAATGGGAATGATGCAGAATGAGAGGCTGGACTGAGTTTTTAATAGTGCTTAAAATAGTGATTCCTTACAAATCAACCAAAAGAGTCACATTTGCAAATGAAGAATAACACAAATACGAAAGATTCTTGCTAACAACTTTATTGTACTTATGCTCTGCAAAATATATCTTATTACGTATTACAGAAGAATAATGTAAAGTTTCACTCATAAAGCTTATAAAATTTTATTTTATAAAATATGCTGGTTATATTACTGATGAGTATATGCAGGTGCTTTCACAGAAAAAGTTGTACTGTTTATCCTCTTGGGAGTTCTATTTATTCTACATCTATTAATAACAAAAAAAATTATTTTAGGCATTTTAGGTTTTAGAAAAATATTTAAAGTTTACTGAATTTCATTTTCTGATGACATACACTACACTGCCTGGGATTTTCATGACCTGCAGTTTGACTGTTCAGTGTTTGGAGAAATTCAAAAAACCCCAAGGGTGAACTGAAATATATTTGTCCGCACACAAACTGTCCAGTATCAAAGCCTGCTACTGATGCCTTTGCAGAACTGGAAGTTAAGTATAATATAGTACTAACAAAGGATAGTGGGATGGGTTTGAACCCTACCCAGAGAAATAATGTTTGTTTTTTTTTTTTTAGTGGGGAGGGCAGGGAATAAAAGACTTGGACATGGTGGCATTTTTAGAAAGTTCGTGGCTGAATTAGAACTAAACCTTGCCTTTCCTGGTCTTTAGGCAGAAAGTAATTTTGGAAGGAAAATCAGATTCTGGAAGGAACTATTTCATTGCAGTTTGGTATAAAAGATCAACCTCCTTCTCCCCCCACATTCAATCAGCTTTACTTAATCACATGGTAACCACCTTTCCATATGCATCCTGTGTGTTTGAGAGTGGATCTCTCTCCCTGAATGGGTGTTTGCTTATGCTGGTCCAGTTATCACTCCTTTCATTAAAAGGAAAAGATAAGGGTCAGAATTAGAGAGGATGGCACAGCCTTCCTCCCTGCTCGGGTCTGTGCCGTGCCTCCCCTGTGATTTCCGACGGCAGCAGTTATGGAGTCATGCTCTCCCATTCAGCCTTGAGGGGGCTGCAAGGCTGAAGACAGGACTGTAAAGCCTCAAATACAGGACTCAAAGACACCATTGTGCAGGAAAGGACTATGAACAGTTGCTGAATTTTAAGTCCATGCTTAAATTCAAAGCATATCTGTGAGGTTATAGGATTTGCTCAAGACTTTTGGGAATTCAGAGCTGTGCACATTGTAGAAATGCTTAAGTAGAAATTGTTCCATATGATGATTATAAATCAGGGGATATCTGCATTTATACACAACAGTCATATTTTCAAGCAGTAGACCTCCACCCTGTAACATTGTACGTGAAGGGACAAACTTTTGTACACATCAGAATGAGAGTCTTCCTTCCTTTCTGTTTATTACAGAGATAATCCTTTATTTTATTTTTAAATCTGAATGTTTAAATAGGATTAGGATTGTCTGTTTAATTTGATAATTTAAATACCTGCAAACATTAAATTATGTGTGGCGTATAGTAATTTTTATCAGCATAGTGTAGCAGAATAAAGATCTTTTTGAGAGATCATACAGGTTCTACAATTTAGAGAGTAAATAAAGAAGCAAAAAATAAACCAGCCACATCTCCTCATCTGAACTTTCCCAGACTGAGCTCAGTCAAAGTGTGGGTTGCACAGAGAGCAGAGTACGTGGTCTGCAGAGGCTCCAGAAGAGTGCTAGGCTTCCTATTTTGCATAAACAAATTAAGAGGTCTTATCTCATAACTAACTTACAAGTGAGTAAGCAGAGCAGAACATTACTTTATGTTCAGAGTAAATGATAGGACAATTCCTTGCAATTAATATGCTCACACTTCGCATATGGAAATTTTTGTACATCTACAGAGTGCCTTTATGTTCAAAATTATTTTTAAGGTGAAGATAAGCTACTGTCGAAGCTTCTGCCATAGGATAGCTGTTTTGGGTTTGGTGTTTGTGTCTTGCTGGAATAACATGGGTTTGTTTGTTCTGTAGCCATTCCAGCCCACCCACATCTTGGTGGTTTGGCCCTTCCTTGTGCTTGTCTGCAGGTGTGCCCATTGCTGACCTCATTCACCCATCTATTTGCAGTCATAAATACATCTAACCTAATGTTTGGCCATATTTGTGTTATGATATCCTTGAAATAGAAAAAACCCTGAACAATTAATTGCTTATTACAAAGCAAAACTTTTTTCCACCTAATGTTCATCAAACTAGGCGGATTTTTCATGCTGTGACAGGAGATGATTGTAAAGTTTCTCTTCTATTTTGGGTATCACTGCACACTTGTAAGTGCCTCTGCCATGTCACCTGCCTGTGCTCTCTTACTTAGTTCAAATGGCCATCCTTGTAAGTGCTGCCTTTTCAAATATATGTAAAGCGCTTCAAAGGTCTCAGATGTCAACATGAAAGCAAATTAATTCTGTACTGCTTTTTTATGTCTAAAGTGCTAGGCACTCTAGCTAAGATTTTCTGTGGTTTAGAATTGGCCTAATTCTGTCAGGCAGGGGAGATCTTGTTGTCCACTTGAATATGACTAGAGTTAACATAAATATTTTGGTTTGTTTTCTGAAAATTCAATCCCAGAGCTACATAGATTTATTTCAAAATATTTTCATATGAATATTGTATCATCCACAGAGAGAAGCAGATTTAATTTGTATGCCAAAATTAAATCCAGCAGCATTCTCTTTTATGAGGAAACCTTTTAATGTATTTTAAAAAAATACTGGTAGTGTAAATTCAACCCACCCCAGCTATCATTGGTATCCTGTGCTACTGCCTAACCATGTGGAGTCATTTGCGCTTCTGTCAGGTGGGAAATGCTGAGTGCTTCAGCTGGGAAAAGAAAGTTCCAGTGCAAAGCATAACTTAGTGTGAAAACAAACTGGATAATGCACAGACTGCAAGTACGGACTTTTTCCCTCCAGTGACCCTGTTTTCTTTTGATCCTAACCTTCACAAAACTAGGGTCTTTAAGGCTGAAATATACAGTGTCCCAAGCTGGATTGCTTTTGCACTCTTAGAAAAATTCTTGGCCAAACAAAATTTGTTGTCCAGCACTTCACCAAAGTTGGATAAGTGCAGAAATGAAAGCAGGTGGAGAGGTAAACTCATGCCTGAGAAAGAAGTGCTGAGTATAATAGGAGAAAAGACAGGTTTTAGGGGTAAACGGTGACAATGGAGAGACGTAGAGAAGTGTGAGAAGCTAGAGGAAAATATGAATATTAGCACAGATTTTGGAGGCAAATGCTGGAATGTGTTAGTCATTTAAGAAAAAAAATTTAAAAAGAGAAGTAGGAACGTATGGGATAAGATTATATAAAGAATGTTTCCTTCCCAAATCTGCAGTTAGGCTTTGTAGCTCTGTGTCTGGCTGTGGCTTCAGCTGCCCACAAATGACTCATGAAAGTCACTTTTGAAATTGTGTATTTCAGTACTTAGAGTTGTCTTCATAAGTTTATATAGTGGAATTTAGTGCTGGTACGCTAAAGAGACAAAATCAGTGGACAGAACAAGCTGGGCAATTAATTTTGTTTCACAGGGTGTAAGGTTTGCATGTACACACGTCTGTCTGTGTGGTGCAATCATTAATGAGTCAGATACTGTTTCCCTTAGCCCCTTAGTTTTAGGGCAGTCTTCAGATGATTCAGCATGGTGTAGAAAAGCCTAAGATAGCGTATTTTCTGCTTCACAGAAATTAAAAGGTATATATGTAAAATTGTCAGGAAACTCCTACAAGAAAGGGAATGGTTTCATGGTTAGGAAAACTGGCAACCATGAGAATGGGATTCTATCCCTGCTTTTACTGATAAGTTCCTATTAAAAGTGGCCAAATTGCTTTGACCAAACTTTTTATTGGGCAATAAATACTCATTTTTTAATTTTCTACAGTGGGCCAGATTGTCAGAGTGTTCTCCCAGCTACAGTTTAAAGCCATTGGTGTGCTTTGCACGTATAAAACCCTGTACAAATACTAAGTAGTTAAGGAAAATCAGTAGTTTCATTTCTTTGGTGAGGAACCCAAACTCTATGGAAAGTTTTTCCATTTTTGCCCATTATATCCATGCCATGATAGGAAAAAGCCATTTCCCCTACAGTCTGTTCCACTTCTGAAGTCAATTAACATTTTTGAATCACTTAGGTAACTGGTGAAAGGTCTAACTAGCTCCAGAGGAATTTATTAATTTCCATTTTTAGTTTTGTGTTGAAGTGTCACACTAAATACTTAAATATTCTTTATTATAGGAAGTATGAGTATGATGCAGAAAAAAAAGTGATTATGAAATTAAAACCATACTCCAGTGTATTCTCATGATGGAAACAAATGAATTACCCAGTGAAGTTTTCAATTTAGGAAATGTTGAAATGAAGTCTTCGATTTCACTATCTGAAAAGGGTGTTCATTTTGGTCTGGGAAAGGATAGAGGGGGAGAAAGAGAAAGACCTTTAGTGTATAAAATATATTTAGAGTGAATTTCCTGTGGTCTATGGTGGTAAAAATTACTTGACAGGCAGATTCTGGGTATGTGGGGCTCCTAACCAGGAATATCGTAGCTAAATTTGTTCCCATTAAAATCAATAAAATATCTTGGATTGCTTCTAGAAATGTTTGTGGTGTATATTGCAACAAGTATTTGTTCTCCACAGTTCAGAACTGCTCTGGGCCAATGGGATTGCAAAATATCTGTCAGCTTTGGCTGACAGCCTAAGGTTGCCACAGCAATTTTTCTCTTTAATGAGTAAAATAGGTGATGTTTATAGAAAAATAACTGTCTCATGAGAAGCTGTGCAAAACGTTCCATTCAAAACCATTCTGTTTATATATAGTTTTGTTGTTTGTTTTCTTTTCTTTTTACTTACTACTGTGGACATTTGCATGAAAACAGGATATTTCTACTTCAAATTGCAGTCATGGACAGAATAGCTACTATACCAAAATGGAGCCAACCCACTTCAAAAAAAAAAAACCCAACTATTTTGCTTACCAAATCTGTTTCTTCTGTGTATGCAAAGTTTTGAGCACTTATTTTCCTACCTAAATTTAGGGGCTGGTTTTTTGCATTAGTTCTGTAAAACCAACAAAACAATATGGATGTAATAAAATAAGAATACATTCCTGCAAAGATTAAATTATTTTAAAAAATCATAAGTGACATTTATGTTTTAATATTTACAGTGACAGAAGGGATAAAAGTGTTTTTGTTATATATAGTGGCTTTTTTTTTTTACACAGCCTAGAAACAATGATAAATACTCGAGAGAGAGATAACTAGAAAAGCTGAGTCCTGTTTTTGGTTGTTGATGATCAATAGAATTAATAAACACAAGGAACATCAGTGTTCTCTTTGATGGACAAATTTGACTTTTCCAGACTCAGGTTGAGTGTAATAGTCTACCAATTAGAGAGATACACTTTTACTGACAAGTAGCATATTTTCTCTGGTTCAGCAATGTCTTATAATGCCCTTAAGATTACTTCAGGTATCCCAGGATGAACGTGTGCATTAACACCCATGCTCCTATATGTATTTACATCACTTAACACTTTAGTCCCTGGCTTTGGGTCCATCTGAGTGCCTGGGGAAAGTTCTCAACTGCCCAGAGAGCATTTGTTTCTCTGGCAGGAATGAGAAGCAGAGTGAGTGAGGTGTGCTGCCAAATCCTCAGCCCCTGTAAGCCTTTATCCTAGCAATCAGGATCCTGGATAACTGAGTCTTCCAGCTGGAGACAGCTCCAGCTGGAGCCGTCTTACAGATGCTCTGCCCTGTAGAGGCTCACTCGCCCTGGACTAGGAGACTGCCTGCAGTGGCTTGTGGCACAGAGCATGCTTTTCCTGTTCGTCCTTCTCTCATCTAGGGTGGTTCTCTGAAAACTGATACCTGTCTGTGCAAAATCCACTGGATGAAGCCGTCATCTGTTTGTACAACTGCAGGATTTATAGTCACCATACTAATAAGTAAATATTCCCTCTCTGGTTAATAAATGGAACACCAGAGTTGCAGTGCAGGTGAGCATAGTCCTCTAACTGTAAATATTTGAAGAGAAATTAAAAACAGACAGACTGTTTTTTGTACTACACAGATCAAGTTTTCAAATTCCAGGAACACCACTTCTTCCCAAAGCTACCTGCAAATCTTTCAGACGGTCATTTTTTCTCATTTGAAAAAATAAGCATCCCACTGAGCTTTCCTAGTGTAACCAGCCTGCGTTTGGCTCTGAGAGCTGAAAGAGTCTCTTTACCTCTTTGGGGCCATATGAATTCATGTTTTGCAGATAAAAATTATAAAAACTCTGCAAAATATACCTCCCAATTCTAAATGCAGATTTAAACTGCTTTTTTGGCATGCAACTTCACAGGGTCAGGGTCCATTTGCTTGGGCCAAACACCATTTAAATGTGACTGAAAAATATCAGGACCCTGTCAGTGGAAAGAAACATCAAGGGCTCTTTGGAGAAATAAGTTGCATTTATTCCTATTTTATAACTGTTCTGTATGTAATTTAAACGCAACAACTTTTTAAGTTGTTTTTAGTTTGGGCAACTAATAATGCATATTTTTTCATCCTTGTAGGATTTGACATGGGATTGTGGCTTGATGAAATGCTTGCGAAGTAATTCAGCATAAATGGGCCAGTTAGTTTCTTTGGTTATTTCTTGGTGATATTCAGTTCCCACCTGTTTTGTTCAGTGCTGCTTTGGCAAACTGTTACAGATTTTAGCAGTAGGCAGTTCACGGTAATGATATTACATAATACACTAAGTAAATATGTGATAAATGAGCAAATGTAAACCAAACAAGAAATGCAACCCTGGGGACTAACTGGGCTTGAAATTCTCATGGGTAAACACAGCAGGTGAGGAAAGGAGTATGACAAATAGGGTAAGAATTTCTTAAAGCCTGACTGCCACAAATGTGTCAATGGAGCTGAGTCAGCATGGGAAGAACGCAGTAATTTACTGTTGATTCAAAAGCCGGTAGCTCACTGCTACCCTTCTGGGTGATGAGGAATGCATTAGCTGGAAATGCAGATGACTAACCTTTGGGGACTGCTGCTTCTGCTGCTCTTCAGCCCAACTCTTGTGCTGTCCTTTCCAGGGACACTTCTCGGGAAACAATAGCATGTCATAGAGCTGCTGGGATAACCTACAGTCAGCATCGGACCATCAGCCAAAAAATGTGAATGATACTGTCATCTTTTTAGAAGTTGCAGTTTTAGAATTTGCCTTTCTGAACAGAAAAAAATTGCTTTCAATTTGCCTTTATCAGGCCAATATATATGTTAAATATATCTATTGTGCACAAGTTAGTATTTAGAATTTTAATTTATATTTCTTTGCTATGGGATTTTCAACATTTTGCCCACTAGAAGCAGGGCCTTTTTCTGCCTTTCTGCCTCCTATCTCTGTTTATATTTTTCAGTATAGAAATACATTTAGTTATTGTGTTGATGGTTACTTTTAAGTTACATCTGCCTGACCTCCAGTTTTTCTCTGTTTTTATTGTCAGCTCATGGATGCTATGACTGTAGGACCGTGCTAACTGACTCCTCTGGAATTTTCACTTCTCCATGCTTCCCCAGTGACTATCCCAACAGCCAGGCGTGCAAGTGGATCATCCGAGCACCTCATGGATTTATCATACAGCTAACATTTATTGATTTTGACATTGAAGAAGCTCCGGGTTGCATTTATGATTCCCTGACATTAGACAATGGAGAAAGCCCAATGAACCTTTGTGGCATCACTGCCAAAGGATTATCCTATAATTCTACTGGAAATGAAATGATTGTGTCATTTAAAAGCGACTTCAGTATCCAAAAGAAAGGTTTTAATGCCAGCTATGTAAGAAGTAAGTAAATCCAAAGCATTTCATGCCATTACAGATGTTATAAGGAAATGTCCTGTAAGGATTAGAATGACATTTCCCAAAGGAATCAAGTCCTCCATGAGAAGAGAATGAGTGGGTGAGGCTGCACTTCACAGGCTACAGGGTTATCTTGTATATTTTGTTAGCTAATTTATTTTTCTTTGGATCAAAATTATTCTATTCTAGGACTTGACCAGAAGTGTGTTAGAAAAACTCTTCACATGCAAAGATTTTAGGCTTAACAGTTCTCTCTCTGCCAGTTTATGCTGGAGGATTTGGAAGCAGGATAACTGTCCTTCAGGTCAGCACACCTGCAGAGGGACATAGAAACCTAAAGGAGAGCATGAGAGGGAACTTAGTTGAGCCAGAAGGAAGATCAGCCCGAACCTCTGGCCCAAAGTAACTCCCAACAGTGGGGAGAAATTTGTGCAGAAAGCAGAACTTACCAGAGTTCATCCAGCCTCTGGAACAAACTCCCAGGGATGAACTGACATTGCAAAATGGCTACCTGTCATTCCAGTTCCTTGACCTTTTTTTCCCTTCCTTAAATACATACCAATGGTTTTAAAGGTTTTAAAAAGACACTCATGCTTTTTTTCCTAGAAGATAAGTGTACAAATAACTTCTGGTTGGTGTTTGGCTTTTTGTTTAGAGCATTAATTAGAGTTAATTGGACAGTAAATTAGACAGTAAAGGGCAGTGAGGTAACAAAGGGCATTAGGACAGTCACTGACAAACCCCATATGTGGCTCACTGTTTATTCCACTTCAAGGTTATAGTTTCCCATTTCATGCTCTCAGTAGACTTCCTTTTTGTAGAAGTTAAGCTGAATACCAGTATTGCATTGAGCTTTTATACTATTGTAACACAGTTATGTTCTGCAGGTTGGCTGGCTCTGAAAACACAGAACAGGGAAGTTTGGCAATTCTCTCTTCAGTCACAAGCACACCTTCCTCATGGTTATTTTAAAAATATTTATTACACATATCACCTATTTTAAAATAATTAAGATAGTCACTCCCAGGAATCATAAGACAAAAGTAGGCATGATTATATAATCAAAATCTGTGTGCAGTCCTGAAAAGAAGAAAGGTAACATCACAGAGGAGCTAAAAATACTTCTCTCTACTGAGGTCCTTTCATGCTGACAAAATAAATACGATAATAATTCTAGGAGCATCTGTTTTCTTCTGAAAGTCAAAGCAAATTTTCTGAAAAGCTTCTCTATTTGAAATGAACAAAACTATTTCTGTATGGTAAGAAGTTGTAAAATCAAATGGATCATAAAAAATCACATGCAGTCAGATTATGCAAAATGATTTATTTCTTTATTCTTCTTTAATATTTTAATGTTTAATTATGACTGTGAGGGATGAGTTGCAATTAGAATTGAAAGATGCAATGTTTACCCTAGCTGTGTTTAATGAGGAGGAGATGAAAGGTCCACAAACGTAGGTAGAGAACCCTTTGTGTATATATACCTACATGCATATATACACATGTACATATACATGTACAAAAGTAAGGTACTTTTATGGAAGCAAGAGTATTACCTCCATGCCAAATTGAATAGTACCTTATGCTCATGGATAGCACCATCAAAATTAAATAGTTTTGGAAAATACCCTTTTATTTTGAAAAAGAAGACTATTCTCCACTGTGAGTAAAATTATCGAAAACCTTCACAAGTGACATATATTTTAATACTTCACATATATATTAGCTCAGAAGCTCTGTGTTAAGGCTTGCTGTTAAGCATCTAGGCTGAGGCTGGCTTCATTTGATTTCATTACTCCAAATGTGCAACTTTCACCTGACATCTTGATTTTGACTGGATGCTGAGAGAGCTGGCTGCATTCCTCTAGAGCAAGTTATAACTATATTCTTCTTATTGCTCACAGTTGTGCAATTATGTCACTTCCAGAACATAGTTACAGACAAAGATCATAGTAACACTTAACCTGGAAATGGATACAGAAAAGGGTCTTGGAAAAGGGATCATAATGTTCTGCTTTCCTTTCAAGTTATAAAAGCATGTGGACCATAGGACATCAGTGTGCACACACACTGAAATGACAACACATCCACATGGCAGATGTCAGTACTACGCTCTGCTATGCTTGCAAAGAGTTCCCAAAGCCATCTGAGAGATTGCACACCCCTTCACTTCAGATCATGTGAAAAATTGCACACACCCTCACTTCACATGAAGTTTCAAAGCTTGTACTTCAAGCTGACACTGTTTTTAACTACTAAAAATGTGATACGGGAGAAAAAGCATTAATTTCTCCCAGAATAAGGGGAATGCTGCTATATTTTTTTCCATTTCTCAGAATTTATAATTTTTAAATAATAAAATTAATTAGTTTGTTCAATTTTGAATTTCACAAAGCAATGCAAAGCTGGAAAGTAAAAGGCCATTCAAAGACACACGATTTCCTATCTGGAAACAGTTTAAAAATATGTAGTATGTAGTACATACATCCTAATGTGCAGTATGTACAAAAGACAAAATGCATGTGGCGAAAGACAGACATAAGAGAGTGAGTTGTGGGAGGGAATTAGTTTAGGAATAGAACAGCTTTTGTGTGGCTGCTCGGTTTTCTGTAAGAACAGTTTCAAACTAAGTTTTGCAGAGTCCTGTGGTCCATATCAAGTTGGGCACCCACACAAATGTTTGTCTCCTGCTTGCCACCTCCTGCAGCACACCAATAGCAGATGGATGGGCCGTATCCTCAGCTACAGTAAACCAGTGCAGCTTTGCCAGTCTTGGGGGAATTACGTCAATTTACACCAGCTGAGGGTCTGTCATGGTAAATAATTTCCTAGTAACACTTAACTACGTAAGTATAACTCCACCAGTAAGTAGAAGTCACTCAGTCACCAAAAGGGGAGGAAGAAGAGCCAACAGACCTGTGTTAGTACAGAAATGCTTGAGGCAATGTCATGTAAATTTAGCATACAGTTAAGCAGGACTGCAGTAGCCCAGATTAAAAAGCACAATTCACTGAGGTAGTAACAACACACTCTCAAACATGTGCTTGGTATGTGGACACTTGCAGACCTCGCTAAGGTTTGACACATTTCTTCCAGCATCAGTGACAGAATAGATGAAAGCAGGGGAGCTAGAAACATCAGAAGGCACCCCTTAAGCACCAAACTATACTGAAAAGCCCATCAGCTGGTAGGAGACCAGTGTTCCCTGCAAGGGATTGTAAAATAGATTCTAAAGACTCCAGTCTTGCTTATGCGTGAAGGGTGGTATGAGATGTGAGACAGTGAGATGCAAGTAAGGTTTGTACTTTCTTCATGAGAAAATGTGTCAAAAAGCCCCATGCCCATCATAATCCAGTTATCACAGAATAGTCTGAGTTGGAAGCGACCCAGAAGAATCATCAAGTTCAGCTCTGAAGTGAATGGCCCACACAGGGATCCAACCCACAACCTTGGCATTATTAGCACCATCCTCTAACCAATTGAGCTAATCTCAGGATCTTCCTAAGAGAAAAAATTTAACATCATTCTGAAAGTATTCTGGAATACCTGGATGAGTATTGCAAGAGTATATGTATATTCTTCCTCAGAGAATAACCAGTTTCTCTGATACAAACATTGAAATTCATCAGTGTGATGACTGACAGTGCAACAGCAAACAGGAAAGAGATCCGCACTTAATATTGATGGCAGGATTCAGCTTTCTCCATGTGGACAAAATACTTGTCAGTTTTGTCTTTTCAGTATATGAGGAAGGTGCCAGTGGTTAAATCTGTATGATGAATACAGCAAAGTTGAGTAGACTTTTTCCGTATGGGAGCAAAGTCCCGTTTATTTCTCTTTCTATACTGTTTAAATGTGACCAGGTGGTCCATAAGTTTCCTGACCGCCATAACACAGGCTAGATGGTGCTTATATGAATAAGCTTTCTTCTTTTTCAAGTCTTGAATCCTTACACTTCTTCTGGAACACTTTCCATGTTACGCAAAGTAGCTTACAGTATAATTAACCCACTAAAATATGCCCCTGTTTTCAATGGAGGGTTGAACGCTTTTTCTATCTATAAAATCATTACAGCATGCTTTTTCCCTTGGGGGAAAAATAAATCTATGAAGTAAATCCAGTAGCTATAAAAGCCCAGTGTTTTTCTCTCTTCCCTCCTGTTAGGCAGTTGCTGGGTTGGCAGATAATGTGCAATGCTTTATGTTATTTTACTATGTAATATGTTGGTCAAATTATGTTCTTGTGTATATCCAAATATGGTCATTTGGAACTCAGAGTCTTTGCAAGCAGCTGGCAAAGGGAACTTGCAGTACCACAGACAACATAGAATCCTTATACCCCATATATCTGTGTCTTTTCCTGGGTATGGCGTGACGGTTACCCTTCCCTCATGTCTCACCCTCTCATATTTGAAAGGGTTTTCTTTCATTCTGAGGAGAGAATATGTGTATTAATTAGTGTAAGTGTTGTGGCATCACTGAAAAAACCCAGAGGAGGCTGGGAATTAACTACTGTGGCAGTTATTCTTCAGGTTCTGCAAGAAACAGTTTAACTTCCAGTATACACACTGTGAAAACATGTAAGAGGTAGCAGACATTTGCAGGAGATACAGTCTGATGCAGAACTGTGGAGCCAGAAGTAAAAGCGAGGGCTGTTGCAATCTGTACCAGACACCTTTGCATGTCTGGTAGCCAGAAACTTTTCTGTGGACAAATTTGCTGGAACAATTGTGCTGCCATAAATGTGCCAATAAAACTGAGCGTATTAACATTTTATTTTGAAAAATAATGTTCTCCAAAATAGAGTGAACAGAATTGTCATAAATGTACCCATGGAGAAAAAGTATTTGTCGTGTGATACCTTTTTTTCATTTGGTGGCTGCCATTTTGCCCATGCAAGTGAGAATGCTTAATAACAATTAGAGCAATTCTGCCTAAATACCCTTACAGCAATACATAAATAGTAGTAGGGGTAGAAATTTCTGGATACTTGTGCAAAATCCAAAACTGCTGACCCAACTGTTAGCAAATAGGGAACAGCTTGGATATAAATATTCATAAACACACAATTGCAGTATTTGACCAGAAAGCTTCTGGGGACAAAATGAGAAGATGCCTAATGCTGCGCAGAAACACCCATTAGCTGAATTCAGCAACAAAAGGCTTCAGTTTGCCAAGGAATGTAATGGGGTCTTTCTTCTATTGCGATATTCAAAAGAAGGAAGGCCTGAACTTCACTGGTGTATTGCAGTCATGCAGACAAGTAATTAAAATAATACATTTTAAAAGCAAGTCATACTGTGTTTTTCAAATAACTGGTTTATTCCGTTGCGTAATGCATCCTTACTAGATGAATGAGAAGTAATTTTTATAAAGTGAGCTGAAACAGAGTTGGAAGTCAGTAGGTAATACATACTATATTGCTCTTAATGCAACTTATGGGCTGGTTGTTAACTGGGTATCACACAGCATTCTCTGTGCCATTGAAAGGATCGCTGCATATTTTCAGCTGAGTGAACTCCTAAGTCAAATTCCCCCTGGTGTGTGCTGTTGGTATATTACAGTGATAAAAATGACATGATAAATGTTTGTTTTAATGAATGTTACTTTAACCCCTGCTGCCAATCTGCCTTTATTCCTATATGATTAATTTTTTGTTGTTGTTGATTTACTTATCTGCTCTTGGTTCTAGTTGCTGTGTCTCTGAGGAATCAGAAAGTCATCATTCCCCAGGTTCCCGACATCGATGCTGTGTCTGTGGCAGAGACCATCTCAGTGCCAGAGCTTAGACAGTTCACACTGTGCTTTGAAGCAACCAAGGGCAACAGCGATGACAATGATGACTGGAAGGTTTTCTCCTACACTGATGCATTGTTGACAGAACTCCTGAGCTTCGGGAAGACCACAAAAGGCCATTTTCTGTCCATCTCAGGCACACAGTGCATCCTTAAGAATGCATTGCCCCGAAATGCAGAGTTTTTCACAGGAACCTTTCAGCAGCTGTGTGTTGTATGGGATAGCTTCTCGGGCACTATAGGTATATATGCCAAAAACATCTATCATGTAGTGAACTGTCCGGAGATCTTTGACAAAGTTATCCCTGGAGATGGGAGGCTGGTGCTGGGCTCTAACAGCAATGAAGTGAGTTCTCTAAATGGGGACATTTACAACTTCCGCCTCTGGAATTTCACCATGAATGCGCAAACACTGGCCAACCTCAGCTGCGATGTGAAAGGAAACATTGTAGACTGGGAAAATGAATTCTGGAGTATTCCAACTTCAGCACTGAAAGCAGAAAACAATTTGAGTTGTGGTGAGTATGCCTTGCCAAAACTTTTTTGCTTGTTTTCCCCCCACACTTCTGTATTGTGCTGAACATATCACATACCAAGATGGAAAAAAATGAGAGCATTCCCGTGAAAGAAGAATAGGTCTTACCTTTGCTATACTTTAGCTCTACACTCACCATACACAGAGCCTTTGAAAGGGTTTCCTTAAACGAAAAGAACAAGTCCCCTAAGTGTATTGAGTTGCTGCTGGAAATGATCTGCAGATCAAAGTTTTTCCAAAACGCTCCTTATTGGTTCATACGAAAGGGGGATAATGGCAACTACCTGCTGGCCTCAAATAAGATTACTGTGGTCTCTAGAGAAAAAAAAGTGTATTAGCTAATTAATTACTAAATGTTTTTGTACCTGCCCTTTGGTCCTTTGATTAGCCAGAGGAGCCCTTGCTAGCCTCGTGCTGTGTATGCAGAGCCAGCAAAAGCAGTGACAAAAACAGTGCATAGGAGACAGGAAACTAGAAGAAAACACTAAATTAGAGGAAGCGGACACAAAGGAAGAGTTTAGGATCAAAATCATCAGATTTTTTCTTTATGATGATGTATTATCAGTCCTTCTTTTAACTGGTAATTACTGAAGATCTTTTTTCCTCCAGATTACTCCAGAAGATAAATTTCAATACATTTACCAACCTATTCTCATTTCACGGCTCAGACGCTTGGTTCACGTAAATATCCTGGAGTATTTTTTTGTATATGTGACAGAGCATTTGTCAGCATTCTGAGAATCCTTTAGATTTAACTTTAGAGGAGAAGCTGGCACCACTGAGGCATGCTAGTTTCTGTACCTAATAGTTCTTGAGGGATTAAGGTGGCTAAAAAAGCTGCCTTGCTTGCTTTATGGTACTCATATCAAAGTGTGGGATACTCCCTGGCAGCTGGAACTACTGAGAAAGATCTCATCATGCCTCTGCTAAAAAAAATTAAGCAACACTTCTATAAAAGTACAAGCAGCTAGGTGCCTTCACCTTTCTACCAGAACAAAGAAAAGTCTGATTTGACTGCAACTGGTGAACATGTTCTGGACAAAAAAATGGTTGTTTCTATTTAATCGGTGCAAACTGATCTGATAGAGAATAAGTTCCCAGAAAATCTTAGTCTTCTTACACTGTTACACCATGATGACTACCATAACACTTTTACCAAACAATCTACCAAGATCTCTGTAAAAGCTTCAGTCTCATTTAATTTTGACCGCAGTAGGAGTCTTGTTCTTCCTTCTGTTAAAGATTGTACAGTCCTATGACACAAATATAATATCACAGCTGTGGTCATAGAAACAATAGAATTATTTTCATTCCACACCTTTATTCCTTGGGATGTGAGTGATCAGTTGTTTTCCTGCAGCAGAGCATTGTTTTAGAAAAGGTGTATTAGCGTTCCTACTTCAGGCCCAGTATCTGTACAAGTCATTTAAAATGTATCCACATACAAACATTGTTGCCTCTAAATAAGACTATGAGGAAACTAACTTACTAGCCAGTCTTATTCTTTCCTTGAAGTGAAATCATCCCCTGTGATACAAGCTTTCCTGAGCCAGAGTATTTCCTAAAAGAAAATTCTGGGTGCAGTGCCATTTCAGAGATGGTTACTAATCCCAGAGATGAAATTGTTAGAATTGTCTTCCCTCCCTCCTCTCAAGTAAAAGCCTTCTTTGTAAAACCAGACTTCAACAGGAGAGTTGATGAGTCAGGCTATCAACCATGAATAAACCACTGACATTGGGGAGCTGACTCTGATTAGGCTTCATTTAACAGCAGTGAAAGGATTTATGCAAAAAAGAGTTTTTTGCACAGCTCCAATAATGCTTCACCAGGAAGTGCCTTGTAACTTAAAAAAAAACAAACCACGCATTTAGCAGTGATCTCAACACATCTTTGCCTGAACAGTGCTTACATTTTCAAGGGGTATTATTTTCATGGTTTTTCAGACAAAGCTTTTACAAGTAGATTTATGGAGCATAAAACACTGGAAAATTGTTTCAGATAATCTTTTCATAGTTTTACCTTTTATTAGTTTATTCCTTAGACTAATGTTTTCACAGCTGTACAGCCGTGGTGTGGTGCTTGTGTAAGACAGGACAGAATTCTGTTTTTATTGCCATACCTTTATGCAGATTGCATTTAAAGGTATACATACACAGCCTAGGTATCCGGACTCATTGTAAAACAAGTAGCCTAGGCAGTGATAGAAGTGTATGGCTATTGACCAGTTCAGAGTTCAGTACGGGCAAACTGAGGAGCATTTAATCAGCTTCTGGTTCTTATTCTGAAGCCTGCACTGGCTACAGCTGTAGCAGGATATGATCTACTCATTTTAAGGGTAACATGGCTGCATATCTGTCCATGCCTGCAATTGCTTTTTTTTTCATGTGCATTTTATGAGTCCTTCATTCCCAAGGCAAAAGGAATCCTTAATTTCACTCTCAGATTTAGCTCAGTGTGGGATGTGTCTGCCTTAGGCAGCTGGGCAGCGTTTCAGGCTAAGCTAATTGCCCTCATTGCTCTTTATGAATAGTGGAATCAAAAAGGCTATTCCACAGGTCAGTGCATCTCATGCTGGAGAAGATGTCTCAGTGAAGTCAAAATTCTTTTGCTGTAGGAGTGCCTGTTCCTCTCCACTAACTATAAAGAAAGTCTAGCAGATACGGATGTCTGAGTTTTAGACATTTGGAGTGCAATGTATCACACAACATGTCTGTACTACAGGTCCATGGGGTCACGGGTCCTGTCAGCAAATCTGCTTCAGAATGGGCTCCTGTCTTCATGGGTCAACAGGTCCTTCCAAGAGCCTGCTCCAATGTCAGCTTTCCATGGGGTAACAGCCACCTTCAGGCATCCACCTGCTCCAGCATGGGGTTCTCCACAGGCTGCAGGTGGATCTCTGCTCCACCCTGGACCTCCATGGGCTGCAGGGGCACAGCTGCCTCACCATGGTCTGCACCATGGGCTGGGGGGAATCTGTGCTCTGGTGCCTGGAGCCCATCCTGCCCTCCTTCCTCACTGACCTTGGTGTCTGTGGGGTTTTGCTCTCACATTATCACTCCTCTCTTGGCTACAACTTCTGCTGTGCAGTAACTTTTCCCCCTTTTTAAATCTGTTATCCCAGAGGCACTATCACTATTGCTTACAGGCTTGGCCTTGGCCAATGCATCCATCTTGGACCCAGCTGTCATTGGCTCCATTGGGCATAGGGAAAGCTTCTGTGAGAGGCTTCTCACAGAACTGCCCCTGAAACCCCTTTACTGCCAAATCCTTGCCATGCAAACTCAATGCAATGTCTTCTGACTTAAATGTTTTGTAAAGCTGGATTTGATTTTTTTTTTAAGTTTCACCAAATCAAATCAAATTTTATTTTGATTTACTCATTTTAAATACTCATTGAAGAAAATATGAACACCCACAGTATTTCCAGCCAACTCTCAGGTCATCTTTCCATGTTACACAACAGGGGTGAAACTTAGAGTAGGTTTTGATATTGACTGTTTAATATTAGCAAATTTATTTTAAAAACCCCACCTCATGCAGGAGATAGTACACTCACTTAGAACATCCTTCCTGGAGTTCATAGGAAGTGTACCAAGAAAGTGAATTTGCTTCTGTCTCTTAATCCATTAAAAAAATTGTTGAAATTTAATATTGTTGAGGATGACTTGTTTTAATTCCACCCTGTCTTTGTTGGCAATACATGTAGTGGTATCTGTGGCATGATACAATTTCTGTGTCAAAGCTCCATGCTTCATTTGTTCTTGCATCACAGGAAATATTTTCTTAGCTGTCTTTACAAGCCAATGGGTGGTAGCTATTCAATGTTATGGAAGGATAGTGTGTTTCATGAGAGAACTTCATTGAATCAATATGATTCTGAAGTGGTAAAGCAAAAGTCAAAAGGGCAAAACTCATAGTAAGTTCACATTTTGACAGATCTCTATGGTCCCATTATTTTCAACACAGTATGCAAAGGCAGCTGTATCTGCAGCTGAACCTCTGGGATACAGGAAGTATAATTATGCAGTTGCACCAATTCTTTTTTGTAGCCATTCTTATGTGCCTTGGTTTTGTCTCCAGATCATCAAAGTGTAATGCTTGCTGCTATGAATAATGCTGTAGAGATACAGACTTATAACTTTATCTATTTATAAATCATGCATACCAGAATATTAATCACACCCTCGCCCCGGGCAGAGGAACAAGTTTAATCACCTTTTATCTGGTTGGTGTCTGTCACAGGCAGATTACTCAGAAGTGTGTGGTGGGTAGCCTGTGCTGCAGCAGCAGAGCATAGCTGCTCCTCCAAGGCATGTGTTGTTATGAAGGTCATATAAATCCCATGGCCATACTGACCCCTTTGCTTAAACCCATTTCATGGAGTACACACAAGTTGTTATTTAGTGAAAGCTAAGAAAACCACAGGAGGATATGTAAGTGACTCTTAACTTGCGAGTCAGCGGGGTTTTCAAGGATCCCTGAAATGCAACAGAAAATGAAAACTTTTGAGTTTTAAAGGCAAATGGCAGTGTCAGTTTTGCGACTGAGAGAAATTAGGAAGAGGAATGTGTCACTGCATGATATAATGTGTTTTCAGACATGATAGGTTTAGGCCCAATAACTAACCCTTTCTAAATTATTTGTTTTCTTCTTTTAAAGGCTCATATCTAATTCCCTCTTCTTCAATTGAACCAACCAGTTGTGCAAACCTAGGAAGCCTTTGCCAAGGTAAGAAATCCAGGTCCTTTTCACAGTTTCATCTTTGGGAAATCTTTCTTTTCCTCGGGGTTTTATTCCATTTCTTTTTTATTGTCATTTCTAAAAGGGTGAGTGGCAATAAAAAATAGCAAGGAAAGGAATTCTTTAGTCTCATCAAGTATGTGGGTGTCCTGTACATGCAATATGTGTGGAAAAAAGGTGATCACTCCTTTGATAATACATTTTCCAAATAGTCTCCATTATATCAAAACTGAATTAACTGACTGCTTTCATTTCTTTCTCCACCTCTTTTCCCCCTGCACATTTTCACAGTAAAATATTAACCAGTATAAGAACTAGGTAAATCTGTAAAAAAAACAAGCAGATGTAAATAAAGGAACTAGCTTTTATTCAAGGTTTTTTTCCAAGAAGCTATTTTGAGGCTAGATACTTTGAGATTAGAAGGTAAAATAATTAACATCAAATTGCAAAATTCAGCAGCTGATAGAGAAAAACACATGCTACAACACTTGGTGATGATTTAATAGTCTAAAAATCATCACATATAAAAATTCATTAGGAGTCTTTAAAGGTCAGCTCAGTTGAATGCAAGGAACGGGTGAGCCCTACAGATTTCCGTGTCACATGAATCAGTGGACATGCAAGGATGGTTAATTTGTATGGTTCTGCTCAGATGCTGAAGTTCCATAAGAATTGCTTGACATGAGCAACATCAACCCATTTCCACAACACATTCATGAACACAGGCCTTATAATGTGTTGGTATGCTATGTTAAACTTTAATTACAGCAGCAACTGCACCAAAAATATCTAGCTTTGTAACCCCTTTACAGCTGAATGGTGGAAGAAAGAGACAGGAGAGAATAAAATATAAGAGGAGAACAAGAAGTCTCAGAACTCTTTCAAAACCAATATTTGTAAGTAAATTGGATTTAGCTTAAAAATAAAAGGGAAAATGCACTCTGACCAGCCAGTAAGAGATCTATGTCAGTTTTCAGTGTACTTTTCCCAGATTTTCCTGAGGTAAATTTGGTTCAGGTTCTTGGAGCATATTGTACTGGTCTCCACAGGGAAAGTGAAATGCCATTAATGTCCATAATCAAACTTTAAACAGTAATTTTCAGGCATCATATTCCCAAAGCATAGTATGATCTAAATACTACTACTCAAGTAGTTTGGGTAAATGAGGCATCCACAATTATTCCATATTAGTATTTCTGTATGTAAAGGGTACCACCGTGTAAATACCTTCATCCGTTCTTTTGGAAGATCTCTGAGTGTTTTCCTCCATTAAAATGGCATGGTATGAAAGGAAGAGAATATCTTTCATAATGTCAGCCAGTATGGTTGCAGAAATGGACACACTTTCAGCTAAACAAGCCTGCTTTTCTAAAAGCCTCATCCTTTGTCCCAGCTTTATTGACTTGTCTAGTAGTAGATATTGCCTCTAATAAAAGAAGCTGCCTTTCCAACTTGCCTTCTTAAAATCTTAGACCATCTCATCTTCAATAAAGATTATGAGTATTTTCATGAAGGTAATACTCTTTCTTTCTCTAAAAAGTGTTTGGTGAAATGTCCCTTGTGTTCAGTTAGTCACTTTTGAATAAGATGCCAGATAAGGTTTATCCCACTCAGCACCATCATCATTATTGTCATAATAATGAAAATTGTAATAAGATGTCTATCTATTTCTGTCAATACCACAGACTTTGTCTAAACTGAGAGGCCAGTTTGGACTCCTTTGTTTGTTTGGTGTTGTGCAATAACAACAGTAAAAAGTTTGTGGATGCCAGGTTATGTCAGCTGTGTCTGATGAAAGAACTGATTTCTCCATTATGCTTAGTAGAAATTTTCATTCATTAGATGCCTCCTTTAACAGCATTGGCTGGAAGACACAGTCTGTAAGAAGTCTTGTAAATTACTCCTCAGACAATATAGTGCTGTAGTTTCATGGAAGAGCTTTTTTATACTACAGGGTGTCACTTTATATGCTCACTTTTCCAATTAGAATCTGTTTGCTCCATTGTCCAACTCTTCCTTCTCTTTCCCTAATTTTCTTGTCTCGCTGATACCTGAGCATGAACCTGCTCCTTATGCTGTGAGAAGTTTGTGTTTTGTGCTCAAAAGGTTAGATAAATCAACCTAGCAAAACATTAAAATTTCTTGCCCAAAATATAACTGCTTAACCTTCCTAGGTTGATTCTTGGTCAAAATCTTCCAAAGCCATGTAACACTGGGAGATTTTACCAACCTTCAGATTTTAAATAAGGGTTTTCAGGAAAAAAATCTATGTGAGTGGATTTACATTCCCTGGGAGTTATTGAACAAAACTAAATTATTTTCCAAACCATTATTTGGAAATTTAGTGGCATGATCTTTGAATTCCTCTAGCACATATACTCTCCCAGTCCATCATGGGGGAAATTTGCAGTTTTGGCTCCTCCTAATTTTGAAAAGTGTTCATCTGTTTCTCCACGATTTTGTGGAGTGACTCCTGTTGGTGTCAATGGGAACAGTACAGCTGAGTTCCTACATAAATCTTTCAAAATAGGTATTCTACTTCACCTGTTCCAAGTCTGATTTCAATTCTCTTCACTGTTTGGAGTTCAGTGGAGTTAAGTGGATCCTTATGTGGATGTTCTAGTTACTCATTTGTTTGTCATATTCAGTCTTTGAGGAGGGACAAAGACTCTTTTCACAAGCAGCATTCTAAGTGTGTGCATCTTAGAACTTACACATTTTCTGGTCTTTGCACAACTAAGGTTCTCATAAGAGAATTTTGAGTTTATGAAAGAAGTGCAGGACTGATCCTGCAAAATTTACACTGGCAAAATTCCCACTGAAGTCAGTGCAAGTGAGGATTGCAGGACTGGGGCCTCAGTTCGTATCTATTCATCACTTTGTACAGAAAAAATAATGTGTTTTTTTAACATTTATGGCATTGTGTGTAGATGGTTTCATTTTACATTGTCATGCATTGTTCCCATTTTGTCTTACCTTATTAACATTCATATTTCATTCAAGTTCACCTCTTTCTCATCTTTATTACCAGCTACTGTAAATGCTACTACTCCTACACCACCCACTGTCACCACTAACATGCCTGATACTAATAGAAACGATAAGCCAAACAATGGTAAGAAATCCTGTGTTACATTTTTCCTTGTACTGTGTCTAAAGCAAATTTGTTGTATTTTAAGGTGTGTTTTTCCTACCATCATAATGTCAAGGGTCATGTCTCGATTCTGATCTCATTTACACTGAATAAATCAGGACTAAATCTCTGGACAATGTCAGAATGGTGCAAATGGGAACAGAACCAAACTGTGTTTATTTGTATCGTGTTTACCTGGCTTTGTGTCACTCATTGCATTTAACAATGCAAAGAACAAGGGAAGGAAGAGGGATTTTTGAAAAGGGTCCAAAAAGAACCGTGCTATTGAAGTGTTTCAAGGCTGCAGGTTGTCAGATGTTGTGTAGCTCCTGCCTGTGCAGCCAGGGTGGTAGTATGCTTGGATTGTCTGTTCCTCACTAGTTCCTCGCCATTCCTCAGGCACAGGAGCCAAGTGGAACCATTCCTATAGAGCAAAGCCACTTCCACTGAGTCAACAGAAATCTTTCCACTGACTTAAAGAAGAGCTGGATCAGACTTTACTAGGGAAAATGTTGACAGTATCAGATATCGTTTACTTTTCATTTAGAAAGATTAAGGGAAAAAATAAGGTAGTAAATGAACGTATTATTAGCACAGGAATAAAGCCAGGATTTCTTTTGAGGTTTTCTCAAATTCTGTGATATCACCGTCTCCTAAAGACTGACCATCATTTTGTGAAGTGCTGCTAAAATATTTATTAGTTTGTTATAGTTGGTTGTTAAACACAGAGATAGATTTCGGCAATTTTCATCACAGGCTTAAATATATATTTTTTTTACAGATTTATTTTTTCAGTGTACTCCACATGAAATAAATTAGAATCTGGGTGGAGTTTGTGGTTTGGTTTTTAGGTTGGTTTTTTTTTGGTTGGGTGTTTTTTTCCCCCAGTCCATTAGTTGTTACTGTAGGATTTAAAACTCTTGGAGTATTTTTTCTCTTGGCAGATAATTTATTGTACACTGGCAATCAGACAGTACAGTACACAATGTGAAAGAATTTATCTGAATCCAGACTGTTTGGTTTTAATAAGCTGTAGAAATAAGAAGAAAATAGTGATGATTTCTTCCAAATAGTGTCTGCTTCCTTTTTGTGGAGCCACTCAATCTATGTTCACTAAGAGCACTCTGATTTTTTTAACAGAATGAACTAAATCTTATAAATATTAGTATGAATAAAAATTGGACAATTAAGTCCTTTCTCTAGCTTTGAAACTCTCAAGAAAAAGTAGAAAGACTATGAAAATAAGCCAAATTCACTTACGGTAGAAGGAAATTAAACTTTCACTCAGCTAACAGGCATTATTTTCCACTCTTGGTAAGTTGATTTTTAGACTGAGAACAGACAGCCAAGAACAGAGAGTTAAGTTACATATATTTTCTTTAATCCATTAACTATGTGGCTTGTTACACACAGACCTGCAGGAATTCAGACTTCCTGCTACAGTTATCTTCAGAATGAAGAGAAATTCACCTGAATTTTCCCATTCACGACCACAGTGGCAGCAAGAATCTAAGATAGAAGGGATCAAAACAATAGGAATTATCTCAACCCCAATTATTTGGCCAGTGAAGCAAAGGCCTCAGCGGTTCAGTAAAAATTCAGCAGATGATAACCCAGAGAGAAAATATCCATACAGCTTGTTCCTTCCAGCCTTGTCCACATCAGCTTCTTCTGAGGAGACTGGCAACGTAATCTTGTCTGCTTTTATGGAAAGCATCAACCTAGATAATACTGTAATGAATCAGTTGCCAAATGAAAATATTTTGAATTATTCTAGAAGTCCATTCCGTGGTACTTCTGATGCAGCAGATGCAGTTACAGAGCCTCCTGTGAAGGCAGCAGTTCCTCTTCTTCACAGCAGAAATCCTAATGCAGAGCTAGCATGGGCTTTGGCAAGTAGGCTTGGTCATTCTGACTCTGAGCCAGCGTTCTGCTCTCCTGTTAGCAGCAGCAGCAGCACTGCTTACAAACACAAAAAAGAAACTCCATGGATTTCATCTTCCAACAGCGACACAAACAATTTCATGCATACAAGCAATGTCTTGGAGCCTGTGAACTGGTGGAATGAGACAGTGTTTCATCATCATATCACCTCTGACATTCAAGGAGACAGACATCATTCTCTTTCTAGCTTGTCTGTATCATCCACAGATGAGAAACCACCATTCCAAAAAAGTAGGTTAGATTTGCTAGACTTGGCACCTGAAAGTTTTTACCTGGAAATGATAGAAGGTAGTGCTGATAGGAAAACTTTTTCTACACTAACAACAAACAGTGCATTTCAGTTTAGAAAATCTATGCACATTAAGGAACATCACTCAGGAGGCATTACAAATTTAACCTCTGTGGAGATTCTACATGCAAAACCAACAAGTTTTTTCCAAAACATGAAAAAAACATACACAAAATTTATGCCTGAGATCCAACTGACAAATTCTGTCCAAGGACACAATAGAGAACTATTAACATTTTCAGCATTTCTGGTAGAACCAGGCTGGACAAGCTCAGCATTTAAGCGTGTTGTAACAGCCCTGCCTGTTTATCAACAGCTGTTGACTGACACATATTTGAAAAGTGACAGCATATTTCTATCTAGTAGTAATTACTGGTCTCGTTATTTACGGCATTCATTATACTTTCAAAAGCCAAATGAGACCCTCAGAAATGGAGCACTGGAGAACAATTTAGATGCATTTCATGACAGTAATGAAGAGTCAGCTTTTTCCATATTAGAGCCAGAAAACATGAATCCAGTTGGTGACTCCTGGGACTCAGATTACTTGGATTTTCCAACAAAATATGTAGATATTTCCCCCTCTTTAAGAGCAAGTTTCTGGATTGTTTCCCACCATTTGAAAGAAGCATCTCAAATGTTTTCTAGGGAGCCATCAGAAAATTTCTGGCTCTCATTTAATAAACTGTTTTCTTCCCCGACAGAGAGATTGCTGTCCATTAGTTTGTATGCTAAGTCTGACAGTATCTCTGAACAAACATCTGCCATTAGATCATTAGGTAACAGAGCTGAAGAAATTAATTTTTCTAGTCATGTATTAACTTTGGAAACACAAATCTTTAGTTCATTTATTCCAGGTCTTTCAAAGAGAATTTCAGAAGGTAATGACAGGTCAATATCACAATTGCAGTCAACAATGAACTTTGCAAACCTAACTGTGGTTTCCAACAGTGAATTTTATTTTGATTTTCCTTTCCCTTCCCTGGAAGCACCTTTCACTCAATCTTCTGTATGGGTACAGGTAAGTCCTTTTGATCTCGAAAACTCCACAGATAGTTTGCACATGCAAATTCGAACTGACACAGTAAGTGATCAAACTGACATGACCTTCCTAAACAGTAAGCATCAGCCTGTGTCTGTCTTTCCAACACATTCAGGAACCCAGCCTTCTTGTTCAAGGGGTAGTCGAGCTCCTTTCTTGATCAGTACACCTGGGACTCAGGTTACTTGGGTAGTTAAGAGTTTGATAAGCAGTACAAGAACACACGGAACACCACAGTCTCAAGGTCTTCTGGAGGATGATGCTGTAAGAAATACCGTTGATAAACCAAGAAGTAAAGTTCAGAAAGATGCAGGTGCTTTTTTAAAATACATCACTTCAATGAGTTCTGACTTTCTTCCAATGTCTTTGGAATTAAGGCAGCTTCTTCATCCAGACTCAAAATTCAGAGTCAGCGTACCTCCTAGCAGGTATTCCACACCTCCACTCCCACAAAGTTTTCAGAACCATCTTGATACAATTTCTCCAAGCCTGCTCCCTCAGTGGGATGTAGAAGAGTTAAACTTGCCAACGACAGAAACACCAAGAAGTTATCTTACTGTTTTAGGACAAAACTCCATTGAAAATCAAGTGGACATTCCAAAATACTCTCTCTGGGCAGTAGAACAAGAAATCATTGACAATAATAAAGACATAAGTGATTTCACTGTTCTGACATCAGCAAACATACCGAGGCTTTCTGAATGGAACTCAGAAGTGGAGGTATATGGATCCTTTAGCAGGAACAGAGAAGCAATGTCTATCATTACTGCTAATGCCTTGGATTTTGAAAATGCTGATTATGGACATTTTGCAAATCTCTCTCCTGTTTTGCAGTCATTGAGAACTGCAATAATGAATGATGTGGTACCTTTGCCATCTTCCTATAGCAGACTCTCTATTCAGCACAAAGAGACCATCTTGACAGGCACTCTGACAGCAGCTGCAGCAGCCATCCATCACTCTCTCATGCAGACCCAAACACCAGTTTCTTCTGTGAGGTACCATGAGTCATCAGTTTCAGCTGATGTTTATTCCTTGGCCAATTTACCATCTGGGACAAACCAAAACAGCACCTCTTACCCACCACTGAATCAACTCATTAGCTCTGCTGCAGTCCTTTTGCCTTGTTTATGTGATTCCTTCACTGAGCTGGGCTGTCTGTGTCGACCTGAGGTCCACTACAGTACGTCAAGCCTGTTAAGTTAGATGTAGAAAAAAACCCCAGATCATCTTATCTATTAGATACTCAGTTTGTAGACTGAGTGTAGAAGTAGCTGTCTTTCGTCCTTTAGATATAGGACCATTTAGCATATGAAGATGTTTTGGAATGATAATATAATTACACTAGAAGGGAATTTGTAACATCTTAGTGATAGTAAATGTCATTTATGTGTGATTTCTAATATTTGTTTACTTCTCTAAGACAGCTCTCAGGAGACTGTGAGGATAATATACTGGTTGCCATGTATTTTATATCATTTAATGCCCTTTTATTGTTTGGGAGTGTATGAATGTTCTTCACTGACATATTTTTGAGGATTTCACTTTCAAAAAGAAAAGATTTTTCAAAACTAAATGTTTGGATAATTTTTGTAACAGAATTTTAAAAAACACTTATATTTCATCTATCATTATATTTTTGTAGCTGGTGGTGGGTGTAGGGAGATTTGTTTTCCAGTCTACTTTTTCCTCTTTTTTTTTCAAATTGTCTTTGGCTGATTTTCACCAATGTTATACTTTTTTCCTTTCTTTCATTCAGCATTTTGAGGTGGGTTTTCAACTGTTTAATTGTAACAGGGATAAGTAAATTTTAGTTTTTTACTATCTGCCACTGCAGTCTCCTGAGAGTATTTTAAAATGTAGATTAGTTCTTGTTCTTTTTTTTGCCTCATTAAAACATGCTTCGGGTCACCATCTGGTGGAGATCTTGAAGCTGTTTGTAGTCTAGTTTGTAGTTACTGTGTATGATTTTTAAAATACTTTGCATATTCCTATTTTAAGGTGATTTTGTCACTATATATAATTATCTAAATAAGGTTATAATTAGATATATAATTACATATGCATTTGTAAGACTATATATAATGCACACTTTCTGTATGTGTGTATCTGTATGGCACATGTAAAAGGTACATTATAGATTTAAAATTGGTTATGTGTTTATATGAGATATATACATATAAAGGACATCCAGGTCTTGCAAGTGTTTTCAACTTGCCCAAAGTCCAAATTTCTACTTCTAAAGAATTAATTTTTTTAGTCATTTTTTTTTATTTCAAACTATCACAGTAATAATAAACTAAAGTACATTTTCAGATTAAACTATGCACCAATTTTGTGTGCTTCCTGAGTTAAGAGAGGAAAAAAAGACAACAAATTAAAACAAAGTTCATTCTGCTCATGTCAAAAACGTAATCATAGATTACCAAAGAAGGTAACTAGTAAACCATCTTCTTTAGTGTTTAATCATAGAGGAATTTTCATACCAATCTCAATGTTCATGTAATTAATTCCATATTGTAAAGAAAGAACAATACTCCAACCACTTCATGAACAGTAAGCAATGTATGCACATTTAAATTGGAAAATACTGACTTCAAATTTTTTTCCAGATGCCTTTATTTCTAGCTGTTGTGCAATAATTATCTATGAAGTTGTAAAATCATGACATTTGCTCCATTTAGAATAAAAGGTCTTTTATTTAGAGTCAGAAAGATAGAGCAGTTCCTTTCCATTCAGAGACAGAAAGGGATTTCTGTATAATTATTGTCATGTCCTGCTCTGTCCTATGTAGTGTCTCTGTAAGATTTACATAAGATTATATAAATGCAAATTATATGATGTATCTGTGATCAAGACCCACAACCTTGGTAACAGCCCAAAACCAAGCAGTGGCATGCATGTGCATACATGCCAGTGAATTGGTCCAGAAGTTCTTAAACCTCCCCCACATCCTGGGAAATTTTATCCAACTGGAGCTTACAGAATGTTTAGTAACTTAATAAAAAAAAAAAACTGGCTTGTGAAAAGTACAGACTTTTAACACAGAGCATAACTCTGAAATGATTTGATGTTATTTATTAGATGTGAAATCTTGTAATGCTGCCTACCCAGTCATGAGTTTAAAGAAAACCTATATTTAGCCAGTGCCATTTCAAAAGTTTTCTGAATATAAAATTGCACCAAGCCAAGTGTTACACATTTTGTTACTGAAAGATGGTTTGTTCAGCTGCCAGTTTTGTAAAGCTAATGTGGGTTCTTCTACTTTCTGGCCATTGCCAGGCCTGAGAGCAAGAGTGTACTTCGGAAACAAGAGCTCTAGATCCCTTCTCACACCTAATTCTGTCCTCACTTACCTGGCTACTTTTAATTGATGAGTTTTATCTGCTCTCACAATATTTAAACTCTAATCTGCAGTGGTTCAATTCTGAAACATATAACAAAATTATAACAATAATTATAACAATATTGTTATAACAAATTATAACAATATGCCTAGGAGCAGAATTTATCTGTGTTTCAGACTTCATTAATTATAATAATTTTTTAGATTTGTGATACTTTTATTATCTTGATTTTACACACCATGTTAGAGGCGTATGCAAAATACTATTTTTATGTATGTTGTCCATGAGTTTCCATGTTACATTTCAAGTGTCTCTGAAAATACGGAGGGGGAGGGAATTCTTGTCAAAATCAACAGGGCTGGTGAGAATGGGCCCAAACTTGCAGGGCTTATTCATTTCAGACTTTAAATGCCAACAAGAGCGTGAGGTGGCCTTGTATCTGGGGTTCAGCACAATTTTTATATTAATCATGAAGCTAAAGTCTCATTATTAAAAAGGTACATTTGCTCAGTTTCTAACACTATAATGTTGTTTTTAATGGACAGGTGGGCTATTCTACAGGATATCTATAATTGTCTCTAGTTCCAACTCCAACTCGGTGTCGAAAGTACATGATGTTGTTGCAGAATGGGTAAGTTAAGTTTTCTTTCCTGTGTGATTACACATATGAATCTGGCCCATCGCTGTTATCAGTTGGGAAAAAAAAATAAAAAAGAGACTACCAAAAAAACCTCTTCACATGTGTTCTCTAAATATCTTTCTTTTATTGATTTGTGCAGTAATGAATTCAGGTCTGGCTGGGGCTCTTCAGCACTATGGATAAAATTTTGAAATGTCTGCACCATACTGGCTAGCTTCTTAAGAAATGTAGATAGTAGGTGAGATTTTGGAAAGTATGGAGAAATCAGAATTGTCCACCAAAAGAGGTACATATCTGAGTTCCAACATCACGATATAGGACAAAAATTGTCTCCCCAAGTGCTAAAAGTTTTGAAGTTATATTGTGGCAGAAATCCTAGAAACACCAGGCAGTGTTGATTTGTGTGAGGCAATAAACTTTTCCAATTCATCCTGATGTTCTCTGCTTCAGAAGGTTTCTGCCATAGGTCACTTGCTGAGCTTTCTAGTAGTCCCTGGTTTTTCAGTCCATTTTATCAGACATAAGCTCCTCTCTGGGTGAGGGATTCTTGAGGTTCTTGCCTCTGAAAGTTCTTTCTTTCTGAATAAAGATATTCTCTCTCATTCTTGACAGTTCACATAGTCACACTGACACAATTTGTAAAACCTATATACCAACTACTTATGCGAAAATATGATATCATGAAACATGGCAACTATATTTTTCTTTTAGTAAACCTGGAGATTTCAGCTATCAGAAGCTAAGGAATCTATAAACTAGAATATATATATATAGTAAACTACAAACTAGAATTGCAGTCATCCACATCTGCCAAGGTTGTTCCCTTAGCAGCAGTAAACAGGCAAACTACATAGGTGCCTGAGCCAAAAAATCTAGAAAGGAGTCACTTGGCCCTAGCAGAGTATGCAAAGGTGTCTCTCAGGGGAAAACTGAGCAGCTGTTGAACACTCGGAATAAAGAGTACAAAGGTCTGAAAAGAAGATCATTGTAAGTTTGAAGACTTTCAGGTGAAAATTTAGCCAGTAACTTTTTCAGTAAATCTATTCTAATCAAAGTGTATCTGAGAATTTAAGATGTGGAAGAGAAGGAGAAAAGGAAAAGGTCAGCATCCTGTGCACTCACCTATTCACTGTGTCATGGCCTTATACAGATTTCCTGTCCACAAAAAGCCACATCTCTCACTACCTGTTGTACAGCAATCACCTCACTGAAAAGTGAGTGTTCTCTTTGCTTCGCAAAACTGAAGGGGATTTCTCAAGGGGCAGAAGGGTGAAATTCTGACACTGCCTTAAGCAACAAAGAGCCCCATTAACATCTCACCATTCATGTGATCAATGTCTTCCTGTTTTTCAGCTGAACCGTACTTTCCAGAACTGGAATTACACCGTGTATGTGGTCAATATCAGGTAAATTAAGGAGGAAGATATTTATGCTGTATTCCTTTGGAGAATTAATCCACCCTAATTAATGTCTGTTT
Source organism: Corvus cornix cornix (assembly GCF_000738735.6). Lineage (NCBI taxonomy): Eukaryota > Metazoa > Chordata > Aves > Passeriformes > Corvidae > Corvus > Corvus cornix. Next base: position 52,205,432 of record NC_047056.1, read on the forward strand.
CTTTCACAGCATCCACCCTGCCTCCGTAAGAGAGGGAGCAAGACAAAAAAGAAGTATTAAAAGGTAATATTTTGAATGACATTTTCTCAATAGAGGCAACAGCTGCTATTGCAAGTGGCTTTGCAACATGCTTCATTGTCTATGAATGGATTCATTGCCTATTATTTGGCGTATGCTGCAAGTCTGTAAATACATGACTGCTGGCAAGATCAGTGTTCTGAATGTGCTTAGAAACCTAATACTGGTTATCATGTTTGGTTTGGTTTAAACCTGGTGAGCTTTAAACCTTAACAGATCATTTTTTCAGAGCTCAGACTTCATCTGTCACAAACTGAATAGATACAGGATATTTAAGTTGTACAACACACCCAGCTTTCTTTAGCAGCAAGTTTTGGTACTTTGGTATCTGTCCACTCTCACTGCATTTTTTCTCTTGAACCAGAGTCTTTTGAGTTAATAGACATCTTACTAGATGGAAAACACTGAAAAATCATGCTAGAATTGAAAGCTAAACCAGTGTGAGTTAAACTATTTACCATATGCTCTCATTTCCTGACTTCTGCTGGGCTTGGAGGCACTGGAGTTGGAACGACCTCAAAGGCAGCCAAAGAAAGTTAGATGGGTCACCCCCCCTGAAAATCTGGCCTCCATGGGCTTCTTTGAAAGCAGCAGGCTGATTTCTGAGGGATGTCTGGGGAGGGAGGGAATCTTAGGACCAAAGTAAGGAGAGGAAACCAAAACACAATAACTCTTGGGAGGATAGGGCAATAAGTGGGTATTGGATATATCTGTTTACAGTGTAGGCAAAAGTCCTGTGAGAAGAGTTTTAACTGCTTACTCTTGAGAACTGCCATGATAATGGCAGTAAAAGTTGGGCTTTTAAATATCAGAGATAGCCCAGTATTCCCAACTTACCATCAGGAAGTAATTAGTGGTGCTTCCAGTTTTCAACAGAGTTTGCCTAGACATGAAAAGATCTGTAAAAAGGTAATATCTCCTTCCCACATAGCCACAGCAGAAAGACAGCTTTTATTGGCAAAACCATTTAACTGGTACACTGTAAGCCCAGTCTCTGAATGGGCTCTTTTGCTGCTTGACCTACATTTACAGTAGGGTGTAGTGATGTGGGTACGGTTTTTTTTCACACTTCTAAATGATACGGTTATGCCAGCAAGGCCTTTCAAGTGGAGACCTTGCCTCAGGTCTTACTAACAATCCAAGTCTGCTGAGGAATGTAAAGCTTTCTCCATCCTTATTCTCTCATCTTTTATGAGTCTAGCAGCCAAGCTGTACACCTGATTTCTTCTCATCTCACCTTTCTACCATGCTGCCCCCTGGATTTTTTTCTTCTCCCTAGTCTGCTCAAAAAAAAAGGTTGAAGAGGGAGAAACTATTTTAGTAATTTCCCTTTCTCTTCCCTTTCTTTTCCCTCTCTTTTTGACATACAGTGAATATGCCACTAAATTACTTCTCATAATATATTTCTCTTATGGGGAAGTAACCCCATTTCTATTTCTTTTGTTCATTATATGTCATTTCAGAGGCAATGGAATTATGTGTTCATAATGTGCCATTTTTCAAGGGAGGCCTGGTCTTACGAGAAGCCAGCCCTCTCATAGGCTCTAGTGCACTTTGTGTCAAGGTCAAATGGCATTTTTTCATCATTCTGAATAATTTAGTATAAATGCTGATCATGTTACACCGAATTTTAATGTTCTCCAAATGATCAGGAGTGTCATGCTGTGAATGTTTTCTTAGAAAATAAAACAAACAAGACAAGTCAAGATCCTGCCCAACCTAGAAATTCAGATGGGGTAATGCAAGGATAATTAAAAATTTAAGTGAGTTACATGACTAGCAAGAATTCCACTTACTACACATTGTATATGTACATACACATGTACAGAAATACATATACACATGATTTTCTGCCTTTTGTCATAGAGGTTTCATGTCTTGAATACATTTTCATGCATAATTTACCTCTTACAGAAGGAACGTTTGAGAAAAATTGGTTGAAGCTTCTTTAGGTCTTAGGTTTTCTGCGTATATATCTATGCTTGTACATCCCTCCCTTCTGAAACCATAAAAGGATCAGCTTCCCGTTGGTCTTCAGTGTTCCTGGGTTTAGTCACCAGTTCTTTAGTTCTTTGAGGTTCACACATCTGTTTCTGAATTTTGTGGAGGACAAATCTGTTGAATTTCTGAAGATCCGTAAAGCAAAACTTTTTTCCTACTGCTTCCAGATTATTGCTGTCAAGATTCTTTGTTAGACTTTCCTTGGATTTTTCCTGGTTATGATTCTTAGGAAATCCTACAAGATGCTAGGGTAACATTTGAGAATATAAAACATTAGCAGGTTAGAGGTTAGAAGTTCTAAATACTTGATGGAAGTAATTGTAATTCCTGACTGCCCAGGTGAATCACTGAAATTTTATGGCTGAATTCCTGTATGTAACTTGCTCACAGTGTGATTTCATGCAGTTCCTATTATTTAAATGTTCCTATATAGTATTTCTGTGAATAGTTGCCCAAATATTTTCTTATTTCTTCATTTTGGATAGTCATAGATAAGTCTGTTGCAGTCTTAGGCATTCTGCTATTTCCCTTAGTTTTTAAGTACTTCTTATTCTATTTACCTTCATGTTCATCTGAACAGAAATTCATTCCACAGGTAAAATTTAAGACCTAACAAAAATATCACGGCCTTATCTTCTACAGAAGTGAACATATTAGTCTTAACTCTTAACTCACTAAGCCTTATTTCTCTTTTCTGAACTTTCCACAAGATCATAGCCTTCTTATTTCTGAGGCAGTATAATAGTTCTTAAAATTGCTCTTTGAGAAGGTTTTTCCCCTTTTTACATGGATTTATATTCTTGTAATTCAGTTCACATTTTTTTGCTTTCCTTTTGGATTAGTATTCTATAGAGCAGTTAAAAAGACCCCAAAACCAACAAAACAACATCCCCCAGCCTGTTCTATGCATTTTGCTTTGCTTCACCCTTATTTACCACACTGCTACCTCATCAAGGATCTTCAGCTGTCCCTCTCCCCTCCTAATCTTTTTCATGTGAAAGAGAAAGAATCACTGGAGAGAACGATTCAGTGAAGAAGTAGAAGCTGGAAGTAGGAAGTAGGAAGCTGGCTTTTTTTGTCACATTAAAAATAGGTGTTTTTCAAAAAAGATATTTTAAACTGTACTGCATTCTGGAGAAGGGAAAAAACCCCAAAATTATTGAAGTGGATTGTTGCTCTTTCATTACTATGTTCTGTGAGCTGCAGAAATCCAAAGTACACTGCACTGATTAGGCGTTTATGTACCCAGTGATGAGAGACAGAGTGCCAAGTCCAAAAGTGCATATTATTATCAGCACCTTTAATACTGTGACATCTCTGGATGACAGCAGTATATATCAAGCTAATACTTCGGTAGATGATTAACTACTTTAATAGACAGAATTTTATCACAGCTATATTTGACTTTGTATTCAATTTTTCCTCTGGCTGTACTGTTTCCACCTCTTAATGAGAGGGCAGCTGTTCAAACTAGACAGGAGTTCAGCACAGGCTATGGATATAGCTCTTTCTTTGTCCCTCATTATTTTTGCAGAAACCTTTGAAAGCAAAACCAATTTGTGGATTTTATCCAAGTTAGCCAATTTTGTGGATAAACTATAAATGTGTTTGTTTCTTTCATTAATTCCGTGCCTTTTATGTCTCTGAAGCTGTGTCAAAACTTTCTGTGACTGCTGCTGCTGCTTTTCTCAGAAAAGTCCTACTGATCCTAGGTTTTGTCAGATGACTACATAGGACTGCTTCACAGTAGGGGAATTGGTCTTTAATAAAGAGTTCAGCTCCCTTGCTTCTCCTTTCTTCTCTTATTTTGCAAGTAATTTTGAGAATTCAGACCCCAATTAATTGATGAATTTTTCTCCACTTAACATACAAAAAAGTTTATGCTTGTTCCAACTCCCACTGCTTGATTGTCATAATTTTGGCCTATTTCCAGTTTTCGGTTGCTCCTACTATGGGAAACAATATTATCGTTAGTACTGTTAAACATTTCATCCAAATTAAAAACTGCAGTGGCAGCCATCTGCATAAAAACTACTAAATCTAAACAGAAATCCCTTGTCTTGGGAATGAAAATAGAGATGAAAGCAGGAAATCAGAGCTACCTATGCCTGGTCCTGCTCCTTGAAGTCTGTGGGAGTTTTGCCACCAGTGTCAGTGAGGCATATTCAGGCTCCTGCATGCTGTGTTCTTGGGTGTTGCTTTGCTTAATGGAAAGTTTAATGCACTTGGATAAAACATTAATTAGATTGTGTAATAGTTTTAGACAAGAGTTAGCAACACTAGAGCAGCATAATTTCACTTTTCTAGTCCTAGGTAAAGTATTAGGCTTTTTACATTCTTTGTAGATTAATTCAAATTGTTTGTTATGAAATAATTATGCTATTCTTGTTATAAATGAACATATCTGTGATGTCTATTCCTGTTTCAAAAATTTTCTGGGTTTCTACTGGTGAGGTTTTAGGAAGAATTTGGACCTGTCTCACCTCTACTCCCCACAACTTCAACTTCAGTGTTACTGAAGGTAGTAAGGGACATCCTTTACCAGGGCTGAGAAAAATTTTAAAATGCTGCATAACATATACATTATGTGTAATATTTCTGTTTGAAAAACCAAGTAAATAAGCAGCAGGTGAAAATCCTCAGGTTTCTCCACAATGCCCTGGTGGTATCTTGTGTCCATGACCTGTAAAGAAAGCCTCCATCACAGGTGGAAGAATTTGGGATTTCCTTTTGAGTGACTGAAGGATGATCCCTTCTTAGTCTGCTGCTGAAGCTTCCTGCCCTTTTCCAGCTTCCAATGACTTCCTTTATCTTTCCACTGACTTTATTTAGATTTAGTATAGGTCTGACATTGTTAGATGGTATTTTTAGAAAAGCAGTGTGTTGGGGAATGGGGAATGAGGGTTTTCTTCGTTGTTTCAGAATACAGTGCAAGTGTAACCAAAATCTCATTTCAGCAAAGACCAGCTGTTCCATGTGAGGGATTCCAGTCCTTTCTGGTTCGGGTCTTTGCAACATTCTCTAGTAATGAATAGCCTTCATCCCAAATTAGCACACATTATAACTGCTTTCTGTTGAAAACCCAGAGTTGCTTGTATTCCCACACCAGATCTGCAAGGAGGAGCAAGACCCAGAGACACAAGCACAGGCACGAAGCATGACCATGGTGCTTGCAAAATTGTTCTGCTACGACAGTCATTGACTTAAAAGGAAGACTTAGGATGCTTTTTTTTTTTAGTCCAAGAAGTAGCTGCAATTTTTAGTTTTGTGTCATGAAGTCTCAGATTTCATATTCTAACTATAACATCACCTTCTCCAGGGAAAGGAAGCTGTTCATCCTTGACATTTCTTTAAATGTGTCTATTATGTCAAGTCATAATTTTTTTCTCTCTGTTCTGAACATTTAATGTATAGCAGTCAAAATCACCTCAAGTAAAAGATTATTCACAACTCAGATGCTTTTGTGCAATGCTTTTAGTTTCCCTCTGCTTTCATACTTATTTCTGTCTTTTTCTGTGTGTTATTCTAACATTTTGTCTGCTCTTTGTATTGCATTTTCACTAGTGACTTATGGAACAGTCAGTTCTTATTTTTGTCTGTCCAGTTAATGTGAAGTAGTTAAAACTGTTCAGAGGTGGCTCTGTGGGCCTACCTGTGCTGTCAGCCTTCAGTTACAGCAACCCATCACTGCTTACCTTCAGAGCCAACATAACAGTAAGATTAGTAAAGAATTTAATGTTGACATTTTAAAACTATTTAAAATATGCCAGGGTAGTTAGTACTGAAATTCCCAGTGCCTTATAGTGGAAATTTAGATTCCCTGAGTATTTAGATTCTTTTAAAATGTTTCTTTATATTCTTTAAATCAAGTAATATTAACTATGAAAGAAATTAATAGTGATTTGTGAAACAGTTTGACAACAAGAGTAATTCAGTATTTGTTCAGCCTGTCTAGTACAACAGAAAGGAGAAATGTGCATTGCTGGTTATCAACCCCATCCCTTCAGGTGCAAGACAGTCAGCGCTGCAGGGTTCATGTGGTTTGTTAATCCTTCCTTCGGGCTCCCCGCATGGCACGGCAGCGCGACCACAGCCCGTGTGTAGGCACAGTGTCCTGGAATAGCTCTGAGTCACGCTGCTGGAGAAGAAAGCTGGCTTTGTGGGCTGCGCCATGGCAGTGCAGGCTCCACCACCGCTTCCTGTGCCTCTGATGAGGATGCAGCTTCGTAAATTCCTCTCTCTGAGCCAGATTAGCTCAACAGACCAGGACAAAGTGGGATAGACACTGGTCTTCCCCAGCTTTCCTGCTTGCTCCTGCTGTCACCATTTCAGTCAAAGAAAAGAGAAACATACTTATCCCTGTTGTGTTTACCCACACCTCAATCCATTTTTCTTTATTATATCGATGGCAGTACTGTTGGCAGTACAGGTTACTGTAGATGATGTGTAATTTGTAATTGATTACTGCTGTTAGAATCTATCTGCCTTTATATGGCACACAATAAAAGATTTAAGGTTGGGTGTAGCAAATCCGGTGACACCGGCAAAGCATGGCAGCATTGCCATTTATTTGAGTGCAATCCCACTGTTTCTCAAATTGAGAATTTGCTCTTTACCATTATAATGTTTTCTTTCTGGGATCTGAGTGTGACAAAAGTGGAAGGAAGCACTCAACTTCATGTTGCGTCAGCTGTCAAGTTAAAAGGTATTTATTTACTCTGGGAAGCGAGCATGAGTCATTCTGAAAAGTTTGTAGAAATTGTTTTCATCATAATATGGAGTAGGCTCTTATTATACAGTATACATGACTTGTGCTCTAAGCGTTTCTCAGAAAACAACAGATTGGATTAAGAGATTATTTTTATCAGTTCTTCATAATCAATACTTTTCTCTGTAATTCTTCAATGTAGCTGCAACCAGTTGTGCGGCATCTATCTGTGAGGAGAGATAAGATTGATTTGGGTTATAGGTTGTGTGACGTGCTTGTAGAAGTACATGGTAGTACAAAGAAGTATATGGTAGCACAAAGGAGCACATGGCAGCACAGAGAGGTTTGTTTTTGTTGGACTCTGTGGGGAGGAGGTGTCACACAGCAGATCCTTACGGAGGGGAGTTTGCCGGGAGCTGACAGGCAGATGAACAGCGTGTGATCACCCCACAGAAGGACGTTTGGAAAGCGTGTTGCTGACGTGGCAACATGGGATAGGTCACGTACTGAGAATTACCATGTGAGGAAATACTGTGCCTTGAAAAGGTCTATAAAACCAGCTTGTTTCTTTGAATAAATGATTCAGGTTCCCTGCTGGTCTGAGTTCTTATCTCAGTCACTCACATCTCTCATTATCCCTTCCATTTTGTTGGAGTTATCCCTCCTCACAGTTATGGATACTAAATATCATTTGGTTAGTTGGGAATCCTGAAACAGGCAGCTAAGGAGTAGTGGTGACTGTTCAGAATGTCTGTTCTGCAGCCAGAGTGCTGAGGTAGGGAGTGGCATCAGTATATTAAGTTTTCCTCTTCTGAGGTAAAGGGAATAGACAAATGAAGCCAGAATCTTTTAGGAAAGATGGTTAACTGCCAGGAGACTCTGGGGCTGAAGTACTGGAGGGCTGAAGGAATTGGCAGTCTCGTAGGCAATTTCCATACTTCTGCTAAAAATAAATGCTGTAATAAACTTGTGCTTGTAATGTATCTGAGGTGTACAGCAAAAGCCTGCTAATGCATATCCACCCTACTGAGGCTATTTGCCATATACATGTTAAACACTCCACAGAGACCAAGGGAATGTTAGGAGGAGCTCAGTATCTCTGGGAGCAGGGAAGGAGCGACCTGGCCAGGGATAGCTGGAATTTCTCTGCTAAAATTCATCCAGTGGGAAAAGAGAAAGCCAAGCCTGCAGGTGGTCACATTTTTATCTTTCTTCTCCAGCAACATATTACCAGTAAAACAGTGAATATGTCAAGAAAATTAGGCACATATGGAAGTGCAGTTCTGAGCTGTCATCATGGGGGTGTCTTTCTGAGGGCTTTTTTAACTGAAGTCCTCTTCTGTCTAGGAAGGTATACCTGAAAACCCTACTAGCCCTGTTCAGAACCCCTACAGATTTTTTTTCTGCTACTCTTCTTCCTGTAGACCACAAACCCCTTTAGCTCGCTGTTGCTTTCTTGCACAGGGGGCCACAGGTGAAAGAACCCCTGAGGGGTGTGTGCCCTGCTCACTGTATGTGTGCTGGCAGTGCCACCACTGCCCAGGCTGCCAGGAACAGCTCACACACTCCAAAGGTCTGTCTTTATTCAGGCTGATGGGTATCCAAGGGCAAGGCTAAGATGAAGACAGCCCAAAGCAGGTTTGCTTTTTCCTTTTTTCCACATTTTGGCTCCCATGGACATCCAATGTTCCGTGCTTTAGTGGCTTACCTCCTACTAGTCAGAGCCAAGCAATGCTCTTGGGTACCGACGTATTCTCATCTCCAGTTTCCTTTTGTCCCAGGAGGAAATTTCTGGGCCTTCCACTCTGGGCTTATTTCCTGTGTCCTGCTAGAACTGGTTGGCTGTTCATGATTTCCCTTCCAGAAAAGTTATGTTTTGGGACAAGGGTGGGGACTGTTTTATTTTGTTCACAGGAAAGAGGCTTGGGCACTTTGAACTACTTTTTATGCCCAAGAAAGTAGCAGTGGGCTACAGTACAGAGCAGCTATTAGTGCTCAAACTTCAATTACTCATCTGAGGAACGCGTCTTTCCTAATTATGACTAAAAGCTTCAAAAGTATGTCAGAGTGTTTTTCACTCCATAAAAAACTTAAGAGATTTAAATGTTAGGCATCCGTTCTTTGTTAATCTCCTAGTCTTTCTCTGTAGTCAGTGTAGAGGTGGATCCTCTGGAGGATGACTTGTCCCACCCTGACAAGTTTTGTGAGGTGGGGTGAATCAGCTCTTAAGTTCCTAAGCCATTAGGAACCAGGTTTTTAGAATTAATTAGGGCCCATTTAGAACTCACAACTCTATGGTTTCATCTTCTGAACTCTTCTGAAAACACTTCTTAGCTCTTTTGATGAGATGCATCTTTAATGGTAACTAGAAGATGAAATTTCCCAACCATATATTCTTGTCATGTCCCTATATATACCAAAATAATAATTTAAAGTTAATGAGCAGCACTGTTTTGGTGACACTGCTCCATACTCAGAAAACCAGAGTTTGTCAGATATTTTTATTTCCACATATTTGGCCTCTGCTGTTCTGACAGAAACACATGGATAATTTTGCTTGCAGTTTTAGCGCTTTGGCTCTTCTGGTTTATAATGCTACCAACAACATCAATTTAGAAGAGGAAGACATCCGACAGAAGCTCATAAGTAATAATAGAACCATGGAAGAAGGATATCAACTTCATACTGTGGATGTTGATCCAGTGGGTAAGTAGTGTTCAGTTTTGTTGCACAACAAATTTATTTTTGCTTGTTCATAAATAAGCATCTTCTGTGTTAAAATAATGACACATTTCCAAACAGTATGATTGTTTCAGATTTTAAATTGTCCCTATAAGCCTTGTTGGTCCACTAATCTCAGAGAGCCATGCTCAAAATACCACTTTTAACACAAACAAAGTTGTCCGGATTGCTTTAGTCAGTGTCTTGCTGTCTGGTTCAAAGTGGCTGGGACAGTCCCTTACAGCTCCTCTGATGGTCTGAGGATAAGGAAATATGCTCTACAGTCAGAGCTAAAATGAGATATTTTGGACCTCTAAGGCACCTCATCCCCACTTCTCAATGTTGTTTGTGTTCCTGACAGCTGTTGCCCTTAATCAATCTTCTTTTAGCTCTTGTCTTTTCCCATCCAACTTCTACCAAAGATTGCCCTTCCTTTGGGAGGGAAGAGGTGGAGGCTGGTGTTGTGCAGATGGATACAGCATGCACATTCAACTCTTTCCCTTGAGAAGCAGCAGCATGTGTGATCCCCTGTTGTGCACTCCTCTATTGCAAACAACCAAGCATTTCACGTGAAGACAATTTTGTGCTGTAGACTGGTTGATGAGCTGAGGACAAGAAATGGAGGATGATTAGGTGAAGAAATTTACTATTAACACTGATATACTCATTTTTACAGAAAAATGTTTAGCTGAAGAAAACCCTCCAAACTATTTTTGGCCAGATACCAGGCCTACTGTGACCAACATCACATTTTGCCATGGGAGCTCAGTTCAGACTGCATCAAGAACCTGGTAAGTGTTCAAGTATCTGAGAAGCTGGGTTGTTTCAGACACAGCTTTCTGGTTATACATAGTTATTATTTAGGTATATATAATGGTTGCCATTGGCTGGTATTGTATTTCAGGAAGACGCTTTCTATACTGTGAGAGATTAGGTGGGTGCAATAATAGTATGTATTTCATTGGTAAGAAAAAAAAAATCTACCACTTCTGTAGGGCATATTGGGGCCCACAATTAATACATGTTCAGCATGACTTTAAAAATAGCACCTTCTTACAGAATGAAACTGTTTGATTCAAGTCATAGAATCATAGAATGGCTTGGGTTGGAAGGGACTCTAAAGATCATCTAGTTCCAAACCCCACTGCCATGGACAGGGATCCCTTCCACTAGACCAAGTTGGTCAGACCCCCATCCATCCTGGCCTGGAACACTTGCACGGATGAGATATCCACAACCTCTCTGGACAACTTGTGCCAGTGCCTCATCATCCTCAAAGTAAAAAAAATTTCTTCCTAATATCTAACTGAAACCTAATTTCTTTTACTTTACACCATTTGCCATTGTACTGTCACTACATGCCCTTGTAAAAAGTCCCTGTCCAAATCTCTTGTAGCCCCCTTTACTTGCTGGAAGTTCCCCAGGGCCTTCCCTTCTCCAAGCTGAAGAGTCCCAGCTCTCTCAGTTTCTTTTTAGGAGAGGTGCTCCAGCCCTCTAACATCTTCGTGGGCCTCCTTTGGACTCGCTCCAACAGATCCACATTTTTCTTACGTTGAAGGCCTCAGAGCTGGATGCAGTTCTCCAGCTGAGATTCCATGAGAGCAGACTAAGGTGTCAGAATCACTTCCTGGTGATAACCTGGTGGCCATGCTGCTTTTGATGCAGCCCAGCCTATGGTTGGCTTTCTGGGCTTCAAACACATATTGCCCAGTCTTATTAAGCTTGTCTTCAACCATCCCTGAGTCCTTCTCTTCAGGGCTGCTTTCAATCCATTCTCCCCCCAGCCTCTTTTTGTTCTTGTGATTGCCCTGACCCACACGCAGGACATTGCACTTGGCCGTGACCTTTATGTTACTGTACCCAACGCTTCACATTTGCTACCACTCCACCACTACTATCTGACTTGTGTAAGATTTAGAATAAAATTCTATGAAGATGAGATGTGTATTTGTCTTAATCCAAAACACCTCGTCTCATCAGGCGAAAAGTAAAAGAAATTGTGAAACAAATATTCTGCCAGTAGTTAGTCATAATTGAAGGTGGGGATAATCTTATGCTTTAAAATTTGAACCTGTGTTTTTAAGGTTTAAGAAATTTTCCCTAATGTAGGTTTTTTTTGCAAACATCTACAAAAGACTTTAACTCTGTGGGTCTATTTCCCATTTATAATAAGGGAATATTATTACTTCCATTTATATATTACCAAAACATTATGGCTTTGAGTGCCTTAAACATGGTTATGATGATGCAATATTAATTAATTCCTTCAGTATTTAGGATGATTATCATTAAATGCAATATGTATGTCTTATCCACCCACATTGCATCTGGAACATGTTCTAAGAAGACCAGATCTTTTACTTTTTGAAAACAGTATGGCAACATGGATATGAATCAGCTTTGAGGTTCAGTGCCAAACAGGAAAGCAACCCACATTATATTTAAATAACTCACTTCCTCAGCCTCCTAATCTTGTACAAGAACTGATTCTGACTGACCAACTCTTGTTGTAGAGTGAGTAGTGCAGAAATCAGATTGTTTTTATGTCAGATCCTCAGAATCATTAAAAATTAAGGTTTCTGGCCTTTGCTGTCCCAGTATTGCTTATCTTTATTATTCATTTGTGGTCTACACTATACCATTGATTGTCTGCATACAGCATTTCTCATTAAAAAAATAAAGTACTGTGTTCTGCCCTGTGCTGTGCCTTCCTTGCCTCTGCCTCCACTAGCTTTTGCTAATATGGAGCACTGGTGGGATGTGTTTTGGGAAAAGAGGAAGCTCTTCTAACAGTCTCTTCTAGTCATCTGCATTCCACAGCTGGTGATTACCTGTGCTGTTATATAAATGTGATCAGCTGAGGAATAATGTTATTTTATCAAGTGCTGAGTAAAGGGATAAATTTTTCCCATTTACCATCCTGCCTTTTTCCATGCTGTGACAACATGATTGTCTTTAAAGAAAACTGAGGCAAAAGTGTGTTTAATTTTGGAGCCAGTGATACAGGGTGATAAATATGATTAAGGGATTGGACCATCTCTCTTATGAGGAAAGGCTCAGGGAGCTGGGCCTGTTCAGCCTTGAGAAGTGACAACTGAGGGGGACCTCATCAATGTCTATGAGTATCTCAAGGGAGGGTGTCAAATGGATGGAGCCAGGCTCCTCTCAGTAGTGCCAAGCAATAGGACAAGGGGCAGTGAGCAGAAACTGATGCCCAGGAATTTCCACCTGAATGTGAGGAAGAACTTCTTTACTGTGTGGGTTACCAAGCACCAGAACAGATTGCCCAGAGAGGCTGTGGTGTCTCCCTCACTGGAGTTACTCAAGAACTGCTTGCTATTTACTTGCTCAAAGCCATTTATAGCAAGAAGAAATTATAGAAACTGCATCTGACTAGGCCATAGTAGAGGTGTAATAGTTTCTGTCAAAATTTGGGTATTTCCTGAAATACAAGGCAAGAATTTCTGCTGCAGAACTGGGGTTTCTCTCAGCACTATCATTTAATCAATCATACACTTTCACTGTCACGTATACATACTGTGTTTCACTAGGGGCCATGTTACCAGGAATGCTAGTGAATTGAGAAGAGTGGACCACTGTGACACCTGCATAAGAATTATGAAATATTTATGTAATTTTGTTACTATATTTCATGTGAATTTTGTCATTTTTCCTCTTTAGCTACTTGGGTCTGCAGAATTATACATCATACTGGGGTCAGCCTGATCTTAGAAACTGTACAGGTGGGTATATTAATGTTGGTCTTTGGAAGGATATCTTTTCTCTTTATGCTAAGTTGTTTAAAAATCCCTCTAAAAAAATCAGTGCAAAGTAAATAATTAAACTTTGGGGAAGTGCACCCAAGTTCAATTCAGCTCACCCGTTAAAAGCTCTGGATACCAGTTACTGAATTAAATGACATTTCAGTCAGGTGAAAAGAATTAGACACTCATATGTATTTCAGAATACCTACAGTAAGCTCTTGTTCTGAGTTGTTTTGTTGGAGAAGCCTATTTTTTTTTTTTTTTTGTTGTTGATAGAGGTGTCCTAGGGAGCCTGGCTACCTAACTTAATCGATTGAGTACTTGCAGTCAGATTATATGAAAACATCATGTCATGTAAAATGAACATTCTACAATATTAGACTGTAGACTGTAAACTGTATTATAAAAAATAACAGCCAGTTGCAGACTAAAGAAGGCTGATCTTTCAAAATGTTATTTGCGAATTCCAGTAAACCTCAAATATTTTTTGATGTTGTAAAAGGCTAGTGTTTTTATTAGTTTTCTGTCCAGGTGGCATTGAAATTACCGTTTTAACATGTTTTGCCATCGGACACGCTATCAAACTTTCCTTTCTAGGAAAATTCTTCTCATGAAATTTGCTTGTATGTTGTGCTTGTCAGCCCTCTGACAAGTAAGAGTACTGTCCTCTGAAAGGACTGAAACATTTGCTAGGGGATCAGACTTTCTTTGGAAAGCTTAAAGGAGTGATTACTTTTTCAGTAATAGAGACTTTGAAATGCATTTGTTTCACTTCAAGAGTGAAACCTTTTCCCAGTGAAAAAGAAAGGATAGCATTAGGAGAAAAAAAGAGAGATAATATGCATTTTATTTCTCTTTTTCATTCAATTACCCCTTTCTATAATAGTTCTGATTTACAAACTCAAATCAAAACAAAAAAAAGAAAGACACAGCCAATGAGGACAGTATACAATCAGCAGGTTCTAGATACATTTTTTAAAAATTTCAAATTTGACCAAAGGATAAAATCCCATGTTCATTACAGGTACCATAGAACACACGCTAGCTTTCAACTGTGATAATAAAAATTTGTATTTCTGGATTACTTCAGGACTGTAATGCATTATTTTCTCTTTTTGCTTGATTCTGTATGCTCACAGAAAATGCAGCAGATATCGCAAATCAGCTTCTGAATCTCACTGGCGAGGGGCAGCAGCTGACCTCAGACAAAGTAAATGACGTTGTGCAGAAGCTCAAAAAAATTGTGAATGATGAAGAAATTGATGAATCTCTGGGTTCTACTGTTGTGACAATTTTTTCCAATATTCTAACCAGTTCAGACAGTGTATTGGCAGCCTCATCTTCAGAGTAAGTATTTCTGCATTTGAGAAAAGTTTTTGAGAGCAACCTGCAAGGCTGTAAGGATTCATCCTTCCATGTATAGACAAACGAGAAAATCAAACTCTTCTGATTTCCGTTGAAAAGAATTCTCCAAATTATAGACACAAATATTTCTTCTTTTACTGTACATGACAAAGACAAAGTATTTGGCTGGAAAAGAAGTCTTCTGATACATGATGTAGTATAGATCTAAGTATTGTTGGAAAATTATTTCAGGACCAGTGATATGTAGTCAGACAGTTTCTGTCAGTCAAAAGGTTTTGTTTTCAAGAGAGTTGCATAAATTTACAGTCAAATAGTATCCTTGTGAATACACAGATGGGTGACAGAAACACAGTCAGTAACAAGAGGATCATCTTGTGATGTGGGTAGCATGCAGAGCATAAGTAAGTTTTGTTCTGTATTCAGTTTCCAGAATAATTTTTATTTCTGTTTTTAGAGCTCTAAAAACTATTGATGCCTTGGCTTTAAAGATCCATTTTGCTGGACCATCCATGACTATTTCAACACGAAATCTCGCACTTGGAGTGTCTTCTATAAATTCAACTTCATTCAAAGGTGGTTCTTTCAGTGTCAGTCCACAGAATAATGCATCTGATTTCCAGGTACAGAACAAGCAGTTGTATTTGAACATGAAATGTGCCTGTCGTTCCAAGTGTGTTTACTGTGGTTCCTATAAATCCACTTACAACTCCCAATTCTCCACCTACTTTCTATTTCCTTTTTCCTACAATCATCCAAACAGATAACAGATTAATGTAGTATTTCCTTGAGTGACAGGAAACACAGATAAACTCACATTCCATGCAGATAAAAAGTAATTTGCTTATAAATCCAGAACACACTTGAACCTTTTTTAGTTTTGTGGGGTATTTTTACTAGTGAAAAAGGAAAATAACCTCTAACAATCTGCAGTACTGACTATTGTACAATAGCTAACAACTCTATTGATGTCTTTCAGCCTTAAAATAAGATACTTAGATATAGGTATCTACATATAGATTTCTGCAGATACAGTAGTTCTTCAACCTTCCAGTATAGTTTAAACATTTACTGCTAAAAGAGACTTAAGTCTGATGCAGCTGTCCATACACAGGTTGATTGGCTTGTACCATTTAGGATGTCTGAGGTAGTTCAAGTCTTTCATGTGGAGCTTGACCAGCCTAGACGTTAAAAAATAAAACAAACAGAGATCACGCAAAATGTAGGAAGGTCTCCAGTGCTACAGTATCTAGACAGGATACTATAGTTAAGATATTTATCATCACCTCAAAAATATTTTTTTTTCAGTTTTTTCCCACAAATAGAAAAAAACAGACATCTTAAAGTTTGAAATAACATTTGAGATGCACATGAGCACCTATAGGATTTTCCAAAGGTTCTTTTGAAATCAGTAGTGATGAAGTGCCAAGAATTTATAAATTTCACTACATGCCTGTCTGCATCTTATGGGACCTAAATGCTTTTAAAAATGCAATGTAATTTTTTTTCTTTTTCAGTTAAATAGGAAGTCTGTGACAGTGGTAATGTAATCTCAGTTTCCTGGGTATTTAACCATTCAAGTACAGTGAGCCTTACTTGGAGAAACACACAGAAAATATTACACAGAAAAAGAAAAAAATCTGCTCTCATTTGGGCCAGAGGAACTAAAACTGAATTCAACAAAATATGACATTATAAAAACAGTTAAAGACTAATCACTAGAGTATAAGAATAATAGAGAAACAAATTAATTCCCGCTGCAAACTGGCAACTCAACAATCCTAATAAATATCTGATAATTTTATAAGATACTATATATTCCAGAAATCAAAACAATAATGAAGACAGAAAAAAGTCTACTTTCTGGAAAAAGTAGTAGTAATAGAGTAGGCTTCAGGACTTGTGCGTGTATATAGACTTTGGATCAAAACTTGAATGCTTGTTTAAATAGATAAAAATATATTTAATGTAGTTGAGTTTTCACATATTTATATTCCTATATATTTTAGCTAAAAATTCTTTGATTCAATTTTATCAGAAATTTTTGGTGATTGTAAATCTACTTTCGTTTAGCTCTTACATTAATGCAGCTCAGTAGCTGTTTGTGAAGCTGAATAGTTCTTTGTTATCAAAGGAATGTTTCTCCTGCAGATTTCATCCTTTATTTATGGAAGGAGGAAAGGAAAAATTCTAAAGCCAGGTTTTGGATGATCACACATATAAAAGGAATTACCATCTGTGGCTTGAGGACATCCAGGAATTTTCTCGTCCTGGAATCATTTATTACAGCACTGTCTAAATAATCATAAAATCCAAACTGTCAAATTATTTATAGTGTTCCTATTGGAACATGAGCTTCTTCTCAGACTTTCACATTTCCAACAGCTGATTGAGAATTTTTAGCATCCTTCCTACCAGAAAATTTGCAGCAGCTGTGGTCACCATTTATATTTTCCATGCCTGTAAGAAAGATACTTGCTCTCCCTGCTGAAGGGAGATTCCCTTGTGAAAGCCCAAGTTTTTTCACTAATGATGAGATGATCTATCCTAGGCTCATCAGGGAACATTAAAGTCTTCAAGTCGTATGTCAGAATGTTTCCAGATTTTTTTAGTATTTTTTCTTAAAGTAGATACCAAGCAAATTTATCCATGGCAATTTGGAAAGATTCTATTTCAATCCACTCTATGTTTCTTGCCAAACCTTTGACTAAGGTTTTGGTGATTCATATTATTAAATTGTTCCTGTAATATATCCATGCTTCTTTGGAGAAACCTCTTCCACTGTATTTGCAGACAATGCCTAATGGGACATCTTTATCACATACACACTTTCTGTTTACTGTGGTAGAATTATCCTCTGTAAACCTGAGTTTGAACTACATTATCCCTGTCAGGAGATATCTATGAGCTACTTCTTACTGATTTCCAAGGGTGAATAATCTGTCAGTAGCCTATGACTTTTAACTTTCTATTAGCTAGTGATGCTTTTACAATTATACAGTTCTCCATGAGAGGCATAAATACATGACCAAGATGCCTCTGGGGAAGTCAGTAGTGGGAGTTTCCATATCTCACAGTAAAACTCTTAAAAGCTTTTACGTAGAGCCACTGTGAGCTGGCTTGCTCCCCTTCTTTCAAGGGATATGGTGGCACACCTTGAGTAGGCCATGGTGGGAAAGTGATCCTTCATAGAATTGCTAATGAAATGCAGGGTTACATCCTCTTTTATTTCCTCCTCGTTTGTTACATCCCTGGGCCACAGAGGGCTTTTAGATGTCTGATACATTGCCAGTATAGATTAAATTTATATGATGTCAGAAAGTGTCTTTTTTTGTGCTACATAGCACAATAAATATGGAGAAGTGACACTAATAATTTTTAAATCTCCTTTCTGTAGCAGAGAAACTATAAAAGCTCATAAGAGAATTATTTCAGATGTGCAGATCAAGCCAGCTAATACAATTTAAGACAGAAAGATTCAGAGCATATTTTTTAGTTCTCAACATTGTTTGTTATGAGGAAAAGTATCTTGAACCTTACTGAAAATGATTATGACTGTCGTAATTGCCATCTCGTTATCTCCAAATCATCATTATAGCAGTGCAGGAGTTTGTTTCTTTGTTGGTTTTGTCTAATATGTTTTTGTAGCAGAAGGCTGATCTCATGCTGGAAAGGTGGAAAACCTTCCCAGCCTTTAAAATTTATTTATTGCATCAACTCTTACATAGACACAAGTCATTTTAGTCTTGATTGGTTCTAGTCCCATATCTAGATATTTCTGTGTAAGAGTGTGAACCCAGTGGTGGACAACAGATGGTTTGTTCATTGTTTGAACATGTTCTTTTGCTGTTTTCATTTAACAGATAGATTTTGACAAGGATCAGACAAGTGCCTTCGCTTCTGTTGTTCTGCCACCAAGCTTACTGAAGAATTTAAGTCAAGACGAGTTTGAAGTTATATCCAGGGCTCAGTTTACTTTCTTCAATAAAAATGGTCTTTTTCAGGTAAACATTAATGTGCTTGAAGTCATTTCAGAGAGGGTGGGTCAAAGCCAGCTGCTAAAAGTTTCCTGTAGTGTAATAATTTCACAGTACTTCATGAGTTACAGGAATTAAAAGATGACAGCAAATGTAGGCGCTAAAGACAGCCTTATGTTCAGAGTAGCAAAATAATTGAGGTGCCCAAGTTGAGTTGAAGTCAGTGGTTTAACTGCAAATTCCTGTTACATGTGAAATAAACCTTTTTTGGGGGTAATCTATGGAAAATTGTATCCCAGCTGCTTAAAATCAGAGGAAAGAAGCAAGGCCTCTTAACAGGCATAACTTCTGTTAAAATGCATTAATGTAAGTCCTTGATGTTCGGTGGAGCCAGGTTCTTTTCTATCAGGATTTGGCATATAACACTGCCAAATACTCTCTTTTCCTTATAAGAGCTGGTTAGCAGTCATATCCAGCTGACTGCTTTGTATTCATTTGGAGTCCCTGGGCTGATGGTTAGCAGCCAGAGAACATTTGTTTCTATATACACACTATTCTTTTCATACCTGTGTTCTCATAAGCACACCATATTTCAGTAGGAATAAGGATAACAATGCTTGTACCTGAAACCTGAACATGCTCAGGTAGATTTGATTTTTTTATTTTTTGGGTCTTATCAAACGGTAATTGCAAATAGTGCCTGCATGGTAGGTGCCAAAAATATTAGGAAGAGTTTGCAGCTTGGAAAAAGAAAACCAAAACCATACTTACCTGGGAAAAAAAAAACCCAGTTAATTAAGAAGGAAACATTGTTTCATGGTGAACTGTAGAATATGTCTCAGAAGACTTGAGTTTGTTTTCCCATCAGTATTTCAAGTGACCTTTGGCTCTTGTGCATCCGCAGAACTCCTTAGTATTGTATTGTCCCTATATTATCGTTTTTATTGGAGTGTATCCAGATTCTTCAGATAATCTAGGCAAGAAAATACCATGACCCACAGTTGCCTTCTGAAATACACCCCAAAGTATCCTTATTTTAAATTGTATTCGTTTTAAGCCTGCTTTTGAGAAAAACAGGGTGGATATCTTTAATTAAAAAAAACCCAGAAGAACACAGATGGAGGCTGGTCAAAATGGCATCAAATCATATGAAGTCAGAATGTGTCCCTTAATGGTGCTAGAATGCATTTCTAAGCAGTACTAAATAAGCCATTGAAAAACAAAAACCATAAAAATGGCACCTGAATTAGCAACTAAAATGCCTTTCATTTTTTGTGTGTTTTTCGAACTCTTCATGGGTGATGTTTAACACAATTAATTAAAAACGTGCAATCCTCACATTTTTAGTAAGTCTAAAAATAGAGAAGTTCAACAAAAAGGGGATTGAAATAGGCTGATCCACATGCCATCACAAACCAAATAACTTTGTATAGTATATATTAGTATGAGAGTCTTTCATTTTTATTGCATTTCATATTTCTTCCACTTGCAATTACAAGTATCTGAAAACTGTTCGCTGTATTCCATAAAAGTATTCAACATAACCGTGAAACATACATTGCAGCATTGGAGGTGGTGGGGGTTTTTTTTCAACTGAGATAATTCTAGTAAGTTTTATCTTGTAATTCATTCAAGATGGTTATGTTACTTAGAGAACTATATAAAAGCTGTTCAGGGTGGGATTCACTTCACCAAAGGCAGGTGTGTTCCATGTACACATCTATGCCCGAACTGTTGAACTTTAGCTGAGCACAGCCTTATTGCTGAATAAGTAGTTGTCTCTATTTTGCTTTAATGCACACATTATTTCTATTACCTTGTAAGAATAGTAAGAATATAGTAAGTTGCTTTCTCTAAAGAGACCAACTGTGTCTAGTTTTTCTTATCTGCTTACAGACAGAATCCACTGAAACCTGTAGAAATATGTTGAAGGACTTTCATAGACTTTGTCAGATGTGCAAATTTACGTGGTAACCAAGAGATTTTTTTCTTGTCTGAATGCTCAAGAACTGCCTAGAAATTTGCATTTTCCTTCCTCTTCAATTTTTAAGATTTTAGGAAATTTTGCCACAAAGCTCCAGTATAATCTGAAATACTGTGTCTGAAAACTCTTGGATATGGGTCTTAAAAAATAAAATATTTTTCTCAGGATAATGTGCACTTAATAACTGAAACTGTTGTGTCTCTCATGAGTGGTGGGATCTCACGAGCCCAGTGCTGTGCTGATACCTGACATCTTGTTACGTGAACAAAACCCCTAGATGGAAGGAATTGAGAGTTCAGAAGTTTGGCAGACCAGATTTTGGGAGAGAAAGTGAGTGGCAATAGACTTCATTTGGCCTATGATCTGCCACAGACAGTGACCAAGCTTCCCAACCAGACATCTAAATATCAGGTTTCAATAGAAGCTCATCAAAAGAAAATAGCATTTCCAATGCACTTCCATTTTAATAAATATTTAGTTTCCAAGGAAAACTTCTCTTCCAGAAAATTGTCAGCTGCAGGTTAAAAATCATATTGGTCAGTGATAATGTCAGAATTCTATTTAAATACCTATCAAATAAGATCTTACAGAAAATGCTATCTCCTTCAGTATGTAACATTGCTTTGAATATGTTTACTACTTCATAGTCATTCATTTTAAGATGGAGGATGATTTAACAACTATATGCAGAAAACAGTTTACTCTCTAAAAACTTTGCATTTAATAAAGGATAGTTTCAACAATAAGATAAGAGAGCTCGTTCATGCTTGTTTAGGGAAATGAGCTAATCATATCATGGGTTGTTATCTGCTACATTGTTTGAGTTATAATTTTGTTTGCCTTCTAACCTCTCTCTATAATTGTGCCTATGTATGTTTATGACTACAAGGAAAATAGGGAAGCTTCCATGAGGCTTACCCATAATTTGATTTTATAAACATAATGTTCTTATATTGTGTGATCAAAAGTACAGAAATGCTGACAATTCTGGCACACAGCAAAAATGAAACTGTGTACTATGGCCTTTATGTTATGTGCCATGTAAGCATTTATTATATTTTTTTAATCTTTTGAAGGATGCAGAAAATCCTGCCAATTTGACCAGTTTTGTTGTGGCATGCAGTATTGGAAACTTAACCATTCAGGATCTTCAGGACTATGTGAAGGTTACAATCAAGCATACCAAAATTCAGGTAAAACAAGAATACCAAAATTCAGGTAAAACAAGACTGATTATTCAGAGGAACAGGAATGTGAATTATATATAGTAAAGGCTAAGCATATAGCCTGATTTATATGGATGGATTCTGAGCAAGCGAAAAATGAAATTAAGAAGTCTAGAACAAAAGCAAGTAAGCAAAAAGTAGAAACAAATAACCTCTCCCATCCTCATGCATTCGTACTTCATTCATGAGCTAACATGCACCTGAAAGACCATTGATTCTGCCCCTCGGAGGTAACTTCTGTGCCAATAACTGTAGGTGAAACCTGTGTTTCAGGACTATACTCATGACCAGGGACATGATTTATTACACTGAAACTTCATAATTACTTAAATTCTTTGACCAAACATTAATCGCTTTGTTAATAGTTGCCAGAATTATTTTGTTGTCATGTGGTTTTCAGCAGAGGAATGGACAGAAACACATTAATAAGAGATGACTACAGGAAATTTAGGGAAATACAGACCAAATGCAACCTTATGGCACATACTGTTTCAGTTAGAATATGTGTGAGCTTGAGTCTGTTCTCAGTATCTAATGCAAAAGAGGCAATAGCACTAGAGCCATGAAAGAAAATGTTAAAATGCAATACCTAAGTAAATTGTTTATGTAATGAGAACCTGATTTGTAATTTTCACAGCTCGATTAACTTTATCTTGCATTGCATTACAATGAATATTTTAAGGTGAGGCAAAACAACCTCCACTTGGGTTCATCAGGCATTGGCACATTTTCGAG
This sequence comes from Corvus cornix cornix, assembly GCF_000738735.6. Lineage (NCBI taxonomy): Eukaryota > Metazoa > Chordata > Aves > Passeriformes > Corvidae > Corvus > Corvus cornix. Next base: position 52,227,988 of record NC_047056.1, read on the forward strand.
GCCTTTCATAGAGGATTCACGGAGAAGCCCTAAGGAAGTAAACAGTAAAAAGTATTTAGATTCTATAAAGACATCATTTTCATGGCTAACTTCAGTGACACAAGAAAACTTCATTATTCTGAGGATGTACAAAAGGAACTGTCAAACAGTACATAGAAGCAGTGCTCTAGATTTTGCAATTTGGACAAATCTGTCTTTTTAGCAGAAAAAACTCTTAATTTGAGACAAGTTTTCAACAATCAAAATGATATGGATTCTTCTGCTGATTAAATGAAAATATATGCATTGCTATAGCTTTTGTAAATGTTGATGAGATTTAGGTCTGAAGATGTATACAAAGTCTACTTTTGCATCTATTCTTAGGAAGATCCTAAACCTACCTGTGTCTTCTGGGATATGAACAAAAATGGTGAGTTTAAAAATACTGTAATTTCTTTCATGTGGGGAATAAATGTGTCTGAGTTTTAAAATCGGTCACAGTATTGGCTATTTTGCTTCCAAATCAATCTTTACAGAATTCAGTAAAGTCCATTCAATGAAGTGTGTAATTTCTTCTATTAGTTACTTATATATTATTAGTATAGTTACATGTAACAGCAAATGTTAAATACTCCTTTTTAAAGTTTAAGTTTAATGCAAGTTTTTTAGGATTTTAAAATTTTCAATTAAGTTTTTCCACTTTTTTCCCATATCTGCAGTTCTTCACTGATCTCTCTGTATGAGCAAATTAAATTATAATGCTGCTCAGATACATGAATGGTTCTTAGCCATACTTTTAACTGCTCATGTTTTTAAAAATTGGGTTATATAAGTGTAAGATTTTGACTGTTACAGATCTTAAGCTTTTTTGGTTGCATATGGAGACACACATTAAAGGCAACATTTTAGAACATTCTTCATTGCTACTGCCAAACCTGTGTGTGATGTTTTACTCATGCTCTTAATCCTTTGCACAAAGTTGTTCTCTGGGATGACTTTCCAGATCTTTCTGTTTTAGAGATCACTACTGAAATGTTACTCTCCTTTACAATGAAACAAAGCTGTAGGATTTTGGATGGAGAGGTTTAGTACACAGAGTCTTACAAGAAATAAAATTTACCATCCGAATTTGTACTTCAAAGCAGCAGGAAATACAGAGCAACTGAGGAGAATGCAGGAGGACAAAAATGAGTAAATAATCATAGAAACTAGTTAGGAAGCTGAACTTGAGAATCACATTAAAGGAGAAACACACAAGGAGGAAACTATTCCCAGTGGTTGCTTGAGTGGAGAAGAGTTTTAAGTGGTTTTGGAACATCTTCACAGTATTTTGAGAGAATGTCTTGAGTTTGAGTGTTTGATTGTCTTGAAGTTACAGAGCAAATTATGCTGGATTTTGTCAGGAGCTGTGAAAAAAAAGTCTTTAAGAGTCAAAAATATTAATTATTTTTAAAAACTAGCTCATATTTTGGCAGGGAAAAAAAGAAAAAAGAAATTTTAGTTTTTAGCATGTTAATTTTTAAAACTAAAATCTTTCTACTTATTTTTCAGAATGGCCTTTTCAGGTGGGGTGAGTTGGGAATAGTTCACTTTATGTTTTTTGGAAAGGCCACCAGGGTTCATTGGGATGACCCACTCTGACCTTCTGCATTACATGCTGCAGAAAGGAAGGGCGGGACCCTCTGCTCCTGAGCAATAAAAGCTTTCATGTGCCCAAGGATATATGAGTGGGAGGCAGGCAGGTGTAGACATAACATCAGTGGGGGAAAAAGGAGTTCTGAAACCATCTTATTATTGGGTAAAACTAAGGTATGTCTTAATGTGTGATCCACATAGTAGGTCTTACTCACTAACCAAAAACCTCCCCACCTTTATTATACATCTCCGTCTATTGCTTCTGCTCACCAGTCCATTCCTGGGACACTCATCTGGGGTGATTCTCTGCAGAAACTAGGAAATCTGACACTTGCTTCTCTCCTGGTTGTTTTTAGTGCTGGCTCATTTGGTTTGAGAAAGTACTTCTGTGTTTGCACAAGATGAAGTGAGAAATCTGCTAAGAGGTTGACATGTGTTGGTTGGACAGAAGTTTCTCATGTTTCATTTCCACAGGTGGCAACGGTGGCTGGAACCCTGCGGGCTGCCAAGTGGATGCAGAGTCCAATGAAAATGAAACTGTGTGCTTGTGCAACCACCTCACACATTTTGGGGTCCTAATGGTAGGCAAACTCTCTGCTCACCAAGTTACCTTTCCCAGGAAGAGTAACACAGCTTTTGTGTGGTGTCAAGACAACTCTCATTTTTGTTACTTGGGTTCTTTCTTTTGCATATATTTCTTAATAATAATAATATGTGGGTTTTCCCCCCTTATTATCATAAAGTTATATTTTCATAACAAAGTAGCTAGTGGTAAGGATTCGGGAACGAGATAATGAAGAAAGTTAGCAATGGAAGAATATTATTGTTATTTTCATTATTAAATTCTTTACAAGTGGCTAAATATTATTTTTTTAATTAAAATGTACCCATGAGATTTTTCTAAATTTTAAAAATACTGTGCCACAAAAGACCTAAGATTGAGACTTCTGAGTGATATCAAAATACAAATAACATATTATAACATCCAGCTGAATACAACCAAGGCCCAGTACTAATATTTCCACTGGCAACACAGGAAAAAAAAGTGATCTTATTGAGCCCTAAGTTGCAGGGGATCTCTGACATGTCCTTTAACAGTATAATCTGACAAAAGTGACCTGCAGCTGAGGCAGGAGGTATGCAAAAAGAGGGAAGTGAATAAGAAAGAAGTCTAAGTATACTTGAAATTTCCAGATTGAGAAAGTGGGAAGTTGCTTGCAGGAAAAAAAAAAATAGAAAAAAAAAGAAAAAGCATGAGAAGAAGTTAGAAATGCTGTTTTCAGAACAAAAAGAAGAGAGACTAATTGTCAGGAAAAACAGGGAAAGAAAAACATCCTACAGATGGTAGAAAACTATAAGAATGAAAAGTCAAGGGAGCACAATAATTCTCTTTCATCCTTAGGTCAAAAGGCTGACTTGTCCCTTGCAAATTTAGTTTGCAAATTTGACGAGATTTATCTAATGTCATAAACTATGAAGTGGCACCTTTTGCACAATGTGTAAACCCATATTGGCTGTTTTCTTGCTTGACTTTAATCCATTTTGGGGATGCCTTATAATACAGGCCTTCTCTCAGAAAAAGACTGCTCACAGAGCACTGGTACAAAACACGTAGCCCGTACTCTGTCAGAGCCTTAAGCAAAGTCTCCAGAGAGGGTGGGTAGCAGAGCAAAGCCTATCAGGGAGATGAAAGAGGGAACCATATGGTGCACTTCAGCCTCAGCAGCATAGCCTCCAGCAATTTGCACTTGTGAAGTGTTTTTCAGAGAGAAAAAAAATCCTAACGTGACAAAATGGAATACTGCTATCTTTTCTTAAATTTGGCGGTTGTTTATGCTCAATAACAGGCTGATACGTTTTTTTCCAGCTGAAATTAACATTCTTTGGCCTGTAAAACATAGCTGCAGAAAATATGTTGGCTCCTGGTCACAGCAGGAATAATTCCTAGGTGGAAGTATTTGGGGTTTGAGGTAACTTGTGTCAGTGTCACATACAACTTTAACCACACAAGGGAGCCACATACACTGACTTTTTCAGCTTTGGCCTTCCAGACCCTTCTAAATAGAACTGCTCTCTTCACATCATGCTGAGATGTAGATATGAAAGAGCCACAAACTTTGTGTCTTCTTGCAAGCTAAATTATGGTCTTGTTCCACTTTTCACCCCCAAAGGGATAAAGAAAAGGCTTTCTTTAGGATATATTCAATGAGCCCCTTCTCTTCCCTGAATGCTTTAGTGGCAGTAGGAAATAAGGCAGAAGGTCTTTGAATTTGGGCTGCATTCCAGTAGATTTTTACAAAGTTTTGACCATTCTAATGGCTTCTCCATTTTAATAATTTCTTCTGACTTTATTTAGATACTAAATTATTTCCAAAGAATACTCTCCTTATGTTTAAATAAACTGTGATAGAAGGCTGGAATGGACTGTAAAAGGCTCCTGCCTTTTCCTATGAAGCATGTAAAGTTTTGTAGCATTTAATGTTTCTTTTTGATAGCTAGTTTTGCTAGGTACAACAATGACAATAACTGCAGAATTGACATCATTATCTGTTAGTGTTTGCTCACATTTTCTCCAAAGTGATATAAATCCAAACATCCTCATATTTCCTTGTCCTTAAAAAAAGGAAACAACACTGGCATTTATTCTCAGATGGTACTATGGGGCAGTTACAGTAGACAGAAAAAAAAGAAAATCCTCAGAATGTTCCTACTTTATTCCCCAATTTTTTTTTCTGTTGTCCTTGTCATTACTTTTCTGACCAATTCTATTTAAAGTGTAGTTCTTATATCAAAACAGACCCTAAATCCAAAAAGCAATATCTTGCCCTTGGTTTCACCTGTAGATGTTTAGTTACATTGACCTTATGAACTTTTAATAACAAAAAGGCCAGAAATTCCCCACAATGTTGCACATTTCAATATGAATACTTTTAAGTTACATTTTTCTAAATCTTACATCTTCTGAAAGAGAGTTGTATACACACAACAGAATTAAAAAGCTTGGAAACTGGAGACTTTTCCAGAGAAGGACATTTGAATTCCTGGTACTGAATTATAAGGATCAGAATCAGGCTCTATCTGCCATTCCCAGCAGTTATAATTCTTAAAGCACAATGTTTTGAAGAGCTGTGGGAAGGAAGTGAAAGGTGTAACAACTATAGACCAAGTACACACAGTAAAAATGAACCCCAGTGTCAAGGTTACAGTGGTGTTGCCAAAGTGCTTTTCAGTTTTATTGACTAATTACCAAAAAGACTGCTGTGCTCAGAGAAAAGGTGCTGGCTACAATTGATGTCTCTTCCTTCTCTCTCCCAGGACCTTCAGAGAACCGTGACACAAATTGACCCACAGAATACCAAGGTCCTGACCTTTATCACTTACATAGGCTGTGGAATATCTGCTATATTTTCAGCTGCAACTCTTCTGACATACATTGCGTTTGAGTAAGTACCAATTCTGTGAACAACATCACAAGGAAGTACCTGTATGTGCAGAATGAAATAAGTTAGTTACGTGGTTAGTCTGGCTTTTTTGCCTAGGAGGGGAAATCTGTGTTTGAAAAAATCAAACCTGCAAAATCAGAGTCACAGTGTTGTAAAGTGGAAATTTGTTCAAGGGGACATAAGTTCAGAGTCTTTCCTCCAGTTTCTTATGTGTTGTGCTGCTCAGACTGGGGAATAAGGTGAATGTGTATCAAAATTTTCCTTTTGGGAATCCTCTAGATTTTGAACAGATAGGTATTATTTTAAAATTCTCAAAGAGTCTTTTTATAAAAACCAAACAAAACTTGCCTATGCAGGCATAACAGGTTCCAAGTTGAAAAAGAGAAACTTCCAATTAGAGGAATTACATTTTATACCCCTTCAGAAAGAAGTGGGAAGAGAAAGGAAATTAAAATAAATTATAAAGTGTTACAAGAATTTCAACAGAACTCCTGCTGAAATATGAAAGTGACTCAAGAGAAAGCAAAAATTTTGAAGTAGTACAGTTCTGTGAACAGTAAAAAGAGAAAATGAAGTCATGTTAACACAAAGAAAGCATTCTGCCAGTAACAGGACAGGACATAGTAGCTGCTAAAGAAGGATAATTTTCTGGGGACAGAAGTGGGGGAGGGGGGCTGGAGAAGGGGGTTTTCAAGTTTTAAATAACTTCAATGATTGCATTCCTATTACATTACCTATGGTATAGTGTTCTGGTTCAAGTTGGTAGAAATTATTTGCTGCCCCCCACTACCCACATTTTAATGGAGAGCAGTTTAAAAAAATTACTTGTTCTTCAGTCTTCCTAAGATCCTATTTAAAAACAAACAGAAAACCACATCCACTGGACAATATATTCCAAAACTTAGGCTAAGATTTACATATAAAATGATCACAGATGACCTTCTGGTCAGCTGTATTTTTTTTGCTTTCAATTAAAATAAAAAGTACTAGTTTATACTTAATTTGAAAGATTGGTTTGGGGTTTTTTTTCAATAAAAAAATCAGTTGCTAAAATACTGCAGCAGTTAATTAACTCATTATGGACCCAAAGAACTGGTAGCTTACCCCCAGCCACACATAGCTGAAGCCTTCAACAATCCCTCACAGAAATACACACCACTATGTCTTACTGCACAAACCCAGCTGGAAGGGGTTCCCTGTGCTTTTATTGACTTTGTGAAGGGGTAAACCCAGCTGCAATAGGTGGTTTGTGTAACTGCAGAAAGTTAATCATGTGCACCTGTGTTTCTCTCATTAGGAAGTTGCGAAGAGATTATCCATCCAAAATCCTGATGAATCTGAGCACAGCCCTGCTCTTTCTTAACCTGATTTTTCTGCTTGATGGCTGGATTGCATCCTTTGATATTGATGGCCTCTGCATAGCTGTAGCTGCACTTTTGCACTTTTTTCTCCTGGCCACCTTTACATGGATGGGACTGGAAGCTGTTCACATGTACATTGCTCTAGTGAAGGTGTTCAACACGTATATACGGCGATACATACTGAAGTTCTGCATCATTGGCTGGGGTGAGTTCAGTAGATGCAATATTTACATAAAATGTATGCTGCTGTATAAATGTTCTCTATAAATGCTGCTATATAAAAGCTCTCTATCAGAAATGCAGAGTAGAATTAATAATATCAGTGTGTCATTTCCTTACCCCTGCCTGCAGCAGTGCCAGCATGCAGGCAGCCCTCTCTGTCACCAAGTTCCCCCATGTGATTCTGTGTAAATAACACTCTAACTGGCACTCTCCACCCAGAGCAGCTCACAGCCCCAGAATGAGCAGAGAGACCAGATAAACTGGTCTTGTTTTCCAAAGAGGCCAGAATGGGAGAGGGGAAATGTGAGTGTTGTGTCAGAGATGGAGAACTGTGTCAACCCAATGAATGCAGAAACTCTTGCAGTTACCGCAAAGCCTATGGAGGTTTTGCATTGACTTTCAAAAACTTTAAGTACAGCTTAAATTTTCTTGCCAACAAATACTAGCCTATTGTGGAATCAGAAACAACCAAAATTTTCTGAGATTCAGCACAATGTTTAAACCACGAAGAGATCCTGGCTGCCCTAAGCAATGTACACAGCAGGACTTAAATGGAAAAAGTAATACTGAAAAATAACTGCAAGGCTCAAGCAGCAAGACTTTTATTCTTCATTTTTGTCTATATCAGGAATCTGTGGTTTCTCCCTGAATGCACATATTGTGTTTGAATTAATACAGCACAATGCTAAGCCATTAACCTTACGGCTAGAGCACTGACCTCGGTACAGCTGATAATTGATGTCTTTCCATTGGCAACTAGCATCCTCTTTGGCAACCTCAGCAGAGGACAAGGACTGAGTGGTCGGAAAAGCAAATTAACCTCTTCCCCTTTGAATCTGTTCTGTTATAGCAAGGATAAGGCATGTAAATAAGGCATATCAGGAAACGTACATTTCTTTTGTGTGAGCTGTACTTTTCTGCAGAGTTCTCCTCTGCATAGTTGTCTACTTTCCCCAAATACTCCCTCTGCTTTTTTATTAAGAAATACATAGTTTGTTTTATGGAAGCGAGGGGAGCACATATAAGTAAAGTATATATAATATGTATAACGCTGCAGAAGATATGTAATATGGGATATATAATATAATGTGGTTGAGAGAAACAGTGGAGAAATTGCAGGTTTAAGTTCATGTTCCCCAGTGACACAACCACATGAATTCACATTAGCATGAAAAAAATCCCTCAAAAAATTCCTAATACCATCCCTCCGCTAGACCTCATTTTATACAATAATTTGTTAATCTCACTATATAATGAGAGCCTGTGTGCAGTTGCAAATTTAACTTTGGGTAATTAAGGGATATTATTTTACTTTAGTTTATTGTTTTACTTTAGTTTCCTTATCACATACTAAACTTTTTATACATTACAGAACATTACAGGGCTTATTCATTAATGCCTCTTAATTACTTTAATAGTTCTATATATTTGTACTGTTTGAAAAATTGTTTCCTTCTACCTTCTCAGTGCAGTTTTCTCAGGATACTCTGTACTAAAACTATAGGGATGGAGACATCAGTAATTCAGCTTAGCATGGTGAATTTGAAAGTTTAGGAGATTTGAAAGCTCACCAGATTTCTTGTGTTACAGGTTTGCCAGCTCTGGTGATAGCAATTGTTTTAGCAAGTGCTAATACAAATGCAAGTCACGTTTATGGCAAAGAGTTATATGGTAGAGATGCTAACGGGCAAGGAGGGGATGACTTGTGAGTATTTCTTTTGCTCTCTTAAAATTCAGCATTTATAGTTGCTTTGCAAAAGTCAATGGTGCATTAAGCAAGCAAAAAGGGCAAAACTGTCTTCTGAATGATTAGAATCTGTAATGTGAAGAAGGCTGTTAGAGAAATTGGAGGGAAATCTGCATGACCCAATGCCACGTACAAACATGTCTCTGGCAAAGAATAATTTATAGGTTTTGTCATGAAAATAAAATAAAAATACCTGTTTTGGTTTGTCTTAAATGAAAGCTGTATTTTCTAGGTAAGAGCAAAAAAAGAAATCGTATAAAAATAGTTTCCTTTGTAAATAAACCAACCTTTTGCCGATGTAGTTCAATAGTCCTCTATGTTCTTCTCTTGATGTCCAGATAGTAACTCCAAATGCCAAAATTTTTATGTGAGTGCTCTTTTCCTTGCCTAGTGAAGCTTCATCATGATAAATAAAATTTCCATTTTTTATTTTATTATAGTATCATGCTGAGCATTCAGGCCATTTGCTGCAAGAGAAATTACTTAGGTCTCTCACATGGCTGACTGTCAAATGGCTGCCTCAAAAGTCCTGCTACTTCTCCAGTCGTGTCCAAGTTCTCCTTTAGCTCTAGTGGCAGAAACTTCAGATTTTTGACACTGAAGATCCAAGTTTGCCCATTCTGTTTTTAAAGCATTCAATGCTTCACACAGATGACAGCAGTGAATTTCTTTGTACTTTTTTCATTATAGGACTGCAGTTCCCACTGCTTCCCACCTTTTTAATTAGCTTTGACTAAAATGGGGTACAGCCCTCAGATTTCTCATATGATAACACTATAAGCCATGGTCACTTAAGGTGCCTCTGGGCTTCATCCTGTTTCCAAACAGAAAATGGACAAAGGTTTCATTTTACATTGTAGCTCTGCATTAGTGGTATCAGAAATCGGCTCATTTTCCTTTAGTCATATGAATAATTGGAGGATAGTTTCCATTAACCAAAAATGATCCTTTTTTTTTTTTTTTTTTTTAATTTTTTATAGCTGCTGGATCAAGAATGAAGTTGTCTTTTATGTGACTTGTGCCGGCTACTTTGGAATCATGTTTCTAATGAATGTCGCCATGTTTATTGTGGTGATGGTGCAAATCTGCGGGAGGAATGGGAAAAGAACCAATCGGAGCCTGAAGGAAGAGATCCTGAGGAACCTCCGTAGTGTGGTCAGCCTGACCTTCCTCCTGGGCATGACATGGGGCTTTGCCTTTTTTGCCTGGGGCCCCTTAACTCTTCCTTTCTTGTACCTCTTCTCAATTTTCAATTCATTGCAAGGTAAGCTGAATTTTTATTCTATGAATGAATAATATTTGATCTGTTACTGTTCTGGGGCTTACTATGTCCAGTGATTGGACTAGGGAACACATATCTGAGCTCTCTAGGTTTTCCTTTGATGCTAAACCATCAATAGTTTCCCCTTATGTGGAATAGTGATACCAACTACACCTGGGTCGAATATCTTACATAAATTCATTATGGTTTCAAGGTCTTTTTCCATAAAATGAACTATATTATAAATAGAGCTCTTCCTAGCTAACAGTCTGCAGTGTTCTCTGTTGAGACACATGCTGTATGACCTTCAGCATTTCCTTTCACTGATTATAACAAATATAGGAAGCCTTTTTCCTTAATTTATTCCTGTAGAAGAATCTCTAAAACTCATAACTATTTTATTAAGACATGAGAAACTCATAAAATAAACTTCAGTCCTGTCTCAGTGTGGACATATAGCAGAGACATATGGGATATTCTTTGCTTTAGAAAAATCCAGTGACTGTTATAGTCAGTTTATTTTTCTTTCCTTTATTCAAGTTTTCATTATTTTACTTTTCCAGCATAGTTTGCCTTTCTGAAAAATGCTGTAAATTGTAATCAAATGGTTAAAAATTACAGAATTATATAGCTGACATTTAAAAACATTCAGCTCAGAGCTAAAATTTGCATATGTTTCAACTGCCATAAAATTCTCTATCAGTGCTTGCCCTATCCACCTATAAAGAACAACTAAAAATTTAATGAAGAGAAAGCCCTTCCAAGAAGGTCATTGGAAGTGCGTGCATTATACCACACACATATTGATATAAGAAATAAATCTGCCTGAAAAAAAAAAAAACCAACAAAAAACAAATTCAAGAATATCATTGAAGGAACATGTGTTATGCAACACAAATATTGAGATAAAAATTAAATTTTCTTTGGGTCAGCAAAATTTTTTCTCTTTATGGAAAAAAGTACTTAATGTCACCCTGTGCAGATTTTGTCTGATACAGTTGAGATGTATTTACTGTGCTGAAAGATTTCTTGAGCTTTCATGGGAAGAGAATAATGGTGTGGGTTTTTGTTTGGGTCAGTTTCAACCTAAAATGCTAAGAAAAATGACAAAAAATATTTGGATGTGGTGTTCTTACTAGAAACTGTTTTTTCCAAATGACAGGTTCTGATACTCCCCTAGCAGCATAATGAAGTATTTAGTGCATTGTGTCTGTGTTAGAAATTTAGAAGGGCCTAGAGAGATCAGAAGTATGGGAAGAACATGAAAAAAGATTTAAACTCTGAAAAGCTTGCCAAGGGTCAAATTGATCAAGTTCTCTGTAACCAGAATTTCCAGTGCAGTTAATTAAGCTTGTATGTGCAGAGTGCATACAAGGCTGACCACCACTGCTTAAGTCTCTGTGGGGTAATAGCACTATTTAATGGAAAATGAATATTTGGAAGGCAGTTAAGTCAGAAGATGAAACTGCAAAAGATGAGAAGTAAATGTAAAAAGAAGAGTGATGAGCTTTCCATGGATTGTGGTAGCAATGATGATGCAGTCTATGCTCAGGCATGTCATATCAAGCAATAGGAAATAACAATCTTCTATCTGAAAGTACGTGTTGCTGTGTCAGAAAGAGCTAGGCAAAGCTAAAGAATAAAGGAAGAGGATGTTTAAAATCCCATATAACTGGTGCAGTGTTCATGTAGCAGTAAGGGGATGGAATGGGGCAAATCTTTATCAGGAAGCATTTCGTAGCAGCAAAAAATGTTTCAATATGGCAAGTCTTTCATCAGTATTAGCAGCTCGATTATGGAGATGTTGGTAAACGCGTCTATCCTCTCTCAAGTTTTTGAAAGCTGCGCGAACATTTGAAGATATACCAGCAGCCTCCATCAGCAATTTTCTGGGCACTGGCAGTGAAAAAGCAAATTGCAGCAACTGCTAGTGTTACTGTACTTTGCTATTTCCTCTACATAGGAAATTATTTTTCTCTCCTTGACGCTCAGAGTAAAAAATCTGGGAACATTTCTTTTTTGGCTGCTCACTTTATATATATGCCTGGGCAAGCCAAATACTTTCATATCAGAGCCAAGCAAGAGCCAAGCCTAGGGTCTGATTTGTCTCTGGGAAACAAAACCAAAGCTGTACTACTAAAAGCACATTGTAAACTTAATGAATAATGAAATACAGAGAAAAAAGTTCTGGAGGCCAAGCCCAGACAGGGCAAAGGCAAAGTACTTAATTCAGTACATTTGTTTTGCATTACTATGGAATATGCATTTTCTTTTTAACCGTTCAGAACATTCACTGCAATTTAATTAAGCATCAGTTTACTAAGTTTGTAAGCTTTGTAGAAGCCCTGAGAGGAACTTTGGGCCACAACCAGCTTTATACCTCTAACCCTGTAAGAGCTGCCAGTGGTCACATTGGACTTGCTCTGTGATTTAAACAAACCGCATAGAAAAATATTTTACTAAATGCAAATACAGTATCCATAATCCAAGAGAAACTACATTTGAGATGCATTAAGGCGATGCCTTTTTTAAAATGTGCTTTTCCTTTTTTTCCCCATCAGCTCTTGAAAAATTTTGTAAAAATTGTGTTTCATGACCCAACCCCTACCTAAAGTTAACTGATTTCAAAGTTTTCAGCCTGGCTTGGTGGCTATAAGCAAATACAAGCCCAGTTCAATGACATGCGCTAGTGCAAAATTAGACCTCAGCAATCTGGAGGAGAGACGATAATTTGATTCTCCAGAAGATCTTTATCCAAGCCATACCCTGCCATTGTGTTCTGCCAGCTGAAACATGCTAGACATTAGTATACAGAACTGTTCATGATGATCATAAAGGAATGGTTTTAGAGGAAGCCATTTGACCACATTTGCCCACACTATGTAGTATTTATTCACATTTAAGGTAAATCATGAGGGATCTGGCAGTAGCGTTTGGCCATCAGGTGTTCGGCCTCGGGTTGACTCTCTCATGAGAATACGAGTAAAGCAAGAAATAGTCTAAGCCACATAAAAACAAAAGATTCCACAGCCAGTGCCTGCCTGAGAAAAGTCAGGAACATATGAGATTTCCAACTACTATATTTAGCTCTGAAGTACAACTCTAGGTGATGAAATTGTACCATACGCCCTGTTAAGACCTACCTTATCACATGGTAGGATGCTTACCTCCTGTCGTGAAAATAAAAACTTTAAAACTGCATGAGAAAAGCAACTCTACAAAAACATTCTTAAACACATTTACAATTGCATGTGCAAATCAGTTAGTTTTCTTTGGGATTAAGTAGCTGGACTTCTGCTTGGTACTTGTGAACATATTCTTACCATTTTCATAATCGTTTCAAGTACATGCATGTGATGCACATAAATCCAGGTGTACTTTTTCAGAACACCCTTAAGTGCCATTTACAAGATGTCTGGTTTTAAAAGAATACAGCCCACAGTTCTGCACATGTGGAACCACATCCAGGAGATATCTCCTTGCTAATATAATAGTGTTGGTATTTACTTTGCAATCTCTCTCTTGCAGTCCTGTTGGGTGCAAAATAATAGTTTGTTTCAAAGAAAAGAAAGACCTTTTAATCATTTTCCTCTAAGCCAACAATAACAACAGAAAAACCACCCCCCCCAACCAAAAAACCAACAAAAAAACCCCAAAAGACAAACAAAAAAACCAAACGCATGAACACTGAGCTGAATCTAAATCAACAATGCCAGTAAAAGGCATCCTAGCCTCTGTATTCTGATATCCTATACACTTACATAGCAACTAGAGGATGGGAAAACTTTAGTTAATTTCCATACCTCTTAAATGATGCATGGATGAAAATAACCAAATCTTAAGTTGACTTTTTTCTTTATTTGCACTTCACAGTCTTCAGATAACAAACTTCAGTTAATCTGTTTATCTGTTTATAAATACCTGCTTGATTTGGTGTTTATTTGCTTTCATCACAGGTTTGTTTATATTTGTATTCCATTGTGCTATGAAAGAAAATGTGCAGAAACAATGGAGGAGACATCTCTGTTGTGGCAGATTCCGACTGGCAGACAATTCAGGTAAAGGCAGTTCACAGCTCCCCTCCTTAGGTGCTGCAGTTGTCTATAAAAGTCCAGGTAAACAGCTTCCTATGTTATTTTTAATATAATAGAAGGTAAGCCAGAAATGTGGAAAAATAGATTAATCATAGGCTGTCACTTCAGTACTAATAATTTCCAAGAGACTTTTCAGATATCACTTCATAAAAATTCTCAAATCTTTCAGTGTTCCATTAAAGGCAGCTGGTAAATTTTGTCATGCCATGGGCATGGTTTTGGAAGGCCCTTCAGACCCTAAAAAAAAAAAAATTAAATAAGGATCCAGAGATTCAAATTTTGTCATTCAAAATCCAGTCTTACTCATTTTCTTGTATATTAAAGTATGTTGACTTTGAATTGTGTGGACTGTTAAGCTGATGTAAGAGCAATTCTTAAAAGTTGCATAGAAATATTCTGACTTCTTTTGCTTTTATCTTTGCCTTTTTAAACTGTCCTGTCCTTTACCATTTAATTCAGAGACTATTAAAGACTCAGAAACATGGAAAATTCCTTTAACAGAAGCCTGATTGGGTTCTAGAACTGAAGTTCATCTGCAACAGTCAGAAAGGAGAGATTTTGGTTTGGACACATGAAAAGTGCAACACTTGAGCCACAGCATTTATAGTCTCCTGCACTTGGATCATGCCATCTTGGATGGCATGAGACTGCTGTGTTCAGGCAACTGGCCCTTCCTTTGCTGTCTAATGTGGTGATTTGGACCATATAATTCTTTCTCGTATGGTTCTTGTTCAATGATGAGTGTTCAAATCTACAGTTGGTGTAAGGTGGCATAAGCTCATTGCTTGCTATGGTAAGCTTTCATTTTGTAGTAAGAAAGCTTGATTCTTTATTTCAAGGAGTTAGTACAAATTACGAAAATCATATTTGTTCTGATCAGACATTCAATTGTTTCATATGTTCAGTTTCCTTGTGGTTTATCCTGTAATGCCTGAACTGAAAAACAAAGGTGGATCAAATTATTTCCTTCCTTTTTTTATGCTGCTGTTGGGCAGCTTGTGGGTATGAATATGGTAGAAATAAAAGCATGAAGGATTTGAATATTACAGTGGTATAGTTAATGTGATGTCATTATGCCTGGCATTAACCAGTGCCACAGACTGGTTTTAATCTCCATGAACCTGACACTGTTTTCAGGCAGAACAGTGATATAGAAGTCAAATGTGAACTTGCATACCTAACTCCTGTAGCAATAATTTAGGATAAAGTATTTGTCTTGATTTAAATCAAGACTAAAGTGGCTCATGTATCTTTGGCTTGGACTTCTCTCACATTTTGTGAATTTCATTGAAGTACAGTGAATAACAGCAAGATGAATAAATTGTGAAACTTCCTGCACTTATCTGCAATTATATGATACAAAAGTAGTTAATTTTATTCTGCTGGTATTGGGACACCTGTGATGAGTTTTTCAGTGTTAGGGTTCTTTGGTCAGGTTATTGGTATTAGCTATTTAATTTAATTTTGGAAGTTGTTCCAGCCTAAGAGCCTATTGTACTAATGGTTTGGAAAAATTCTTTAAATGTGAACTACTGAATAAACTTTATTATATAAATAGTGCACTAATATGCTGAACAACAAGTTAGTTGTTAGTATGTAGTATCTTCCTCGGCAGGAGATCAAACCCTCAGATGATAAGACCACTGTAAATGATCCTATCTATCCCTTTCCTATCACCTTTGGATTTTGCTCTTCAGGTCAGGAAAGTTTGGTATCCCTGTATTGCTACAAAGCTTCTCTGCACTCCTGCATTCTGGAAAGCCAGATCATACTTGCAGTTCTGCTGTCCAGCCAAACTACTGTTAGAGTGTTAGAGCCACCATTTTCAACTGCTGTGGTAGGGTAAATCAAGTTTGAATAATTTTATAGTTCTTTAAAACTAAAGAGGATACCTAACAGGAAAAGGATAGGGTATTTGTTATAAGCAATGCTAAGAAATGCATCAGATATTTTAAATACTCATAATTGAATAAATTAAGCATTTATTATCTATGGCACTTATTTACATAAAACTTCTCAATCATCTTTAGATTGGAGCAAAACAGCAACCAATATTATAAAGAAGAGTTCAGATAATCTTGGGAAATCCTTATCATCTAGTTCCATTGGCTCCAATTCAACCTACCTAACATCCAAATCAAAATCTACGACGAATACATATTGCAAACGAAACAGCCATACAGGTGAGTTCTTGCGCTGCGACCCAATGCATCTGTGAATACATAGGTTTGTGCTAAAGGTACAGTAAGTGTTCCTACCCAAAGGTTAATGTGAGAAAATGTCATCAATTCATATAGTGTCAATGCTTTTAAAACATATGTTACTGTTTAATAAGAATCCTTACCTAACATGCAATACATCCAATATATAGATCTGATCTCCGCATGTTCCCATACTAAATGAAATAGGCTTGATGAAAGCAAATTTTGCTTATTATCCTATTGTAAACACAGGGTAGCCAAAGCACAGAGAGATGACGTTCTTCACCCAAGGTAACATGAAAGCTGGCAGTACAGCTGGAAATAGGAATCAAGTCTTCAGAGTCCAAGTCCACAGCTGATTGTCTTGGTTAAACTCCTTTCATCTAACTGTAAAACATTTATCGGTAAAACAACAAATGGAGCCTACTCGGAAATGGACATTGTGTTCCCAGAGTATGCATTGTCTTGCCCTTCTACAAATAGCCTTATCTACTGCGTATTTATTTAGATGTCAATGGTATATGTAATAAAAGGCATCATCTGTATTCCACTCATGCCATGAAAATGTGCTCATTTTAAGAACACTTTAAGGGAGCAAAGAAAGAGAGCAGCTGGAATGATTTGCAAGTTTGGTTATGTCTGAGATAATATTTCAGAAATTCACTTATATAGTTCAGATTTTTTTTGTTACTCTGTTTTTGTGAGTGCATGTTTTTGTCCTGTGTAAAGTCACATAGCATTATTACACAATACTCTTTTACAAATATAGTGGAAATAAAATCTGCACACACATTTAACTCAAAGGTGTGTTTACTTGCTTTAAAATATTTATTAGAAAAAATGTTTGCATATGAATTAGATTATTTCACTAGAAGGAAAGTTATGTTGTTTCTTAAGTATAAATTATTTTTAAGCCCCCAATGTCTCATTTATGATGGTACACTCTCCTTTCTTGATGCATGACACAGTTTCCAGGAAATACCTTTTATTTTTTTTTTTTATTGATGATCATTACCTGCTTCAGTTAGGTACACACATCCCTTTTTTTTTTAAGAATTACACTTGTTTTCTTGTTGACCAATATTCAGTGCATCCACTAGCATGAGGGATTGTGCATTAGGTATTTTAAGAGTTTAAAACCTTATTGGTTATTGACAACATACATGAAGTATGTCTGCTTTGAACACAGTAAAAATGAGAGATATCTTAGAAATTCCTGATAACTGATAGCACCTGGGCTTGCTCTCAGGACTGCTATTCACAACTGCACTGGGAGCACACGGCTGCTGCCTGTCTCCCCAGGCTGTCTGTCCCTGCTGCCAGGTTGGGTTTGGTGTACAGTGCACCCAGCTGCCCTGATCAAGCCATTCATTCATCTCTTCCCTGTGGGAACACTTCTGCCAGCAGTCTTCCAGAAACAGCATCTTTAATATCCACCAATCACAGTGCTGTTGTTGAATTAATAGTAGAGGAGGACAGCATTGTGCCCTTTCTGCAGCATACGGAGAATTACCTTTTGTACTCATGACAGATCAGTCTTTAGATCCTTGGTCTTGCGATTAATGATAAAAAACAAAGCTTAAATGCTTTGTTGGACTCAGGGCTTTTTATCAGGATAACACTTAAGAAGACTTTGTGGTGGAGTTTATGCAAGGTGTTCTTGAAGTAAAACAAACTGTTTCAGATAAAAAGTAGTAAAGTTAAAATAAACTTACTCATAGATGTTCTTCAAAAATTACGAGCTGAATCCCATGCAGAAATTATTCCTAGAAAGGATTGCAGTTCTTAATGTAAACAAAGTTTGTAATGTGATGGTTTATTGGGCATTAAGGGACTACAACAATTTTCTTTTTATTTTTTTGAATTTTATTACATTTTACTTTGTTCTCTAAAAATACACATCTTATTGTGATACTCCACAGGAATTTTTGATAATACTAGGTTTTTAAATACTGACATATCTTCTCCTGTGTAAAAATAATAAAATAATAAAAAATAACATTCAGATTCTGATTTTTAATATAGCTGAACTTCTCAGTTTGCCAACTTAGCTAAATTGCAGGCAAATAATGTCATAGCTACATGTCTTGGCAAGTCTTGTTAATATGGTTATAATGTGCTCCCTGGAATTGACACAAGCATTCATGTGTTTGTGGTGTAGATAATGTCTTCTAAGGCCCTTTCCTCATCAGTGGTGGAGCATTACAGGTAAAGTGAGAATTGCTTTTGTTGAATGCATGGTTGGAACAGGGTGGAGGGATGCTTCTTGCATGATGTCCTCATTGATGCAGAGGATTTTGCTAATCAGAAACGCTGCTTATTTCTATTCCATCTTGCGCCACTGATGCTGAATCAAAGGACAAGCATGCTTCAGACTCTGGGTGTCTGCACTCTGCATGGGGCACAAAGCATTTAGAAGATACCACTTTAGAAAAGAGACCGTGTCCTGACATTAATGCCTGTGTGCAGTAGTCTGGGGAAAGGAGATTATCCTGAAACACCCATACACAAAGCATACATTAAAAAGCAAAAACAATCTGATTGAGTTCCAGAAGATTGTTTAGTATTTATCAAAGTTATTACAGAAAATTTAATGTATTTATATTTGGTCTATGGCCATTACTGGATTAGTCTCCTAGACACTGAGATTTTTGTATCTATTAGCACCCAAAATTACTCTGAAGGATGAAATATATATGCCTGAAAGCCATCCTGTGAACTGCTGCTTGAATACAGAATACACCAACACAAATATTGGATGGACCCTCATGAGTGAACAAAAGAGGTCACTACAGCATCTTGTGCCCCAGCTGTCTACAAACCCAAACCAAATTCCTCATAGAAAGTACTTAAATACCCTCTGTAACACTTCTGTGAATTAGAAGTTAAGAATATCTCTGCAGAGAATTTGGTCATACAACTCCCACTTATTTCAGGGATACATGATTTTAACCCTGTACTTAGATGTGAAGCCATTGGTTAGTAAATGCATAAATTTGAAAGGCTCTCAGGACTCAGATATTTGCCATTGGACGTGGAGTTATTCGCTGCAATTCATGAACATTCTTGCGTGCTTTGAAAAGATCATCCTGATAAGCCTCAACATGCCTGTTTCTGTTTTAATGAGTGAAACTGTTTTGATTTCTCTGTCTGCAATCCATTTCTCCTTTGCAACACTTTATGCTCTTTTATGGCTTGATATCATGACTTTTCCAGGGATGGGTTACTTTTCTGTTTATTTTTAGTTGGTTTATTTCTAAGAAAAGTTTTTTATGAAATCATAGTTCAAGTAGTATGCTTAGTTCTTAAATGATCCTTTAACAAGGAGTTTTTGGAAATGACTTTCCCGAGGTCTTGTAAACAGCCATCAAAACTGTCACTTGTAGAAAACATTGCTTCCCAGGGTACTCCACCTTACTGGTGGCTTGAAATGGTCCAGATCTTGCCCAGGTTCAGAGAATTAATTCCAGCTTCACTACAGTGGAATTAGGACAACATACTTGAGAAAATGAGAGACAAGCTCTCTCCTCATTTCTCGCTGCGTTAGCTCTACCTACTGACCATTCTCTGAACAGCACTAATGTGAGCCACTGAAGCAGACTTACCCAGTCTGGCCGGGAGTTGTCTTGCTTCTTTATCTCTTCAGCTTCACCCTTGACCTCTAGCTCATGGACTCTGAAGGGATGCACAGTTGTTGCATCTTTTCCTCCCTATAAATTTTCAGCCTGTACCCTCCACCATATGGAAAAAACAAAGTGATTCTAGGCAAGTACAAAGTTTTGGCCAGTTCTGGCTCTGGTTATTTGCTTTAAGATGCAAGACATCCTTTGCTACATTCAGCACAGATTATATTATTTCTGTGCATAGCTCAAAACATCCACTGTTGAAATAATTAAATCTGTTTACTGTCATTCTACAGTACTTTATTATGTGGAGATGCTCTTTATGGAGATCCAGTGCTATCAAAATGTTTTTGGTTTGTAAGATTCAGAGCATCAGCAGTAAATTAAGATATTAAAAGGTCATAGGAGACAGTAACATTTTAGGCAAAATAATGGGGGGATAATTTCAAGAGATACCTGAAAGGTCTGCCCACAAAACCAGACATCTCAAAAGAATTTAGAAGAAGCAATGCCAACCCCAAAGGGCATTAATTTAATTCAGCAATAGTGGCAATTGAAGGCATATCTATGTGGGGGTGACACATTGAGTTTGCTTAAGAGGCCCTAACTTCTTCTTGTTCTTTTTTCCTCCTCTCAGAGAGTGTTTTTCTTGACAAGCCATCTTCAAAATTTGCCCAAGAGGATGGAGAACAGACATCAATCATCCCTGTCCACCAGGTTATTGACAAGGTCAAAGGATATTGCAATCCTCACTCCGACAACTTCTATAAAAATATCATCATGTCCGACACATTTAGTCGCAGCACAAAGTTCTAACTGGGTTTCTGATATATTGGAATACAAAGGAATACAAAAAGTCTGCCTGGAACTGAGAATATTGGATGTCATAGAACGTGACCTGTTCAGTTATTTTTTCCCAGTTTATAGTGTTCTCCTGTAAACAGCTTCCACTTAAGGACTGATTTCTCTTTTACTGTTGTGGAAAAAGACAATTTTCCACCATGGTATTGAGCTGTTTTTAAATGTGTGCCAGCCAGCATGATGCCTGGACAGCCAATTGTAATCCTGTGTAAATATCTTTGAAGAGCCACAAGGCTAACTTTAAATTATATAATCCAAACAGAAGCAAGTCGTGACTCCTGGAGAAAATAGCAGACTTGTCACAAAGTGCAGGAAAACTTCTATTGAGCAGTTTGCTGATGGTCTTTTTCTTTTGAAAAATATGGATTTTCCCTATTACACTTTCTAGATTCTTGCTTCTTGAATGTCTAGTGCTGTTCTTTATTCATAAGTGAGTAAAACCCTAACACCAGTTAAAGGGTTATTATAAACCATTTTGCCTAAATAGACCTAATCATTACTTACCAAAACATTCTGTGCTGTAAAGGCAGGCCAGTTTGTATCCCTATACATAGAAACACAGTTTACACAAAGTCGTGTTTCGGCATTTATTAATTGGTATGTACGAAATGCAGTGTCTCCCATCTCAAGTCTATGTTTAATGTTCTTTTTTCACAAAACAAAATAACAAAAGGACATTCAACAATATATAGATATATAAATATATACCTAGAACTCTTTCTACACATATTTTTTATAATAATGCACATGGTAAATATGACAGTGTATACCACAGACAATCTAAAAATAATGGACGGTGCTAAAACTTAATTTTAAATATTTAAATATAAGATGAATTCTTTGTAAACCCATGAGTTTGTCAGTCTCTGTACTTCAGATATACTGTATGTATAGACACCTCCAAATGGCATTACAACATTAGGATAACCTGGTCAACCTATTGTTGACCAATAATAAATAAATAACATTTTTCTGGGCACATAACGTTATCAGTATCAGTATCCCTCTCTTGCCTCCCTGTTGAATGACATGATTGAGGTTGTTGGATGTTTAAATGGTGTTCAGGCAATATTAGGGAATTGCACATTGCTATACTGTGTCCATAATGACACTGAGGGGTGTGGGTGTGTGTGTGCAGAGAACAGAGAAGAGCATAAAATGCTTACTTGTTTTACTCTCTATAAATGTGTGACATATTAGCATGTGACCTTGAGTGCCAAAAGGGCATGTCTCCTCATGAACCAAGTTTCACCCCATGACAAGCATTATAAAAATTGTAGCTGCACATGTTTCTGAAGGCATGTGCTGAAACATCAAAGGTTTTTTCAAGTACTGCTTTCAGATGAGAATGTGTCCTAATGGAAGTTTTAATTTTTAAAAATTAATCCTTTTTTTCAACCAAAATATTTTTAGCTGCATATTCAATTATTTAAATTCAGAGAGCAGAAAGTTGTGCTGAGATTTTTCAGTTGCCAAGCAGGTGGACGCTCAGTGATTAGGGATGTGGATTTGTGCTTTCTCTGCTCTTTGCACGTGCTTTTGAGTGCAGAGATCATTTAATGCTGTGACCGCACAAATGGCCCACTTTCCCTGGCTGCAAACACCTGGCGGGAGGAGGATGTGCTGACAGCGTTCCACCCAGGAACACTGCTGTCGCTACACGGACCTGAACGAAACCTCAGGCTCGTAACTGCAAATACTTCCGTGGTGTATGAATGGAAGTCAGCCCCATTCACTCAAAATGTAATTAATAACAGCGATGACTGTTGTCAGATACTTTTAATAATTGAAATCATTTACGGAGAGATTATGTACAAGCATTTACTGAACTTATATTTTATCATCCCACTTGCTTAACTACTGTAGATAATAGTGTTCACAAAGCAGCTTACTGTGAGATTTCTACCTGATTAAGATGTTCAAAATTGAAGAGAAGGAAAATCAAACATTCCTGAAAAAAATGAGGAATCAATAAAACATATTAGATCAGTAAAACATAAATAAAAAGAAAACACAGTATTCTGAATGAAGCTGAACTGTAACCTATCAGTTTAATGTACATCTACCTGTATTTTTGCTGAATTAAGATTTTTTTTCTCTTTTTTTTACTACCATGTAGTAGTCTTAAACTCTGTGTCACTTAGTTGCTCTTGAATGCTCTCAATTCTACAATGTAAAGCTTCTGTTTTGTAGTTGACATGCTGTAACCTCCCTTGTATATATTTATTTATTTGTGAGGTTAAATATGTCGAATATACTTAGCACTATAATGACTGTTCTTGTTACTTTAATGCTAAGTTTCTGCTTCATCATAGAAGAAGAGGGAAAGAAAAATTTCTTA
Organism: Corvus cornix cornix; assembly: GCF_000738735.6. Lineage (NCBI taxonomy): Eukaryota > Metazoa > Chordata > Aves > Passeriformes > Corvidae > Corvus > Corvus cornix. The sequence continues at coordinate 52,250,756 of NC_047056.1, forward strand.
TATGTTTTTTCTAAATAACTTGTGAAACAATTTACCATAGTTCTATCTTTTGCAACTTTGAGGAAACTTGTCAGTGTAATTTGTAATACTAGTCAGTGAAATACAGTGTAACAGGTTTGAAGATGGACTAAAATGGAAAGAAACCTTTTCAAGTAAACATTTTTTATGTTAGTGTTCCAAATAATTAAAGCCTTTTAATAGTGAATGGTTGACTTTTATTTTTCCTTTTTAGTGTTTAATGGCAAAAATTACACAGTGGAATTCTGGAAAATAATCTTGTGGGTTTTTAAGTACTTGAGACACGTACACGCCTAGCCAAAATGTTGGAAATAAATGTGCAAGACTAACTCGATCTCATTGGGGGAACGCATTTTGCAGAATATGCCTTTCCCTTTTGTAATTTACTCAATGCCACATTCAGTGAATGATCTGGAAGTTATGCAATCCCATTTATTTAACGGTGGCAGCCGTGTCATAGAAATGAAAGGAAAATCAAGGCAACAGGATATGCTGGGATGGTATTTTAAAGTAATACAAATGAATAATCTAAAACTCAGGAGTTATTCCTTTCTATATGTTTCTCTCCAGCTGAATGTAGTCCATCATTATCAGTAATTTCATTCAACTTGTAATCATACTTTGACTGATCACTGCTGAAATATTTGATTCAGCCAGTCTCTAATGTACACTAATGTATAAACAATAAATGTCACACATTAATGGCCTACCTTTATTTGCTTACCTCTAAAGAACAGGGAAATATGCTGAAATGCGTCAGATCTGCTCCCCTGTATTTAAGTCTCATCACAGAAAATGCACAGAATACGAGGATTTAGCAGTGATATCTTTTGGAAAGCGTTAAAAAAACCCCATGGAAAAGGTGGCATTTATTAATGAGGTTGCTGGGTGTGCCTGTGCAAAGTCTGTGTGTGTCTGTGGACAGTGAACACCACCCTTGGGCTTTATGCCTTGAGGAGTGTGGGAGTACCCTCTGAGGAAAGGAGCCCAGGATTTTTTTCCAAGTAGAATCTTGGCAGATGCCAAACTTGTAAGGAGTGATTTGCAGCATTTGGGGGTGGATTTATTTTTCTCCTCATTTCATCACTTTTTAAATACCAAGAACAATTTTATTTTAATCCTCTACTGTTAGCAGCTTCCTACTGTAACCCATTGAGTTACATAAAATGCCACTTCATTTTATTACTTTTGAAAGGCTGATCTATAATCAGACACATCTATGTAACTTCAGGGACAGCTACCGAGTTACAGGGCAGCAACGTGTCATTCATGGAGTCATTATAAAAAGTTTTTATGCATTTACTATATATAAAGATGTAAACCCACATATGGGTCAGCAAATTAGGCAAAGGGCTTAGAAGTTAATGTCAGGGAAGTCAATTATGCAAACCAGTCTGTGGAGCAGACATTTCATGCCCAGCACTCCAGCTGCTGCTATACCAAGGAGGCTTTCCCCTTCACCCTCCACTTAGCTGGTCTTTGCTTACTTGGTCCATTTATTTTTCAGATCTCCTGGCACCATTGTGACACTTCCATCCTCAGGACAATCATTCACTGGGGTGCTAGAGAAAGACAAAGGGAAAAATAAAGAAGAGAAAGGGAAACTGAAACTAAAAGAAGACAAAGGGTAGCTGCCAAGGCCTGCTTTGCATCTTCTTATACTTTTCACACGATTTCTTGGCCCTTGCCCCTTGCCCAGGTTGCATCACCCTGACAACAATGGAGACAAGGCCATTGGAGTAGGTGGAACACACCACCCTGGCTATTTGTGTATTTGTCAATGTAAACTAATATTTTTGACTCTCCAGCTTTAAGCTGAAAATCTGCCATGGTTCTTCAAGGCAACAATTCCAGCATTTCCATGCTTGAAGACTAACCTAGCAATAGTATTTCTGTAGTTCAGAAAGAAGCTAGTGCCTCTCATGATGAGGAATCAGTCTGATAAGCATCACACCAGAAATGGCTAAATAAATGTCATGGAAACCTGTTCTGGTAGGATAACTCTTCCTCAGATGCATCTGCTCACTCAAAGCCAATGCTGCTGTTGTTCTCATTAGAGAACAGTTTTAGTACTCATGAGGAGTGCACCTTGGTGTGCTGTCCATATGGATTGCTTAACCACAGCCATCTGACGGCACTTGGAGTGACACAGTTTTCTCGAGGTGTGTTGAGTGATCTACCTTAAAAAATAAATGCCAGCTTGATACTTTAGCATGCAACAGATAGGCTAAACTTTTTATTCTGACTATTTTAGTAAGTTCTCAAAAAACATATCTTTAGATAGAAAAGGGTTCTCAAAAATCCCAACTGTATTCTATACATGAAGTGTAGGAGAAAGAGCAAATGCTGGTAACTCTGGTCTGATATCTTCTTCCACTGCCAGGTTTTTCCCAATCTGGGAGCCCTCCAAAGTGAGGGGAAAAGGCAGCTGTGGTAGGGGAGTGGATCCTTCTCTGTCCAGTGGGCAGAGGACTCCCACTGTCCTGCTGCATTTCACAGGTCTCCAGTACCAAGTGCAGTAAATGCAATCATATTATGCATTTACAAAATTCCACTCTGGTTTTCTTTTCTGCTTGTCTGGCTCCTGCTTTTCCAGCAGAGGGCAGTGGCATATTTCTAGTTGTAAAATCCAGTGAAAAATGCAGAAAGATTGCTCCATACGTGCACCCGCGCAGAAATAAGTAGGAGAGTTCATACCAGGTTTGTCTATTATTTAGCAGTCGGTTACATCACCGGATAAAGCACTCAGGGAAGTGAGGGGAGAGAGCTGTCTGCCTGCATTTGGGCATATTTAGTGGAAAGAGCAATACAGAGTCTCTCTGTATTCTCTCTTGCTGGTTGTTACATTTTCTCCTTTTTTTGCTCTGAGGGGATGCAATGGAATTAGCAACTGCTATACTTCTGTCAGCTGAGCAAACAGAACCAGCTCACCATTTCAGGCTTGTACACTTGCTTATTCCAGTACTGGGCAAATGATTTGATCTGCAGGGATGCCAGCCTGTGACTCAGAAATTCACTGTATGCATAATTGTCCAGGGAGGAAAAAAAACCAGCATCTCTGTGTTGACAGTGGCACACAGATCCATACCTCTGTACCACTTTTTCCATCAAGGGCATAGGAACAGATCTGCTGTCAGCTGGATCCTCTGCTCCACATCCTCCTTCCCCACGGCACATATTACCCAGTCAACTCAAGAAAGGTGCAGAACTGCTGGGCTACAGACTCAGCGGTACAGCTGCCCCATGGCCATTCTGTCACAGGGCAGGACTGACCAGAAAGCTGCTCCATTGGAAAATGGCACCGTGTTGAAATTAAATGTCTCATTTGCAATTCTGGCTTGTACCTGGACTCTCACTGGCATGTCCTTCTCAATCCACATTGCACCAGCACCAAGCTAAGGGGAGAAGAGTTGTCCAGGGTAGATGGAGCAAGGGAGGCAGGGAAGGACATGGCCTTCTCTAGCCTCACTTACTTTTTTTGGAGTGTGGCTGCTGTGGCTGTGAGAAGAAGGAGCAGGGGAAGAGAGGCCCATGAAGGGTCAGGACTTGATGTACAGAGCAGAGCACAAGACTCGCTTGACAGATGTCATGACACCATCCTTTCTCCAAAGACTCGTGGCGTTGGTGTAGCACAAGTTCACAGCCACAGCACAGCTGTGTTACTGGCACTCACCTTTTGGTGTCCTTACACAAGCACAGCTCTACACAAGGCAGGAGCCAGCATGAGCTCCCCGACATTTCTCTGTCCTCCCTACAACCAGAGGTCACTTCCTAGGAAAGCAGACATGCCAGTATGCCTCTCAGTCTGGCTGCAAACATCTCCTTGCTCAGATATGATCATTTTCTAGAACTAACCAAGGTACAGGGTGATCATGCAGGTTATGCAGCACTGCCTGGGTCACAGAGCCGCAATCAACAGTGTAGGACAGTGAGGATACTCCAAAAAGGAGGGCAAGCATGGAAAAATAGCATTTGCAAAGCTTTGCAGGGGCTCTGAATGACAGGGGCTGAGATACTGTGGTTTTCCATGTAGAGTGCAACTAAAAGAGCTCTCAGAGAAGTTCTGTGTCTGCACAGGCCTAGCTCTGTGGAAGGACAGATCAAGGGGATGGAGCTCCAGCAGCCTTGCTGGACTTCAACCCAAGGGTATCTTCTTCACTCTTTCTTTTGTGTAGCCTAGAGATGGTGGTAACTGTGGAGCAAGATTTGAAGCAGTCTGGCTAATACTTCTTGCATGTTAGAGGATATATTCAGGCAGACTGGGGCTTAAAATGGTCATCCAAAGCAGCCCCTACCCCTTGCTATGGTTAGGTGGCAGCTTTTACCAGAGATGAGGAACTTGTATTTATTTTAGCTAGATTAGATCCTCCAGATCTTTGCACCAGTTTCAGCAGGAGGTATGGTGACGTGAGTCTGTCATGGTACTCCTGAGCTGGCTGGGCAGAACTGACAGAAAAGCCAAATGCACATTTCATTGCAGAAAAGATCAACCAGAAAAAGATCAGCACAGGCAGAAGCAGCCTGTCCCTGAGTGTGACTGTTGGATACTGTTGCTGGGTTACAGCCAGCTGATTTTAACACATCCCACTCTTTTATTTTCATTGATTTTTCAGTGTCTTTCAAAGATGGGTCTTTTTCACTTTGTCTCTTGCTTTCACCCAAACTGGAGCATGCTTTGGTTCAGCAAAGAGGCAATCCCCCAATCATATTTTATCCTACCAGATGCGGTATATGAAGTTTCCTACCTTCACGCAAAGAGATCCTCTCACTGCAATCAGACTGGACATTACTTGGAGACTAATCTAAGGCTAGTCTATAAATTGCCTCCTGACCAAGACACAGGTGAAGGACATGTCCTAATGAAGCACCGGAAGACTTTCAGGACTGAGAAGACCCTCTGTCACTGGAGGTGTCTAAGAACAGGCTGAACCTGGGCTTCCGAAACCCACGCATGTGGGTGCCACCATCAACACTGACAGCAGTATCAGGTGACACAGAGAAAACTTCCTGCCCTGTGATGATCCTCTTTAATTACATGTAGCTATTTTTACTAGCACAGCACACCCTTGAGGATGAAGGTGCTCCCACAATAAATCCATCACTACCCTCCCTCCTGTCTTATTCTCCCCCCTCAATTGTTTGACCACAAACCCTTTGCCTGTAACAACTGCGTCATCCACCAAATAGCTTCACCCCTCTGAACAAGGACCCCACTGCCATCACATTCCCACACTGCCAATAACCACTCCAGTTGCCAGCCTATCCCCACTGCATCAACAGCCCCTGTTGCTTTACTCACCAAAACATCCTCTGTAGGATAAAGCAGAGATGGGCACAACAGCAACATCTCCCAGCTCTCGAGCAGCCTGGCACTGGCTGTGGTGCAGCAGTGACCTGCATGTGCTGGAGGAGCAGGTGCAGGCACAATTGCCACATCACCCCTGAGCCCTGGTCCCTTTTAAAGGTGAGTTGGCAAACCTCTGGGTAAGGGTTTTAGGCGTATGTATCGCAGGGTTGATTTTGACAGAGATTTGAAACAGGGAGGAAAAATATACACCCTCCTGGAATTTCTGGTTCCATTTCCCTTCAGATTAATGTCCAGTGTAGGCTTGTGTGGGCTATTTACACTAGAAACCAGGGCTTCTCTCTGGCGCCTTTATGAACCAGGTTAGATCTGTGCCAGGGCTTTAGGTATTTGTTTTACTTTTTAACCTTTGCAACGAATTAATGCAGTTGCCTGTGTGAACACGGCAACTGGCACGTCCTTGACTCTGCCAGGAAAATCAACAGGCCTTTCTTCCCAGTTAAAAGAAATACATCCATTGCTGAAGATGCTGCAAAAGACATTTCAGTGTTTTCTTTTGGTTGGGTTGAAAAAAGATGGTGAGAAAGAAGCTTCAGGGATAATGTCCACATGAAGAAGTCTGACTTAAACTGTTGAGTTGACTCGGAAGTTGACATTTGCCAGGGATGGCAAGAATTAACTTCTCAAACACTTGGGCATGCAGGCAGAGAGTCTGCTGCAGTGCTCCCTGTTTAAGCAACCATCTCAGCAGGTAGTCAGCAAGCAGTGGGATGGGAAGGATATAAGGAACAACACATACTGCAAATGCAGCACATACACACATCCCAGACAGGTCTGAAAAATGGGCTGCGTGTTTGTTCTCTGATTTTTTTTCTGAACCACTGTATACACAATCCATCACAAAAGCAAAATACTAGCTGCAATTGTCCCAAAGTCAAGCCACAGAAAATAACAGATAGTTTTCCAGGATATTTGCAAATAAATGTATCAACCCAGCTCCACACATTGAGATATTTAATTAAATGACTTGATTTTGTTATTTTTCATACCACAGAAAAAGAAATTCTCCCTTTGGCAGAGAGTCCTTCCTCCTTAGATCTCAATCTCTGCCTTACAGGGTTTTTATGCACACAAACCTTGAATTGTCTTGGCGCATACAAATTACGACGGATTTGGCTGCCTGATGATAGGAGCCGCAGTAGCTTATTCCCATAAACCAGACATTTCAATGTGTGTAGAGCAACCCTGTGACTGTGATTGGCATGTGGTTACTTTCCACCAGCTTGTTTCTCCCATGACTGGCACAATGCCAAGAGAAGCATTTTAATATTAAGGTGGTTGTGGAAAAGCAGCAGATGCAATAGCTGAGAAACAAAAAAAATATTGCTTTATGAAGTGTTTTGGCTCATTTACCTGTTCTAAATAATTACTGATGACTAAGTGCCTGAGTTCAGGGAACAAAGGTTGTTTGTCTTGCACAGTTTCATCTGTCCGATTTGGGATGGATAGGGTCCACTAAACCAACACCCACATGTAAAGTAGGAAATTCACAGAAATAGTTTTCTTCATATCAGCTAAATCAGGATCAGTATGTTTTAACTCTTTTGCCCTACACTTGCAATTTATTTCTTAAGCCACACTATGTCAGAGGATGAGGACCTTCATCTTCACTCAGGCTGATCAGAGCCCTCCTACCTTCCCCAGATACTGATAAAGCCAGACCCCAGTCTTGTGCATAACCTCAATATATATTTTTGGGGTTTCTAGCATGGATATCCTTTCAGTGGGGGATTAGTGCTGTGGTTCCCCAGAACTTGCTTGTCCATTGCAACAAAAATGCACAAACAATTACTGTGGATTATCTTCTTTGACATTTTATCAGGATCCATTTAGCTGCACAGCAATAGCTTTTAAGTGTCAGTAGTTACACGGCATATATTTTCATTGCAGAGGTAGCAGAAGCTTAAAGCAATGGGTGGATGCTTCACCATGTGTAATCTCCTTGGCTGGCCTCTCACATCCACAAAGTTGGACATCCTTTCTCGAGCACTCAGACTTCCCCTTCCATAAATCTCGGAGCTCAGACTTACAATGAAGTTATTGCCATTTTAAAAGTTTGCCCTGTGCTCCTGAGCCATTAAAACTGCCAAGGTGAAGGTTCTTCATCCACCTCTTTTTCTCCAACATGTTTTACCTTTCACTTGTGGCAAGTTAAGAATTGAGCTCCCTGATGCCAGCCCTCACTCAGTTGATGCACACTGAATTGCTGCAGCAGAGCATTGTGCTCAGGACCTGAATGCACTGATTTATCAAGTGTGACATGCTACTGATGGCTTCTTCTTGTGCCTGTGAATCTGGGTGTAACTAGCTGTGTGAAAAACTATAAAGGATTGCTTGTCTTTGTGATGATTTTGGTAATAAGAGTAAATTATTTCAGAGTGGATAAATGAGGAAATAGTATTTGCTATTTGTAGCCTTTTTAGCTGAATGATCTCTGAATGTAAATGAAATTATCATTTTTAAAAGGTAGGACATCAACTTACAAGACCTTTGCACAACACATATGTAGTGTTTAAAAGTATCTGAACTTTTTGTGGGAAGAAAAATTAAAAATAATAAATCCTTTATCATACTGGATTTATCATACTTTTATCAGCAGAAGGAATGCTGCTTCCAAATGGCAGTGGAGTTTTAGATGAAAACAGATTTCAAAGTCCTGAGTAAAGAAAAGAGAATTGCATCTGATCAGTTACTGCATGAGAACAAATAAACAGCACATCTTGCACTTCTCTGTCTGAGAGGATATGAAAACATCTGCAAGCACACTTACTGAAAGGTAAATCAACCATCTCCACTTGTCCTGATCAATGCATCAATTGCAAGAAACTGTCAGATAGCTTAAACCAATAGCAAATTTATAGTTAAGACTCAGGAATGAGGCAAAACTAAAAAATCAAGGCAAAGAGCAGCTGTAAGTTGTGTCATTTATCTCCTGAAAATGTGAAACTCTGAGGTAAAAGCCATCCCAAATCTGGTCCCAAAGGCTGTCCCAGGAGGGTGGCAGGTGACTCCTGTGACACTGCACCAGGCAGATGGGGTCACTCATCAGACTTACAATGAAATGTCGAGCATGGTCCTGCTGGGACAATTTGTATTGGTGAGGGGCTTGTCACATGGCCTAGCCTCTGAGGAAGGGATCTGCCAGTGCACTCCTCTGAGCCACCTTTCTCCTGAAAAACAGGGAGTGAGGGAGAAGGGAGTGTGTAGCCTGACTTGTGGGTACTCTGCACATCATTACTGGGGATCTGGGAGAGCTGCTACACTCTGCCCTGAGACCAAATGGAGCCTGACAAGGGACAGGCATCACAGCATTACCAGGGCAATAGAGCACTTTAAAATCCTGAGTCCTGTGAGCCCAATTCAGCCTGCTCAGTGGGGGTCTTTCTAGAGCACCGCAGGATTTCCCCCACCAGGAAACTGCATTACAGAGCAAGACACCACCTCCCCTTTCCCTCTCATTCCTGGCCCTTTTCATCTTGTGGTTGCTATGCCACTGAAACAAAACCTTCCTCCTGACAGCAGTGCTAAGCAAAGCTCATTTTCTGCAAGATCATTATTCCAGCTGTCATCTTGTCCTCAAACTTCCCGTGGATCTCCTGGTGAGCACTCTGGCGCTCGGAGCACACGGGCACTTGGAGGTAGACAGAAAGCAGAAAGGAGACACTGCTTTCCAAGCACCCCGCTGGCACCCTCAGATCCTCGTGCTCTTTATCTCAGCCCCAGGCTTCATGCGTGACCCTCAGCAGCGCCACGTCTCTCACTATCTGCGCTCCTCCGGCAGCAGCTCGGAGATAACTCGGAGCAGGGCACTATTCTTAGCCAGCAGCCAGCAGCAGGTGCGGCCGTGGGCACAAAGGCACACGTGGGAAGGTGGCAGAGCACAGATCCCATCCCGCCGAGCAGCCCCAGGCCTTCGGGAGAGGTGGCAGTGCTCAGGCGTGAGCGCATGATTAAAAATAAACTAACTCAGGCCCAGGGGACTGAAACAGTTCAGAAAAAGTCCTATCTAGAAATGTAGAGGAATAATCAGTGATAAGCAGCCATGGAGTAAGTAGTGATAAGCCACGTGGGAAGCCTTTGCCACCAGAAGCCATGCTGCTGGTTGTGCCTGTGCTCGTTGTTCTTCTGCAGCCACAGCAGTGTCAGAAATGCATAAGTGGAAGTTTTATCTTTCTTTGACTTGTCTCCTCTCTGTGAAAAGGGGTGCCACACGCTTGGCTCAATAAATGCAGCTGAACTTCTGTATGGAGCAGTTCATGAAAATACACATTAGAGGGAAAGCAGAAACAGGCTAATGTCACTGAGATTCACCCGTGACACTAAAGAGTCCCCAGCTCATGACCAAAGCTTTTCCTAGGAAACCTGTCACATGCCAAATGTTAAACTTATGTCTGGTATAATTGGCTTCAAATCCGGGTAAAGACGCAGATAAATTGATGCATAAGCTATAAAGAAAAAAAGAAATTAAAGAGAAGTAAGAGAAAATGTTGGAAAGGTCTCAAAAACTTTTACTAGAATATGTTAACATATAATATCTTTTTAATTCTCCAGCACCTTTTTTCAATTTAAAACAAAAACTGTATATACAAAAAGCCTTCAGACACTGACAGATGTTTTCCTTTTACATATTTATGTTTCTAAAAAGAAAACCACTGTGGGAAATAGTGGTCAGAACAACTTTTTGGTTTTTGTCAGAAATCACTTTTTGTTCCACACTGGTTTCAAGCCTGTGCTTTCCTGAGTTCAGAGGAGCCCATCTGTGCCTGAGCAGTGCCACCTGACTGCAAGCAGTGCTGAGGATAACACATTTTCCTGTTCTGGAAATTTTTCCTGCTTAATAGAGGGAAAATCCATTGAAATGAGAATTTCCAGCAGAGGATCTAATAACTTAAGGCACTAGCATAAATTTTTTCTGAACTCACCCAGTGCAGAGATCCAACAACTGAGGACATTGCAGGCTGGGGTGTATGGCTGAATTTAAAATAGTTTTATTGTCCTTTGAGTGGACAAGTAAGGCTGCAGTAGTCAGTTTCAGAGCTGCCTCTACCTCCTGCCATCCCCTCAGGCAGCTTCCTGAGCAGTCTTATCTATTTTATATGGTTTCATATGGCTCTTTTCATGTATGAATATTGTCTCACCTAGTATCAGCAGAGTTACTGAGTTACATGTTGTACATGCAAAACTCGATTCCCAACACATCTGCAAAACCACTGCCTGCATCCAACTTCCACACAGCATTAGGGTTGCAGGGAAGACACCTAGCATCTGTAGCAGTGTGACCTGCAAGTCACTCTTCAAACTTGTCACTCCAAAGTACCCTTTGACTTGTAGGCCATTCCTTGGGGCACTATTCTTTGGTGTTGAGGGGGTGAGTCAACTCTCTAGATGCTACCTCCTGTTGGGTTCAGAAAAATTGGAACATCCTCAAGAAAAAGCAGGGAAAAAAAGAAATCCATGTGGTGGAACTGAATAATAAACAGCTGCAGCAGAAATGCCTCTTTAGTTGCAACTGTGAGGTCCCCCAGTTCTGGAGCACCTGGCCATGAACTGAAGGGGCTTACCTCAGAGTCAGTTTGGGGCTTTTTTTTTTCCCAATTCTCCAATAATATTAGGCAAATAAGAAGTTTTAGATGTCTTTGTGATGTTATCGCTCATCTGTAACAATTTTTGCCATTTCACTGACTGGTTTTTTACATTTGCATTGGTGTCTGGGGCTGTTTAGCATGCCAGGTAGACTGCTCTGTGAAGACAGGTTTCCCATGATAGCATGGTACACAGAGATGCAGAGCAAAGCTGCTGTACTTCCCACCTCCCATCCAAGCTCTTCACTGAGTTCACCCTCTTTCAGGTTTACATTCTTTGAAAAGGATGAGAAAATAATTGCTTCTCCTCCTTAATAGTAGTTATCAACAGCATTCTCATTTCAAGTTCAAAACACAGCACTGTAACAGCTACTGAAAAGAAATTAACTCTACCATATCTAAAACCAGGACAAGAGCACAGAAAAAACATCCCTAGGAAATAGACATTTGTTAGAGTCTGATTCAGCAGCAAAAGCAGTAACTCACTGAACACTGGCAGAGCACCACCTAAGACAAGCCATAGAAGTAAGAAAAGGTTTGGTTGACTGCACGTGCTGCTTCTTGCTCTGTATCTGGCTGGTGAATGGTGAATTCAGACTCTGGTATGGCCAAAGCAGCACATTCTACAGTGCATTCTAAATTGCTTGGAAAAAACATCCTCCTGAAAATAATTAAAAGTTTGCAACTAATTTCAATGTGGTCATGCATTTCAGTTGTTTTCTTTTTGGTCATTTGGTCCAAAGAAGTTTCAAATGTTTTGGTGTCAAATTTTGAGAAATACATTTGCAAATTCTAGAGTCAAAAATTCCTGGGAATTTGTACAGGATGCAACCAATTAATTTCTCCAGATAAGGACAGCACAATTCACGTACTACATTCACTAGATCTGCTTCTGTCAAACTGGCCTAATTTTTATGCTAAAGATTGCTTACCTTAAGTGATGTTTACTGCCTTTTGACACTGTTTGAAAGATGCACCAAAAAAACGAGGGGAAAGTAGCATTATACAAAACTCCAATCAAATTCTCAAAATAGTCTGATCAAAAATAGGAATAATTTTCTCTAAGTACCACAAGATTAAATAATAATACCACTAGGTTGTCTTATAATTGCATTCTGCTTCTTTGAACAATTAGATGCACTACATTTTCAAGCACTTATCTGCAAACATGAGGGTTAGAAATGAATGCTTTACTTTTTAAATGCAATTAAGACAGGCAAACAAACAATCTCAGCTTCAGCTGGCATAAACCAGCATAGTCACACTGGTGGAATTACATTCTATGCTGAAGTGTTTCAGTTAATAATCACAGGTTCTTCCCATACATCTTTCTGCCACTTCATTTATCTCGCATGCTGCTTCTTTCCCAGTCCTGTAATGAATTCTAAAGAATTAAGATATGAATTGTTGCAAAGCAACATGTTTCTGTTGGGACAGCCTGAACCCTTTGCTTTGAACAACAACTGATGCAGCTACAGGCTAGAACATTTGTCCCTGCAAGAAGTCTTCTCTTAGTGTCTATAACTACTTCTAGTAAACATTCTCAAAAGCTTGAGCAGTTAACTTAGGGTCTCTCTGTGGTCTTGCAATGTGCCACAACCAATTGCAGCATAACAGTAGTGCCATAAGACCTCAGGTTAGGTCAGGCTCCAGTGACCTGATATGCATCTACATGGGGCAACCAACACAGCTGTAGAAGTGCAAGCACATCCATTTCTACCTCTCTGCTAATTCTGCCTTGGTTTTGGTTGTCCTGCTCTTCTTGCTACTTTTCTTTTATGGGTCACTTAGGAGGTCAAGGTGGGAGGTGGGGACAGTGCTGGATCCCAGCCTGGGAAAGCTGCTGTTCCTTTTGTGTGTACTTGTTTGGACCCACTGGTTCCCAACAGGCTTTGAGGGCTCTGTGTGCTCTTTTCTTGCTGGAATCCAGACCTATTCCTTCTTCTCTCAGAATAAAAAAAACCGGCCCAGACCCAAGATTGGAAGAACTGAAGATAAATTGAAGAGTCACAGATTTTTGTGGCCTTGGCACTCTGTTTTCCCCCATTTTAGGGAGCTTGTTCTTGTTTTCCTTTCTCTATCACCATTCTTGGGGCAGGAGCAAGTCTAAGTGGTGTAAGAAGACTCCTCACGAGGTTTGATTTCTCAGCTTTTTAGTCCTGTAACATGACTTTGCTCATAGCATTTTATAGCCACAAATAATGTATTTTGGTGCCTGGTTGCCAAAGCAGCAAAGAAGTGCTAAGTGAAAGGCCTATTTTACATTAGCCATAATCCCTTTTAAACTGAGTGCTTCAATTTGTGATTTCCTGCCCTAAACTACTGGTGTTTCTTTTTGTTTAACTTCTATGTTGAAAATACCTCATTTCAGATATTTTAACACAGTAATGTTTCTACATAAGTTTAAAAATTCCAATTATAATATAATTTTAGAGTCCAAAACTGTTTTATGGGCTGGCTCGCTGCATCTTTTTTTTTCTTCTTTTATTCTTTTATAAAAAGTAAATTCCAGTTGTGAGTTCATGAGCTGTAATAGAAAGAACATGCATATCTGGGCTCAATAGACTACAAGTACAATCTACAGTTTATGAAGGGGAATTCTTTCCATATACTTTTTTTCCTAGTTCACCAGACAGAAACAATTTTCTGGTTTATTCTTCATGCCTTTCCAGAGGTTCTGTTTCAGCAATAGACCAGGTTCCACTCAGTGCCACACAAGGATTGCAAAATGCTTGAGCTTATGATGTGCAGCTCATTCCAGCATAGAACTGATGGCATTCAGGGGAAGAGCACGGAGGAGAAACAAAAATCAAGAAACAGGAGAGAAGCTGATGCTCACTTCATGGTACTTCCAGCCAGACTAAACAGTATCTGTTCCACTGTGGCTTTTCACGTGCAGAGAGTGGTCTAGGGAGAACCTAGAATTTCTCTGTCTCTGAGAGTAAATACCACTCTTTGATGTCACCCTTCCACCCAGTGCTGTGCATGGACTACAACAGAGGGAAAGGGAAAGCTAGGACTTTTCTAGAAGACAGCCTGAGTGAGGACTGAGGTCCTGGAGTGGTCAGTCCCTCCCACACTCCTGCTCCTTTCACTGTCAGTGTTGGTGCATAAAGGCCACAGCCAGATGGGGTTTGGTGTATGACAGATTGACAGCATCAGACTGAAAGGCCCTGAACAAGTCACTGATGATGATGTTTTTCACTCTTGCTCTCCAGAGAACCTTGATCTTTCTCAAATAGCACAGAAAGGAACCCCTTAAAGCAGCAGGGGAATATAAAAGTGGCAAGTTCAATATAGCTTCTTCAGAGGAACACATAAGAGTACTCTAAGGAAAAAAATAAAGACAAAGAAAAAAGGTTAAAACTTTATATTTGCATAAATAGAATATAATTATCCATGCTAGATTTAGCCATGCCAGTATTAAAATTAATTTCTTGGACAAAGCATAATATTTTGCCTATGTTTCACAAGTTCAGAAGTGAATTCTCAGGAGATTTAAACCTTTTTTTTTGTCTTACATAAAACAGAAGCATTCAAGTATTTATATATACTTGAATCTTATTATCTTTGCAACACATCTGAGTTTCCTCTGTTTTTTGATTGCATGATGAGAATGACACAATTTATATGTATTGGCCTGTAAGTCTGTCTTCTGTCATTATTACAGTAGCAATGGTTCAAATATTTTAAGATAAAATTCATCATTGCAGAGAGATTAAGAAAGCAGAAGACATTTAAAGTAGATTCATGAATTCTGCATCTCTTCCCAATATTTCCATTAAAATTTCTAACCACAACAAAATGCCACATTGGTTCAGACTGACAATTCATCCATCGTTTTCTGGCCAACAGAAGATATGTACAGGTACTTTGGGAAAAAGTATAAAAAACAAGCCATATCTGAAGTGAGTGCTGGTATCCCCCCTCCTCCCCACACCCTGTGTGCAGTACTCTACATTACATTTCCTCTATAATTTTATTCCTCTGTTGCCTCATACTGTGCTATCACACTCCAGTTTCTTACTGTCATCTTTCCCCCGAGTATCCCAAATCACCTTCAGGCTTCACCACCTCTCTGTTCTGCTCACAAATCGTGTATGGGTTTATTTAACAGTACAGCCTGCAGTAATGTGTCTCTCATGGGGCTGCATTAGTAACCTCATTCCATTGCTAAAAGTTTTCATTCTCTATCTTTTAGCAGTTACTTGCTCCAAAGGGGATTCTTTCCTAGTCAGAGGGGGTTTTAAGAGTTTTTAGGGTTTTTAAGACCTCTGACTAATGATCTTGCTGAAAGCTTGTAGAAGGTCCATATATACTACACGGATCCACATACATTACTTACTAAAAACTCTGTGAGGCATAACTGCCTTGATAATATCCATATTGTCTATTCCTTTTTGTAATGTATTATTCAATATCTGTTTGTTCTACTCTTTAGGAAGCTGTTTTACAGATTTTCCAGAATGAAAAATTAGACCGATTTGTCTACATATTCCAAGACCACTCTTCAGTGACTGAAGTCATCTTTGTCAGCTTTCCCTTCCTTGGTATTGCTGAAGGTTTAAACTGTATGCTATTCCCATGTGCAATAGTTTAGTAATTTTATGTTTGAGATTCTTCAGAACTCATGGCACCATTACTATCTAGTCCTGGTGATCTGTAAAGTTTGTCCTTCACCACCCAAAAACCTGAAATGGAAATACCTGCAAGAAATTCTGTTATGGTTTGTAGGGTAGCCTGACCTGAAAAATATGTGGGGTTTTCTGCTTTGACAAAGTCTTTCTTATCGTTTATGAGTAATGCATTCTCCTGCCAATAAAAGGAAAAGGCACCATGTCTTTTTCTGGGATCCTCCCTTCCTTCGGGCTGTGCCTCCATACACAGACAGCATCACCCAGGCAGCAGCTGGCTACAAGTGATGCACAGCAGCAGTTCACCTCTGGGCCCCTCACAGAACCTGGCCAGCCTTCTCTCAGTGGCTGTTACCTCATGGCACCAGGAGAAAAATGGTTTAATGACCTTCTCTATTCATCTAATTGCTTTTTGTTTGTGGCTACTAGGTACCCCAGGCAGAGTCAGCCATTTAGCATTACACCCCTAAAAATCTATATATAATCTATAAATGCTGCCACTCCAGCCTCAGCATTAACTGTAATGTCAAGAAAGTCAGTGCCCATTGAGGTCTGGTACTGCTGCTGCCCCACAGGTGTCTCACAGCTAATTGGGTACTGAAGGAATCTTGCAACAGCTTATCAAAAAAAACGTGATTTAGGCGTGTTTTATGGAGTATTTAAGGTATGAGACATAAAAAATTAAGACATTTGAGGAGCAGGAGAAAAAACAATTCATTTTTAAATGACAAAGGAGAAGGGAGCATTCTGCTGGAGCTGAGCTATGCATTCTGATGCAATAAATATCCACTTCTTAGCAGTTAAGCCTGGATTCCCACTTTCCATTATTATGATTCCTAAAAAGCAAGAGGAAGTAATAACCTCATAGATATGAATTTAAGTGGGGCTAGATGAGTCACTAGAAATGTCATGAGAGAGCCTTCCTGGAGTGATAAGTCTGAATTAGATGGATTAACAGGATCTTTCTAGCTCCAACTTCCATGCTAAGATTTTTCATAGTTTATGAAGAGTGCTAATTCACATCTTTCCCCCACATGCACACTTTTCTTTAGAAAATCTAATATTGGCTATGTCAGGAGAATGGATATACGTTTTCCCAAGTCTTTGTCCTCATTCAGGTTCATCCACTCCCTCTTCCTCAGAGGTGTGTAGAGCAGTCCGTAGCTTGACTATAGATGACAAATGTGCATAATTTTTAACAACACAGGGGAGCTAGTTTCTCAGCTCTTTCAGTATTTTCCTCAACTTTCTTATCATTCCCACTCCACGATAATTTGGCTTTATTTTTAATTGCCCTGAAAACCCCCTTACTCGAGGAGAAGAAATAATATGGCTGGTACCTTCCTCAGTGCCTTTGCCAATCAAAACATAGAGCTTGCCTTTTCCTGGCAGCATGGTTATCATGATTCAAGCCACTTGGCTCTTTGGTTAGCTCTCTGGCATGTAAAGGAAAATTCACACCAATGAAGAAGAGAACCATCGAGCCATTAAATATATTTATTTGAATATTTAGGTCTTTGGCTGCAGAGAAGTGTCTAGGGAGAGCTCCATATTTAACAAGGGGGTTTACTGAAACCACGCCCACAGACAGGACTTCTGCAATTTGCTGACACCTTTGCTGAACACCCCTCTGTAAAAGAAAGGGGCAAATCTGTATTGCAAGAGACACTAAGAGATAAAACCAATCCTTTCTAATGCAGGACTGCAAGGTGTTACTGCTAGAACAGGAAATCCAATTCCCAGCAATACCACATGTATTATATATAATGAGGAAATTATTCTCCTCTTAGAGAGACTCTAGGTAATAAGCCAGAAGTCAAATACAACAATCCAGGGAAGTCTCACACATCAAACACTTCCAGACTTAGACAACCCATCCTCTTTGGAATCTTTAGGCTTGAGCTGAACCTTGCCCATTGCTAAAGAAACTGTTTGGAGCACAGGCTAAGAAGCTGAAAGACCACTTGGCCACAGTGTTGAAAGAGTTATAGCACAAACTAGGAGCTCTACTTGTCACAGGTGCTGCGTGGGAACATGGTCCCTCCTCATTCCTGTAACTGCAATGGGCCAAGGCACCATCCCTTAGGTACCCTTTCCTGTCATGAAACAGAAGAAACCTTACAGGTCTATAAATGAGATTAAAATGAGAAAGACAAAATCAAGATCATCCATAAGATACGCAGAGCAAAGAAAACTTTTTTCTTCTTCTTCTTCTTCTTCTTCCAAATGAAATCTGTTGTACCAATAATAGAATTACTGCAACATTAAAAAGAGAACTTAGATAAAATCAAAACACAGACAGGAAAGACAATAGAGGAATAATTTTTGATCCTTCCAAATGATTTCGCTTTGGATGAGGTTTTAAACACAAAAGGGCAGGCAAAACCCCAACAATTTTACAGTTGTATTTTCTTTAGCAAATCAAATGGACAAAACTCCTAAAAATAATATGTTCCTAATGGATGATCAAATAAATCTGTCAAATGTCTGGGAAAGGAGGTAGTTTATTAAGAATTGGGAAAGTCCTCTCAGGAAGACTCCACTGGATTGTCCAGATGAGAAAGAAAAGTACTGTGATGACATAAAATCCTTTCTTTTTTCCTTCTCTACACATATAAGTTCCAAGGGAAAATGTGTTTCTTCTATGACAATGTTTATAAATTTGTCTATACAAATCTGAACTGGCAGGAGTGACAGCTGTCAAGGTTCAAATCCATTTTCCTAATGAGGCTTATTAATCACAAGGAAGCAAGTCTAACAGGAGAGACCCATTCCCTAAAACAATCTATCACAATCGGTTAAAGTGCTCAGCTGTTCTTAGAAAATTAATCCTGATTTTCTAAGAAAATACACAAGATGTTGGTCACTGACACCACTGAGTTCTTGGTCTCCGAGCTCACATTGCCCACAGGAATTGTCACTTTTGTGCTAGACTAACTGGTAAAAAAAACCCAAATGCACTATGTTCAAGGACTCATCACCCACACACTTTTTCATATTTATAAAGCCATCTGTGTACTAATGGAAATAATGCCTTTTGAAAACTAAGTTAAAAGTAAAATATCCCTAACTCAACAGAAGAAATACTATTTATTTATTTGTTTTATCCTTGGCCAAGGTCTAGCCTTTAGCAGGCCAGCAAATAAGTAAGTTTATGTAAGTAAAATAAGCTTCCAGGATCTACCTATTTTCTTCATCATTAAAGGGCAAAACATATTAAATTTGGAAATATTCCCCCATGCCCTAAAACACAGACTTGTGTTTGTGTTGACATCTTTTTCTTTTCCCTCCAAAGAAAGGAAGTTGGCTAAGCAGAACATCTGCCTAGAGCCAATCTTTTCCCCTAAGGAATCTGGTGCTTATTTGAGTGAGATGAAACTACCAGTTTCCAACAAATATTTGTGAGAGGGGAATAGGAAAAAAAGCATTAAAAAGAATTTCTTGGTCAATTTAAACTTGCAGAAGCAGAGCTTCTCTTTCTCCAAAATGGCAATAATATTTACTGTAGGCGTCTTGATAGCAAATCTTTCTCCTTGATGCCTCACAATTCAGTCTAGGGCTACAAATATATTTACTATATGTTCAACGTATGTCATGAAAAACTCCATCGCTGAAAAGAATTTTCAGACACTGAGGGACCCAACTTGAAGAAAATGAGAAAAATAGATAGGAAGGAGACATTTGTGTCATTTCTGTTACCCATTCACATGAAAGAGAAGTAAACTCAGTTGGAGAAGGGAAGGGAAGGCTTATGATGGACGACTGTATAATGGCATCTAGCTGATTTGAAGGACCAAACCTGCTTTGTGACTTAGAATCCTAAACCTTACTGTATTCTTCTGTAATGTGTTTTTAGAGTTAATAAAAGAATATAAAGTAAAAAATTTAGATAAGAACAGATCAGGAATATGATACGTCCATTTTTGTGCAGGAAAACGCTAAACAGTCAATTAAAAATCTTTTTCAGTTGCTCCTTTGAGAAAAGATAGGAAGTATTTGCAGGTACCACTGAGCACAGGTGAGAGACATAGAGAAACAGAGGCTCTGTCTGTCATTCTGCATTTCCTTAGCTTTTGCCAGTTACCACCACAGCCTCTAAGTATTTGCCTCTGGGTAATTCCATGCTTCCCAAGCCTTGGTCATATTGAGCTTCCCAGCACCCACCTCATCCCCAAGCCTTCTAGGGTCCACAAAAGGCTGACTCTGGCCATGCAAGCAAATTCAGTTTGGCAGTTCAAGCACATGGGAAACATGGGCTTCAAGGTCCTCTTGGCTTGGACAAAGTGAAGACCATTTCTCTTCATCTGAATTCAGGCCCCATGTGAGCTGTCCTCCTGTTGGCCCAGGCTGGGAAGTCTGAGGGTTCTGTACCTGTTCCTACACCCTCCCCATCCGACCTATTAAACTGGTTCATGTGCCACTGCCTCCCTCCTTTTTTCTTTTTCTCAAATCTGTTCCCTTGCTCCATTTGTCTTTTCTCAGTCTCTGGCTATTGTCATGGGTTGCAGCTCCACTCATGACCACTGGTTTAGTTTCAGCATAGAGAGCTGAGGAGTGACAGGGGATGAGGAGGGACAGAGATGTTCTCTGCTGCTGCTGTCAGCAGTCCGGTCCGCGCTTTCTTCTCACTCTGCCCTACCATTGTCACCTCCATTCCTTCAGGCCTTGCCCTGGAAATCCACTCCAATGGAATGACTATCAGGGAGCTGACATGATATTCAGGCTGTCACTTACAAACCAAGGGTCCCATGAACATCTTGTATTTAAACGTTTTGCCTGCAGACCTTCTGAAGACTGATGTACAGAGGATTCGGTGAGGTTTGCCTACTGTGTAAAGTGAGAGCAACCAGCACTAGTCAGATACCAGAATTTTGAAAACAAGCAAATCTCTGGCCACTAATAAGCCTACTGGGAAGCTCCTCTCCACATTTCAATAAAAAGCTCATCATTTCTAGGGCTAAGGCTTTGAACAACATTATGCTACCTTTTTAATTTGGTAACACAGGGGCCACCCCACTGCTTTGGGACCTGAGGAGGCTCACCATGGCATTGCTCAGACCAAAGGAGGTTAGTCTCACTGAAGAGATCCACAGTAGTGAACAAAAATTGTTTCAGACATAAATGAGCTGTCCTACCCACAACCCAAAAGACGTCTATATTTTTTGTCTTTTCAAGGCCATATCCATTTTGTTATGCAGGGAGCATTATCACTTCTGGTGTGGTTTGACTGAGAGGAGATGTATGAAGTGATCATAGATAGCTGAAGGAAACCTGAAGGCACACAGTTGTACCTTGCACTTCAGAGCTGCTCTGGCATTTGAATACTCATGTCTGTCTCTCTAGGGCACTCACCAGAACCATTATTCCTGTCAGGGAATACATCTAGACATCTCTCTAGACAGGCAAGCCGTCAAGGCAAAAGTATGAGTGGGTCAGTGCTCAGATAACTGTTCCACCATGTGGTTTCATACCCTGATCATTAATCCTGCATGAGTAAAGGTTTGCTGAGCTGTATGTGCAGCATATGACCTTGCCAGTGTCAGCAGAGATGAGATTTCCATCCTTATGATCCAGAGCAGGTGAAAAGTGGCTGCTTTTCTGGCTATGTTTTAAGCCAGGTTGCTCTTCTATTTGGACAACTTTCTTACTTCAGAATTGAACACTGACCATACTTGCCTGTGCATTCCTTCATGTCGTTAAGTAGTACCTCTTCTAACCTCCCAGGATGCATGACGACTTTGTTGGGTTCAGACCATAAGTGCAAATAGTGTCATCATGTGATCTTTTTTGGGCCAAGTTGAAATACAGAAAAATCCACTGAAACATAAGAAAATCTTGGGTTTTACTGTGTGGCTGTCAGAACATGGGAAGACACCCAGAGAGGTTGTGGCATTTTCACCCTTGTGGAAACTCAAAATGCAACTGATCATGGCCCTGAGCTCCCTGCTCCAGCTGACCCTGCTCTGAGCAGGGAGGTTGAACTAGATTGTCTCCAGAGGTCCCTTCCCACCTCAGCTGTTCTGAGATTCTGTTTTGCATGAGCCATTTCACATACACAGGAGACAAGAAAACCTTGTGATAGCCTCTCACTCTCTATGATGGTCATTAAGAGTCCCAGTGAAGGCTTTACCTCGTGCTTGGTGTTGGAAATGAGGTCTCAGCTGGAGTTAGATGCCAGAAAAAGCTTCTCAAGGGGCAGAGAGGGAGGGCTGTGTGACAGAATTGTAATGAAAACTTTAAAAGATGTGATGTAATGATTTTGAAGTCTCAAATGCATCAGAATGCAAAGCATATGTCGAAGAAGTTTCAAATTAAAAAAACTTATGGATATTCAGTACTTAAAAAAAGGTTGATTTGTTTTTTTCCAGACAAAAAAATGTTTTCCCTACTGCCATCAGTGAAGAACACATTAATGAAAACAAATTTCCAATGGACCTTTGATGTCATCTGAAAGTAAGATGAGAAATTTCTGTTCCCATTTAGACTTCAGTTTTCATGACGCAAGATATCACTAGCAATGATGTCATACCACCACTTCCATGGTCTATATTTATCCAGCACTCATATCCTGACTGGGTTGTAAAATCTGATTGATTCCTTCTGCATCCCCCACTAAAATGTCAGCATCACTTCCATTATGAGGACACAATGATGATTTCTTGCACATTGAAGTCAAGTCAGGTTTCAAAAAGACATTTGTAAGTAATTTATATAAGTTCATGCTCTTTGCAGTAGCATAAAAGTTGAGAAAAACTGATCAAATATACTTTGATAAATAATCACCTTATTTTCCCACAGCTGTATTTTTTATTCTTACCTACTATTTTTAATGGCTCTGGAAAATATTTCCCTTCGCTATTTATTTGCATCCTCAACTGTAAACCAGAATTGCTGAAGATATCAGGATAGACTTTGGAACAAAGCTCATTAAATATTGTTAGCCTAACTCTGCAGTCCCTAAACGGCTAAAGTTTCTTTTAAAATTAATGTGAGGTTGCTCTGTAAGAGAACTTAGCATTATTATTTTACTGCACTATGCTTCATTGTTCCAGACATCATTAAGCACGGTGCACAAACATATGGTGAAAAACTCACATGAGGAGCAAGTGCTGGAAAGCCACAAAAACACTTATTGCTAGCAATGCATAACTATACAACACTAATAATCATTATAATGATAAGTACTTGTTAGAAATTTTGGGTTATGGTTTTTATTGCTAGGTTTAGCACACATGTAATGAAGAGCAATTTCTCCTTCTTAAAGGAAATAATTACAAAAACAAAAATAAAAAAGAAATGCTACGATTTTAGCTACAGAGAGAAATAGTCCTTTGCCTCACCATAGCAGAAAGGTGGCATTGACGAGACTGACCCTGCAGAGTGCTGTTAGAAGTTGAAAATATGGAAGTATGAAGGGCATGGATATGTCTTTACCTGGAGTCCTCACAGCCTGCAGCCTGCCTTCTCCAGCAAAGCAGAAACAGATCTTTTGGTAGGCTTCTAGAGATAAGATGCAGACATTTACACAAACAGCCTGTGCAGTGCCTTAGATAGGATAAGCTTTAAGATCAGACAGTCCTGATGTGCCAAGGTTTAAATTGTTTGGATGCTATTTAGGCCTGGAGAATCTGGGCCACTTTAGCCAGCCATAAGTTACATGATAAGCAGTGCATAATAAGAAACCAGAATTATTTATGAGAAGAACAACTTGAAGTTTGTTTTATTTCATGGTGCTTTTATAAAATGTCAGGTTTTCATGTTTTAAATAACTAGAAGTATTTCAGGTAAAGAAATTACAGGACTTACTTATTCAATAAATAATCCTGGAACTTCTGTTCTAAAATGAGGATGGGTTGAAAACATCTCTAATCTAGAGTGGGCTTGTCAGTTCCTGGAATTGTGCATTAAAAACTAATTCTAAACCAAAGGAATTTGTATCCCCATTCATAAACTAAATTTCCATTTATGATTGCACAGCTCTGGAGTTCCTGAATGCCAGAATTTGAGCTACACAGAAACATGAGTTTCTGAGTCACAATCTTAATTGACTGTGAGGTATCACAGTGTCACAAAATGTCATATCATAATTAAACTTGGTTTATCTGAATATATTCTTTTCAATGTAAAAGTCTAAAGAATCAATAGACATAGGAATCCATGCCAGTTTTGATAAGAAAATACTCTATGTTAAGAATATTGGCTTTTTAAATTACTAGTTGTCATATGCACCACCACTAAACAGAGGTATCTTCCAGTGACTTGTGTATCAAATTTTATCTGGAAAACAATGTTATTTTGTCCTGATTGTCTACATCCTTTATATTCTACTGATTAATTAACATTAATTATATAATAAAAACAAGGGGTGGGGTTGTTTCTAGAATTATATTTGCCATGGAATATGGCTGATTCAATAAGTTTAGTATTCAGTAAAAAATCTCAGAAATCTGCACCAAAGTAATCCTTAAAAGTAATCCTCAAACAAGGATAATTTAAGGATAAAATCTTTAAACTTACATAATCCTTACACTAAAGTCAAGAAAGACAAATAACTTTCTGGTTAATCATTTGAGCTTCTGCTTAGTTCAACATTATCATAGGTGCTGCTTTATAGTATATGTCATGATGGGTTTCAAGCCCTGTTGGAAAGTATTAAAGGTTTATTCTGAAATGTCCTACTGACATAAAGGGTCCAAGATACAAGACAGGAATTTAGCATTCAATATTTTTCCAAGTAAAAGTTTTTGGAGATGACCCAGAGTTGGTGAAGGCATTTTATGTTCTTCCTCTGACTGCATAGGAGATTGGATCAGCTTTTAAGAGTGTCTTAGAGGTCCTCAGAGCTAAGATTTCTTTCAACTGAAAAATAATAGACTATGGATTTAAAAGCCTACAATAATTTGACTCTGCTGGGATTTTTTAAATATTAAAATAAGAAAATGCTATTAATAAATTTTTGGTTTTGCATCATATTTTCACATAATATTAGATTTCTATAATTCTTTTCACTTGAAAATTTCAAACTGCTAGGAATATATTAATCAATATTAAAGAATAAATAATACAGAATCTCACTGTCTGAATTGAAACCAAATATCTGATTGCAAAAATGGAGAGAAAGAGTTGTAAGTAATTTTCTTCCAAGTTCTCGAACAGATCTCTATCACATTTTGGACATTGACATTACAATTTTGAAAAGGTTTGAGGTCATGGTTACATAAGTATGTTAAAAGAAAAGAAAATGCCCACTCTGCTAAAAAGGCTGTAGACAGATTGAAAAATTGGATGGAAAGTTGCCAAATAATAAAGTCTTGGTCCTTTACAAGCTCACACATAATGTAAATTGATTTTTATCTGTTTGGAACAATTTTAGTTATTATCGGTTTTAACGGTCACTTTACTACACGGATCAATTTACCAATACCAAAAGCCACTCGTGTTTGTGCATAGAGCATTTACGTGACCTCACTTTCAAAGATCTTCTAGGAAGACACTAATGAAAGTCATCATATTATGCAGGTACCCCACAGCTGGACCTGACGGCAAAAGAAAGCGAATTTCCAGGCCCTGTGGCACTAGGATAACCAGCAGCAGCAGGGCCCCTGGGCACTCTGCCATGAAGATAGGTACCTGCAAGCCCACAGAGCTTCCTGCTAGCTGGAAAATCCACATTTGGAAAAAAACAACCCTCTCCTTTTGGCCAACTACTTAAAATAAAGATTGGCCACAAGAGAAATTATTCTGGAGGAAATTTCTCTCTAGAGGAATGAAGTTTTAGCAGGAAGAGTGAAAAGGATGAGGTGTAAAGACCCAGAAAAACACACTTGATCCATCCCTTCAAACTTAGAAAATATGATCTTACATCTTTACCCGTCCATGTATTTGGTCTTGTACATCACAATCTGCCATGTGATTTCTGATCTGTGGTTTGAGAAAAATAGATTTGATAAAAAACAAAGCATATGATTCAGTGATTTCAGGGTGGTCTTGGTTTTTTTGGTTTTTTTTTTTAAGTGATTGCTGCTGGCAAGATATCAATGCCTATTTGGAGAAGCTGTTTTGAATATTCTTTAGGAAATCTAACACTTCCAAGATAATGGATCCCCATGTATCTCTTTTCTTCACAGAAAATAAGAGACTGGTAAGGAGTGATATGAAAATTATTGATTAGCCAGCAATAGCAGAATCAAATGACCCAGTCATAGAAGCCATATGGGACACATACGGGTGATAAAATAATATTTAACAACCATGTGCTACTGCAATTTCCCTCCAAACAACTTTCTCAGTGAGCTGGCTCACTGGAAAAGAATGCAAAAAGAACTGGGCACAGGTTTCCAAAGAAAAACTTGCCGTTGCCAATGGAAAACCTGGCTGGTGGGAGCTTTCCCTGGCTGAACCTCTCTGGGTGTACTCTGGCAAAGAGTATCTCCAGAAACCAGAACTTCCTGTGTAACTTCAGTGTGTAATATCCCACTCACTACAAAATGCCTCTTCTGATTTCCCTGGAGTTACTGCAGATTTTAAAAAATGTAAATGCTATGAGAAGCCATCTGAGCCTACTGGCATGGTGCTTCAGAGAGATAATTTTGTGGTTTAAGATGTTTGTTCCAGGAGGAAAATGTGTATGAAAAATTGTTTAGCATTTTAATCTCCTGAGCAATTTCCATGAGATTATTGATTGCTGTGTCTCACTGAGCATTGTAAAAAGAAAAAAAAAAAAAAAACAACAAACCAAAAGGAAGTGGAAATTGCCCTGAGAAAACATAATGCAGACCCAGGGATGATTAGAAAATACACCTGGGTTCTAATACACCTGGGTTCTAATATCTGTCAAAAGCAAGTGAAATGTAAGTAACAGGTGATTCTTCAGTCTTCGAGCAGATGTAAATATTGAGTGTTGAGTCAGAGAAAGGAAAATAGAAATGCATTTTCTACTGCTTCATCTGTAATAATTAGAGTGGCAGCCTGGATCATTAAATAACTCAACATTATGAGAATTTATGCAACGGGCAGTTAAAGTGGGTCTTGAACAGTCACTGCAGCAAGTAATGTGTTTTGAGCTGGAACAAAACAAACTGTTCTCAAGCATTTTCTTGGGTTCACCTGCCACAATTTCCTATTACCTTTTCCCTACTCCAGACAAGTTTCCCAATAGATTCCTTGCATAAATATAGATACTAGTGGTAGAATTCTGTCTATCAAATGCAAACAGTTTTACCCTTCACTTCAAAGTAATTGAGATTTTCTCCTGGAAGTGATGTTTGGATTACTGCTGATGTTTGCATTTTTGGGTTGATCTGAGATGGCTGCTCCTTTATTTTGTCTGCCCAGGGAAAATATCTGCATTTAAAAATTCTTTCATTTTTATTGAAAGTACATCCTGCATTATTGCCTCCTAAAGTAGGTCTTAACTTGAAAAAGTGCACTAGCAAACTGAGCTGCAGAAAACCACACTGGCAATGCAGCACTTTGATCTGGCCCATGATAATACACACAGCAGGTCACTGTGCAGATGCTGAACTGAATGGGGCAAGAAAACTCCACACATTCACAAGGCAATTATTTGTGCCTGACTGATTCCAGCTGACTACAAAGTGCCTCTGTCAAGCTCTCTGTCAAGACTGAGTACTGGTGCTGAAAAATAAAGGACGATATGTGAATAATGACAAGAAGCTTGATTAAGAAGAATAAACACAGAAATAAGAGATGAAAACTCCTAATTCCCATTTGGCCTTGAATTTCTGTATCACTTTTGGCAGATTTCTTCAGTCCAGGCCTTGACTTCTCTAACTGCAATGCAGAGGTAATGTTTTGCACCTATTCTATTCCCCTAGTTGTCCCAAGGAACACTTGATGCTTGTATCACACTTGGGAAGCATACTTGTTTTCTTTATCCTTTTCTTTTTCTAATAAATTTTATGCCCAGCCACACTGTGCAGTCTAGAATTTTTGAGAACCTTCTTGCCATAACACCAAATACATAGACAAGACATCAGACAGCCCCCAGAAATCGGCCCAAATTTGGTCATAACATCAGCTCTCGAGAACCAACTGCACTACGTGGGAGGCAGCCTGAAAGGGACTTACCATGTTGCACTGCAAAGCTGCACAAAGTGAATGGGCCCCTCCTCCCAGGGTGTCCCAGTTTCTGTGGCTAGGAGAATGCCATGGGAACTGCACAAGAAGATTGGTGCCTCTGCCTTGCACAGGACTTATATGATGATCACAGCACACATCTTACAAATCTTATAAATGCACTTACCTGACTGCATATCTGACTGTTTGCCTGTATGGCAAGAGAGAGCATCGATCAGTGTTTCTGAGGCACTAATTTTCTTAAGCACACGGAGCAAAAATCTACCAGGAAATGTATAGTCCTACAGTAAGGTTGTGTCTTCACGAGCTTTGCACACACTCTAAAGAAGGAGAACAATCTTAGATACTTACTAGGATACCACTGCTGAACATATCCATGGAAAAATCTTATCTGAACTTCTGGCAGCCTTCTAATGCAACCATAACATGACAGATATTAGGGGACTTGAACTGAAGCAGAATGGTTCATCTTAGTTCTACCATTTCCTAAATTTTGCATGCTTGGCATGGCAGTCTTAGTGTTTCTAAAGAAGTTTTCTTGTTTGAAATGAATTATTTGCTTAGATAATGTTATCTAGATGATTCATAGCAACAGAGCCATCATCCACATTTGCACTCAACATGTTGCCACAAGCGCTAGTTACAGGCAGCCCTCAATGCCTTAGACTCTTACTTAAAGGTCAGAACAGAAGGAAGAGCATTATAATGGTCTTGCTGGCTGAAGCCAGATTTTATACTTTGCAGCTTCATTAGCTGGAATTACATCACAGGATACAGACAAGCAAAGCCCAAATTGATCCTACTTGACTGAATTCTAAATGAATGGAAAATGACTGCATGGTTTGCTAAGGAGCAGCAATAATGGCATAAGAAAGTTATGATTTCTATGAAGATTTATATCTTTATAGCACTTCTTTTCAGTTTATGTGTTTCAGCTGTGGTCATGGGACTTGAAAAATGAAGACCCTTTTGCAAGATGTTTTTCAAGCAAACCAAAAAAATGTATTGATTTTTCAGTGTGTAATTTTAGAGTTCTTTCATTTCACTTAAAGCATCTTGCCATATCCCAAGCACGGAACCCTCGTGATATTTTGGAAGCTTATTTCATTGCATTGATTACTAGTTACCAAAACATCCTCATCTATCCCCCTCCTGAAAGAGATTGGAGCAGAAAAATAAATGGGCCTATATGCTGTAGGAATGTATCTAGAGGTGACAAATCCTTTAATGAGCTGATATTCAGTACAAAGGGTTGGTAATCTGGTCTTGTGGACTTTTCTTCACAGTGATTTTGAGGAGTTCATCCCACCTCACTGGTTTTACACTTCCTCAGAAATTCTCATAAGGAGGATACACTTACAAAAACGTCTTCAGAAAACCAAACAAACCAGTTTATTCCAAGGATGTAGAGAAAATACGACATCTCCATCTCTTCCATTTCCTGCCATGTTATAGTAGGCAGATTCTGATGACACAGACTGAAAACAGTGTCCTGAATGAAACCAGTTTCATTAAACACCCTAACTGGGATGTTCACTTGCAGAGAGTCATCTAAATACCATCTCAAACCAAGACAACAGGTCGCACTACAGAAGGGCAAAATAACCCTCTCTTTTGACAAGACTCATTCTCAGATAAAATCCCATCTTTTTCTCTCAAAGCAAAGAAAAATTCATTTATGAATTCAGGAAGCAATACTTGTCAACCACTTGCCATGGCAGAGGATGGTTTGGTAAGAATAAGGTGTTAAGGAACTCTTCCGTTGCCAAGATGAGTGTGCTTTCACATGCTGGGATTTGAAGCTCTACATTTTCTTTGCTGGTCTCTCTTAAAATATGTTTTGATTGGACAGGGTGAAAAGAAGGAACAAAATGTCATTTTGTCATGTCCTGTGGGTGTGTTATGAGTACTGTAGGGTTTTAGAAAGTTGATATTATGTCCTGTATTAAACTTTCCTATTTTTTCTATTTAAGATTTGTCCATCTCCAGAGCATTACTCAATTAGCCAGACAAGTCTAAGCAGATTAAATAAGAATCTGAATCCACAGATCTGACTCTGACTTACAAAGTTTGTGTCCAAGAGTATGGAAGAGTAGGAGTTACATATTAGTAGGGGTTCACACGAGGATGAAGGAATAGGCTTTGCTTGCAGAGTAATTTTGATTAAAAAGCAGATTGCAAATTTCAGACTGATTGTATTAATTATTTTGGCCATCTTTTTAGGCACTCTTCTGGTATTATAATTCAATTACATGCATTGCCAGAGCCTATTTCTGTGGCATTTGGCTGTCTGTTTGTCAATATGCATCTGCAGCAAAGAAGTCTTGAAAGGTTTGGGGACTGGATTTGCTTCAAGCAATCATCCAAACAGCTGAAAGATTATCCAATTTTTCTGCATATTTCATTTCTTGAAAAAGAGAAAAAGACACTGGAAATTTCACAAAAACAACCCTTTACTGAGATTTCTGCCACTTCTGATTCTACTCTCAAATGAAAAACTGGAGGAAGAAACATTCATGTCAAACACATCAGAAATATATAAAAGTTTGTTTCTTTACTTTTTCTGTATTAATTCAAGTGGATGTATTTTCAGTATTGAAGACATGAGCAGATGAAATAGAAAAAACAACTGTAATAATGAGGCTGGGCTTTTTGCTGTTCTTCCTCCACTGACAGCAAAGAAGCTCTGCCTCATAAAGACTGCTCTGCTAAACCATTTCCTGATAGAGAAGTCTCTGGCCACCCCTTCCCCTCCTCCTCCTTTCATAAGCGATTCCTCTGTGTTCCCTATCCCTACTCAGAACCTCCTTTCCACTTTCTGAATATACCTCAAACCCTGATTACCAGACATCCCCTTTCACTCCACTGCGTAGATACCAGATGGGCCTCTGGACGTCATCATGCTGACATCCAGGTATCCCACTGATCTCCTTTATTTCTGTCCAGCCTCTCTATAACCTATCATCTACAGCCATTTATTTTTTTAAAAATCTTTGTGTAATATGTTTTTTCTATGTCTGAGTCTGGGATGAAAAAATCCTTGGCTGTTTGTCCATAAGAAACATTTCTCCTGAGCTGCCCTATAATGCCCCACAGGGTATTAACCACGCATCCCTTCAGTGAGTTCCTGCAAAGCCCAGGGAAACAAGGAATGGGGTGAACAGAGAGTCTGCACCTCAACCTCTGTCACCATGTACTCTGCATCTTCTTATGAAATCATGTGCCCTTTCCTTCTGCAGGATGCAAAGCTCTTGTCTCTAAACACAAAGATGCAGTACAACGCAGCACAAGGCAAGAGTCCTTATGGAGTACTAAAAATATCTGGCATTACAGTGTGAGTCTGTATGATACCTGAACTAGTTTTTTTAATTATTTCATTTCTGATTCTATAGTGATGTCAAATCTAAGAGTTAGTCTTTTGGGAATTTTCATCTAAAACATCTTTTTTTTTTGTAAGACAGTGTTTCCTTGACAGTGACCAGGATTCCTGCCAGAATAAACATGGAATTTCTTTTTCACTGAACCATCTGTATGTGATTCAGGAAAATGGATGCTGTAGTCCAGAGAGATGTTTAATACTTCAGCTATTGTGCTTCTGGCATTTTATTATTCTTTCAAAAGAAGCAACCTCAGACTTAGTAGGCTATGGCCTAATTGCAAATTCTGGGCAGAAAATAATGCAGAAATTTCTTGCTGATTTTTGAAAGAATTTTTTAAGTCACAAGTCCTTCAATTCTACAGGAAATAAGAAATATTGAGTACAAACAAGTGTCAGCTTCAAAGGCAGGTAGCTCAAGGTGCTTCCAGTTCCATCCATCTCAAAATGTTCTGGTGATTCTGGTGCAATGATAAGATTCACAGAGCTCAGTTTGGTAAAAGACTGTCTACAGAATGTGTAACAACAGCGAAGTCGATATGTTAATATTCAATATTGATTGATTCAATGATTACTGCATCTTTCCTGTTCAGGGCAGAAAAAAAAAATATATACATATACACACACACTGCAAATTCAAAACCTCTGCTATGTCACAGAACTAACCACATTATCTGGTAGGAATACAGTCAGGGACTTTTTCACTGAGCAAAATGTAGTAAATATAGACCAAAAGAATTACTAAGGGAATGCATCTGGAAAATAAAACCAACAGGGGTGCAGGAGGGAGCATTAAGGAAACCATTTATTGAAACCTAACCCAATCCATATAGGTTAAAAAGAGGTTTACTCTTCCTATGCTTTACAGAGCTTATTGATTCACTGATTCAGGTCAGAAAATATATTGTTAGTTAAAATTCTTCTTCATTTTGTATCTCAATAAAGAGCATGTATGTATTTCTTCTATCTACCACATTTATTTGAGCAGAGATTTTTCTGTCACATTAATTTATGAACAAAGCTCCCATTCAATTTACAAACAAAGCACTTATGTTAATTGGCTTAACTTCATCTTTGTGTGGCATTTGAGCTTATCAAGGATTTTTAAAAAATTAACAACCTTTCTTTGGATTAGTCAGAGATGATTTATGCATTTTGCACTTTTACACATCTGTTTTTAAAATTTGCCAGACAAATACTAATTATGAAGATCTCTGTGTGTCCTGGGTTCAGCTGGGATAGATTTAATTCTTTCTCATAGTAGATGGTACAGTGCTGTGTATTTAGAATGAGAATAATGTTGATAACACGCTGAAGCTTTGGTTTTTGCCAAGTTCAGTTTTTCCGAAGTCAAGGAGTAATTTTTTTTTATGTCTCATGCTCATGACAGTGAGGAGGTACACAAAATCAAAAAATTTGGAGAGCCCATAGCCAGGACAGGTGGCGCAAACTGGCCAAAGGGATATTTCATATCACAGAATGTCATGCCCAGTACACAAACTGGGGGAGTTACCTGGAAGAGGGATTGGTCTGGGTTTTGGAATGGGACATGGCATTGGTCAGAGGATGGTGAGCAATTGTATGGTTTTTTATAATAATACTATTATTATTATCATTATTATATTTTACTTTGTTTTCAATTATTAAAATTTTCCTATCTCAACCTACAAATTTTACTTTTGATTCTCCACCCCATTCCACCAGGGTGGGGGGGAGAGGGGAGCTTTGAGGCTGCGTGGCTCTTAGTTGACAGCTGGGCTTAAACCACGACAATGTGTCTGATACTTCAGTACTTCTCCATGCAAGATGAGCAAATGAGATTAGCTCCTTTTTATAATGTGCTATAAACAAGTATGGATATAAACATATACGTATATATGCTGAGCTTGCTCCGTTTCAGTTACTAACAATCTGTAAGTCCAGCGAAAGACTTGCCAATATATACTTAATGGGTTATGGACTTCAGGGACAATCAATAATGCAACTGAACTTCACAAGGTTAATTTTCTGGGGTTTTCTTCATATTAGAAATAACAGCCCATGTTACCGTGATCATCCAACCATGGCATATTCAGGTTGTAAAAGGTTTTCCAGCTGAGGGACAGAGACATCTTCCTGAATTTAAAAAAATTATTTTAAAAACTTTAAAAATATTTTAAACACTATTATAATAGAAGGCAAATTTATCACCTGCCTTGATAAACCATCCAAAAGTTTAATCATCTCCACTGATGGGACACATATCTTATTTCAAGACCAAGTGGTTTTTTGGATGACGATCATTGTATGTCACTAACAGTTTATGGTGACAGTGATACCCAAGGGAAACTCATCCATCTCCCAAACTCAGAGCTGTTGTCTATGAATAAAGTTTCAAAGCTTCTTTTTCAGTTTTCATGCAAAAAAGTATATTGTCACCCATGGCTTCAACTCAGTGATTAAATTAAACCAAGAACAGGATGGTGACATACAAACACAGATCCAGAGTCTGGAACTCAGCACCCTCTTCAGTGTTTCATTTTTCTGCCTGTAAAATAGAGAAAGAATTTTACAACTGATCATGACCTGTAAGGTAAGATCCACTACAGAGCATTAGTTGTTCAGTACCACAACAGAAGCAGTCATTTAAATTCAGAGAGTAAAAGGGAAAAAGCAGCAGAATAATTATATTGACTGAGGGGGCATTGTTCCAGCACAAAGATTTGTATAATCATGCAAACCAAGAGACTGGATGCAAACTGAACATGTTGAGCAGCTCTGCAGTAAGGTAGACCCATATCATCCCATAGCTAAAGCAGCTATGACAGATTTGGTGCACAGTTCTAGATGCTCCCAGGTACATATAGCTCAGAACTCATTTGAATAGCCATAGTTTAATTGTAGCTTAATACAACTACTGGAGAGAACAAATGTTTTTGCATTTACCCAGGAACCTATGTCAACTGCTACAACTTTGTCCTGCTAAACCATTTCACCATGAATATGCACAAAGAGAAGTAGAGTTTATTTCAAAGGACTCAGCAGTCAGCCAAAGTGACATCTCTCTAGCTGGTGACACATTCCTGCTTGCAGGTTTAGGAAATTTAATATAGTGCGTAAAATATTGTTCGATAGTTATGTAATGTTCACAGCTCCTAAGGGAAAGGCTAGAATATCACGCAGAAGGAAAAGTTCTTGTACACATTAAATAAGCCAATATTCAGATTCTGTCAATATAAATGAATTAGTGTCTGTTTCTTATTCTGTTGTAGGAAAGAAAAATTATGCACACAGCCTCTCCTCTGTCATTTCTAGCCCCCGCTTTTCAGCCAGTCAGCAAACCAGTACCATACGCAGTGACCTGGACTAATTATTTATTTATGGCAGTTTGTTAATGTATTAAGCAGCCAGAATGTTTAAATGGCAAGGTTGCTTCTTTTCACAACGTATTTACCGTCTGAATTAACTGGATTGTAAAGGGAAAAGATAGGAAAAAAAAAAAAGTAAGCTTACATAATTTCCCCATAACGCTCTGATTCTGAAAAGGCATTTAAGCGTCTAACTCCCAGTGAAGGAAGTGTCTTCCACTATCTACAGATACAGACCAAAGTTTTGGTGCCAGAATCCACACATACCTTTTTGTTCCCTCAGAATAGCTTGCTTTTTAATGTTTTAGTCAATAGCAACAGAGCAGAAGAATTCTGAAGAGCAGTTTGGATGAATCAAAGAGGGATGTTGGTTAAAATACGCTCAGCAGTTCCTGCTGGAGAAAAGCAAGAATTAATAGATTCAAACATTATGTCTTAAAAAATGCTTTCCATATATGATCAAATGTTTTCCTAAGCTCCAGTTTGTTTCCCATTTCTCACTTCAGCATGGACATGGGATCACTGACTGCTGTCAGGAGGAAGACCTAGAGCTCAGTTTGCTGTTATTGCAGCTATGGCTTCAAGCATATGATTGAGGGCGTGCTAAGCCAGGAAACAAGAAGCCCGAAGGTCTGGCTGCACCCTCTAAACCCGTGGCTCTCCACACAAAAGGGAGGGGAGCGTGAGCTCCTCACCCAAAGGAGCTTATCCTGAGCTGAGCTGTCGGGGTGCGCAGGTGGAGGCAAAGAAGGAAGGAGGAAACTCTTCGTGTGGGTTCCACGAGCACCTTTACCGCAGTGAAAATTCTGGGGATGAAGAGCAGGTTTATCAGAGGGTCCAGGGATTTTATACTCAGGGAAAGTAGGGCGGAGTTGAGGTGAACAGCCAATAAGAAAAAGCAAAGGGGGTGGGAACGGCAACAGAGCGACCAATGGGAGTAACATGTAGGAGGGGTTAACAACAGGAGGCCAATGGGATGTCGAGTAGGGGAGATCTTTCTAGAACTGATACATATTTAACTAAGGAAAATTAATATTCACAAACTTACACATAAAACAGGGAGGGAACAAGAACCAGCCAGCGTAGAATAGGTAAATCACTAAACCGAGGGGTGATGGGACCAGTGAGGCAGTCTCTAAATAGTGGTGCCTGACCATCAAAGGGTGGATTCTGGTGTTCCCTCCGGGGTCAGGATGGCTGTAGCCACTTGCAGTGCCACATAGGTTCAGCATGAAAGGGGGTGTAACTGCTCAGAAATGGTGGCTGACTTGCAGAGTAAGTCACCAAGGTTCAGCTGGGTTCTGGTAGCTAGGAAATCAGAGAAGTCACCCTGGAAAGAACAGTAGCCTGTGTCTTTATTTTCCTAGTCATGTTAGATGTTTTCCATCTATCCAGGCACCACAGTGGTGCTAGATTTCTTAGCATCTCACTAAATGAATCCTAGAATCATCAGGGTTGGAAGAGAACTTTAAAATCAAGTCCAAACATCCACCCAGCGCTGCCGCTGTAGTCCCTAAACCACTAAACCATATCACCCAGTGCCAGATGCAGACACATCTTGAACACTTCCAGGGATGGTGTCTCTACCACCTCCCTGAGCAACCTGTTCCAGTGCTTGACCACCTCAACAGTGAATAAAATTTTCCTAATATCTAATTTGAATCTCCTCTGTCTCAGTTTAAGGCCATTTTCTCCAGTCCTCTCACTGCAGGCACAGCAGGAGAGACCAGCCCCCACCTGGCTAAAACCTCTTTTCAGGGAGTCGTAGAGTGATGAGATCACTCATCACCCCAAGCCTCCTCTTCTAGAGATTAAACAAGCCCAACTCCCTCGGACACGTTTTCTAGTCCTTTCACACAGATGCACAGCCAGTCCAGCCCAGCCTGAAGACCACTGACCAGGACAGTAGGCTAGCTGGTGGGACTGGGATCATCCAGGGCTCAAACTGCACGGATTTCATCTGTGAGAAATACACTGAATTTACAAAGAGTGGTTCTCCAGATCAAAATAATGAGTTCTTAGGCAGGAGTAAAGACTGCAATTTTCAGTGATCAAACCAAGTGAAAAAATAAGAGAATCATAGAAAGTAGAGATGTCTGGGTCACTTAGTTCATCCCATTGACACCCCAGGACATCCGGGACAGAACTGTTGATGTCAATCTCACAATATATTGGAATTAACTCAATACAGGGCAGGCAGATAAGCAGAGAACCAGACTTGGAAGAGTTAAACCTCAGGAACAGCCAGGCACTCAGAAGATTTGCTGTAGGTGGAATTTCATTACACTGAGAAACTCATGGCTAGAATAAGCTGCCAAAGGAAACAACAGAAGCTACTACCTTACTTTAAAGACTTAAGAAAATATTTAAAAGAAATAAATATTTGGTAGTACATCTGCCATCTCAAAGGATACCTATCCTACTTTCATCCCTGCAGCATTCTATGTTCCAGCTGCACTATATTTTCCTCATCGCACAACTAATTTTCTTTTTTTTTTTTTTAAGGCTTAAAAGCAGCATCTGCTACATTTTAAGCTAGTTCTCTCTGCTCACCCAAGCTACTGTCATCCCTATCTCAGCAGAATGAATATAAAAGCAGCTTTATTCTGCCTTTTGGCCTCTCCTCAGCTTGAGGACAAAGAAAATGGCTGTGTCACTCCTCAAGTTATATCCCAGCCAGCTCAGAGCTTCTCTACTCACTGCCAGGAAGCTATGGAATATAGGGCACCCCAACATCTGCTCCAGGTTGGATAATACTCGAACACTTAGCCATTTCTTTCTGCTTGCAATTTGACCTGTAACACTGGAGTCTGGCTTATTAGTTCTGCTGATAGGCAGCACATAAGGCACTTCATGGGACCTTGAGGGAAGACTCTCTAAATCTCTAATCTCAGTTGCAACAGCAAAATGAGAGTTAAAAAAAAAAAAGTTCTGAATTTGGAAGTTATGATTAATTTCTGAGTGGGGAAGGAGAATTATATATGTATTAGTTTCACCATGTGAGGAACATATTTTTGCCATTACCTAAGTAATGAAGCTCCAAGGACAAGGAAAAGGAACTTAGAAGCCCTATTTTTCCCATTTTAATCCAACTGCAGCGGGGGTCGGTGCCTCCTATGTTAGCTTGTTATAATGACGAGTTACAAAGAGGTTCTTCTGCTTGTCAGCTTTCTGACAACTCTTGAATGTGGTAAAGGTGGGCTAGGAGATGATTAGTCACCACCTGCCTCTAACAAACAAGTTCTCTTGAGTAACTCATGTGAAATGTTTAACTGTGAATAAACTCATTTAAAGCAACAGCTCTTTCAATGATCATCTGATGGCCATCAGGCCCTGTTCCTCTTCCCAGGAGGTGTCTTGAGCACTGTCCAACACTGCAGCTCCACAGCCACAGCTCCAGTCCTGAGTTCCTCTGGGTGTCCACGGGGAGAAAGCTGGGGAAGAAGCACATAGAGCAGTTTATGCTTCATGTGTAAAAAGCATTTTGCATTTTGCTCCGTGTCTCACTAGGCATATTTAGACAATACAAGAGCATTAGGTGTAAGGTCCTACACACCGTTCCTTGGCCCGCAGCTGCTTCCCCTGCAAGTGCAGCGTGTGCACCCTGACAGCAATGCGACAGCCACAGCTGGGACACTGCCTGTGTCTATCAGTTGGTACATCTTGCTCTTTTAATGGTGCAAGAAGCTTCAAATGCCCTCTCAGCATGTTTTGCCATGATACATGCCAGATACATTTCACATATACATACTCTGAATAGGAACAACAAACATAATAATACGTATTGTTCTATTACTCACTGATTCCATTTTACTCACCCTTTCTTCTATCATTTTAATTGAGTTCCCAACCTTGTGCTTTGAATCCGCTACACTTCTTACCTTCTTTCTCCCATCTCCTTTATTTAGGGTCTTCAGCCCCACTGCATGTGGCACGTATATTCTCCCCAAACCCTAACATTAAAGTCATAGTGCACCTGCTCATGTACCCTCTCTTTCACTCACACACAAAACTGTGGAAAGACATAACAAAAAGAAATCTTATGTCTGAAGAAGTCAATGCATGTCTTTAGACTTCACACTGTTTTGGCAGAAAATGGTTTCCTAATTTGTTACAATACTTGTCTAATAGTAGCACACAGTCCAAAAGCCAACCCACACAAATCACCACAGTCTGAGCTGTTGGTACCTGAACTAATCCTTTAGCATTTTTTGCCTTGGGCTGTATTCAAAACAAGTTTGGCATCATCCTTTTGTCATTTAATTTGGAGTGTCTCATTCCTTTTCTCTGCTGGACTTCTAAAACACTTCATAAATACCAAGGGAAAGTTGGCAACATTCATTCAAAAGGCCTGCTTGGAAGGGAGAGTGGAAGATGATAATTGATACCTATGTAAGATGATGTAAAAAAGGCTTGAAGAACAAACATGATGATAAGCAGAGGAGTAAATGGACCTAGATGAGGATGCTGAGCAGAAAATCATCTTAGAGGTGCTCATTTCACAGTTCCCAAGGATCACATGGCTCCATTTAGATAAAAAGGCGAGGTGATTTTAAAAGGACAAGCAAGTACAAAACATGATCATGGCACCAATGCCAATTTCTTTTGAAGCATAAAATTCCACAGCTGCTGTTCTAAGTTTTCACACCTGCTCCAGGCTGGGAGAGTGTTCTCAGATCATAAAGGCAAGTGAAACAGCTAAAGAAGAGTAAGTTACATCCTTTGGCAAAGACTACAGGTGCAGGGTGGGTGGAAGCGGGGGCAAGGAGCAAAAAGTGCCATACAAATTTCATGATCAAGCCTGGGGAGATGCCTGTTCCTCTGCCAGACCAGTTCCTGGAACACTTCCCTATGAAACACAGTTTGCCATCCATTTTCTGAGGAGCACACTTCTTTGATTCCTACCAAAGTGTATGCTAAAACCTTGATGATATAATTGTGCCTTTGTGTAAATTGTTATCTCTCCATATAAAAAATATTTTCAGTATTTTCTGTATTCAGTTCTACTGTGGAGTGAGGTTCCCAGACTTTGCTGTCAATGTTTTAATTCTGCAGGATGATTTATTTGTGAATAATCCATGTTGCATCTGTTTTATGACATGTGGGGGCAGTTATTCATTTAAAAGTCTTTGGTTCCAGTTTTTCTCCCAGATAAGCAGAC